>NC_135512.1:2855000-3192500 GCF_051989575.1 Stigmatopora nigra | reverse complement strand
TATATAAGGCGCACCGCATTATAAGGCGCACCCTCAACAAATGACACATTTTAATGTTTTTTCCATATTTAAGGCGCACCCTCAACGAATGACACATTTGAATGGTTTTTCCATACATAAGGCGCACCCTCAATGATTGACACATTTTAATATTTTTCCATATATAAAGCTCACTGGATTATAAGTCGCCCTTGTCTATTTTGGAGAAAATTTAAGACTTTTAAGTGCGCCTTATAGTCCTGAAAACACGGTAATTGTTCTAAGTACCCACTATATTTTTCTCTTTAAATGTTCATAAAAGCAAAATAATACAATGAAAATAAATGAAAACAGCAATACACCCCTTAACAGTTAATTATATTTCCTTATATATTAAACTTACCGCATGCCATAGATGGCGCTAGATGTCCAATACATTTAAACTGGGAAGAATGGCATTACTCAGTGTAGTAATCAAAAAATGTATCAAGCAAAAAGTATTACAAAATAAAAACTGAGATAAAGCACATAATACTTCTTATATAGATATATCTCTTTATAAATATGGATTGAAATCCATACAAGAATACAAATGAAGTTCAGTGTCAGAAAAAAAAAATTCAGTTCCAGTAGCAAGTATGAAAGAATACTGCAGCCTAATGATGGAAACTGGCATAGTATTATTTAAAGAGTGAGCGCAGTACAAGTTAGTGTGTTTGCATACGAGATGGAGAGAGAGTTAGTCTATGTGTGTGTGTGTCTTTTAGTATTTAAATTAATGTCTGAAAAACAGTTGTTTCCATAAGAAACCCAAATAAACCCAAATAAATCCGGTTCTCGCCATAACAGCATGAACCCAACGTCCTCAAACTTAGCAATTAGCAAGTGGGATGGCTTATCTTTCCCCAGAACAGGTGAGGACATCATTATTTTTCAACAATTTTCCAGTTTAATGTTTCCTTCTGAAAACTCCATTCCTAATGAACACCAAGAAAAAAAAGGCTTCAAATCTCTCTAATATGAAACTCTTAAAATAAAGCTGAAATGCCAGTTTGAAGACTGTCGACTAAGATGCATAACGGTACAGGTGTTAAAGTGAAGGCCCGGGGGCCAAATTTGGTCCGCTGCATCATTTTTGTGTGGCCCGGGAAAGTAAATGATGAGTGGTGACTGTCTGTTTTAGGATCAAATTAAAATGTATTGATGTATATTAAATTTCCTGATTTTCCCTCTTTTAAATCAATAATTGTAATTTTTTAATCTATTTTTTCTGTGTTTTTAGTTAAAAAATCATTTTGTAAAATCTAAAAATATATAGAAGAGCTAAAATAAACATTGTTTTAGATCTATAAAAAATTTAATATTCAGGACTTTTAATCCAGTTCTTTTAATCCATTTAGAAAAACAAATCTAAATATATCTAAAATCACAGGTGTCAAAGTGGCGGCCCGGGGGCCAAATCTGGCCCGCTGCATCATTTAGTGTGGCCCGGGAAAGTAAATCATGAGTGCCGGCTTTCTGTTTTAGGATAAAATTCAAATGAAGAGTATAGATGTATATTAAATTTCCTGATTTTCCCCCTTTTAAATAAATAATTGTCATTTTTTAATCATTTTTTTTCAGTTTTTAGTTCAAAAATCATTTTGTAAAATCTAAAAATATATTTAAAAAAAGCTAAAAATAAACATTGTTTTAGATCTATAAAAAAACTGAATATTCAGAACTTTTAATCCAGTTCTTTTAATCCATTTATTAAAAAAAAAATAATCTAAATATTATATCTAAAATGGTCCGGCCCACATGAAACAGAGTTGACATTAAAGCAGCCCGCGAACCAACCCGAGTCTGACCCCCTTGCATTATGGGAAGCCATCTGTTTTAACAACCACACCATGGCCTGCTGAAATGAACGTGTGACCCGGACTCCCTGCATGGCATTGGACATGTCTTGACACGAATTTGCGAAAAAAATCTACTCTAACATGACGACATCATCATCATCATCATAATCTATCGGGGGATCAAACTTCCAAATCCTTTTAATCATTTTCTCATGAACTTTGCGCGTCCGTTTCCGATTTAATTCCATCTTTTTCAAGTACCACGACTAAAATCTTCAATGAAACCAACATTTCAAAACGAGCCCCCGGGATTGCCTCCCCCTGCGAGAGCACGTCAAACAAAACCTCGGATATTTATAGCCACCAAAAAAACTGCAAGTTTTTTTTTCTTAATATGCAGATGATGTCTTCCCCTCCGAGTGATGAAGCGACATCCAAACAGAGGTGCGCCAATCCCCGCTTGGAATGCTAAACACTCGCCGAGACGCTCAAATGATGGGTCGCACGCAAAGTTCTCCCAGTCAACTCACTCACTTTCTCTCTCTGATTCACCGGAAGACAGAATATATTTGCGAGCCAATCTTTGTGTGGAATGGGAACCAATGCCTACGGCGACAAAGCCAGCCCCGCGTTGACACTCGTGGGAGCATTTCTATGAATGATTAAACTGCAAAAAAAAATCCTCATTTGACTGTTTAAAACCACAATCATTAATTCTACAACTAGGGTCAATTTTCAAAATAAAATAGCTCATTCCTGGCGATTGTAAGCACTTTTCCGACAATTTTAAATCTCATGATACTTGAAAAATGAAAGCATGACAATTTAAAATGAGACACCTAATTTTGACGGACTGAAACCACAATCAATGATTCCACAACAATTTTCAAAATAAAATAGCCCATTTCTGGCGATTGTAAGCACTTTTCCGACAATTTTAAATCTCATAATACTTGTTTAATGACAATAAAAGCAATTAATTCAAAATAAGACGCGTCCTAATCTGAATGACTAAAACCACAATCATTAATTCTTCAACTATTGTCAATTTTCAAAATAAAAGCCCATTCCTGGCAATTGTGAGCACTTTTCCGACAATTCTAAATCTCATGATACTTCTATAATGACATTAAAAGCATAACAATTTAAAATGAGATGACACCTAATTTGACGGACTAAAACCGCAATCATTAATTCCACAACTACCGTCAATTTTCAAAATAAAATAGCCCATTACAACGTCATTTTTGGCCTCAATCCCAAACATGCTTCAATCGAAAAATCCAAACTGAAATGCAGCAGATATTTAATCCTAAAAACCGCAGACAATTTACATTCTTTAAGGTAAAAACAAGTAAAAAGCACCTGATTAAAAGTCCTCTTTTCCTGCCATTTATTTCGTCTTCTTCCCTTTTAGCCGTTTTGTCTTTCCAGCTGATTTGGCGGTATCCTCCTGTAAAAAACAGCAAAAATATTGTTTTAGCAACCGCTTAGTGCTTCAATCAGCTTTCACGTGGGCCAGAACATTTTAGATATAATATTTAGATCTTATTTAATATAAATTGATTAAATGAACTGGATTAAAGGCCATGAACATTCAGTTCTTTACTGATCTAAAACAATGTTTATTTTATTTTTTTTAAATATATTTTTTGATTTAACAAAACGATTTTTGAACTAAAAACGCAGAAAAACGGATTTAAAAAATTACAATTATTGATTTAAAAGGGATAAAAATCAGGAAATTTAAGATATATCTATACTCTTCATTTTAATTTGATCCTAAAACAGATTTTTGAACTAAAAACAGAAAAAAATGATTAAAAAAATGACAATTATTGATTTAAAATGGGTAAAATCGGGAAATGTAAGATACATCTATACTCTTCATTTTAATTTGATCCTAAAACTGATTTTTGAACTAAAAACAGAAAAAAAATCATTTAAAAATTTACAATCATTGATTTAAAAGGGGTAAAATCAGGAAATTGAATATACATCTATACACTTCATTTCAATTCGATCATAAAACAGATTTTTGAACTAAAAACTGAAAAAATGATTAAAAAATGACAATTATTGATTTAAAAGGGGAAAAACCAGGAAATTTAAGATACATCTATACTCTGCATTTTAATTTGATCCTAAAACAGATTTTTGAACTAAAAGCGGAAAAAATGATTAAAAAATGACAATTAATGATTTAAAAGGGGGTAAATCAGGAAATTTAATATCCATCTATACCCTTCATTTGAATTTGATCCTAAAACAGAAAGTCAGCACTCATGATTAACTGTCCCGGGCCGCACAAAATGATGCGTCGGACCAAATCTGGCCCCCGTCCCGCCACTTTGACACCCGTCACCTAAGAGATTTTGACAGGCGCTTGCTTGGGCTTTTCTCACTGCCTGCTCCATTCCGTAGCACTCTGACTAAAACATGGTAATTACGACGTACTGATTGGCAACGCGTGGCTTGGTTTTCAATATAATTGCATCAAACAGTACTTGAGCACACTTGTATGAAAGCCTCCCGCCGAGTGTACCACGATGTGAACTTTCACCCTCAACTGGATGGATGACATCAGAAAAAAAACAGAAGAAAGAAATAAAAGAAAAAAAAAATAATCCGACAGAATCTCCCAAAAGCTGGCGAGATGCGATCTCATTTGACCTTAGCCCGCGGCGGTATCTTCCATCTTGTATCTGACAGCCATTCAAATCGATACGTTTCTTGTAGCAATGCGCCCAGAATTGATTGACAAAAAGGTCTTGTAAAAAATAAATAAAAAAGACGAAAAAAGAGGGAGTCTTTATCTTTTCGCCATTTAACAAAAGTGACAGATAAGAACGAAGTACCACGCAATGCCGTGATTGGACCGTAAGAGATTATCAGGTGTGCTTGAAAAAATTATCCAATTTACCCCTGATTGGTTCAAAAATGATTATTTTCTAACAAAGCCTCTCGTTTGTTTAATTTAGTCGTAGCGACGGTAGTAATTATTAAAAACTTTTTCAATAAGGCAACACGTGAACATGAGTTCGTTTGTTCATTCCTTGCAAAAAATAGATTGGATAGTTTTTATCGGTTGCTGATTTTTTTGCGGAAGACGATATTTTTTGCAGCGGACTGTTGGTTTGAGTGTCCAAGCAAGCGGCTGTCAAAATATCATAGGCTACAGGTGTCAAAGTGGAGGCCCGGGGGCCAAATTTGGGCCGTCGCATCATTTTGTATGGCCCGGGAAAGTAAATCATGAGTGCCGACTTTCTGTTTTAGGATCAAATTAAAATGAAGAGTATAGATGTATATTAAATTTCCTGATTTTCTACCTTTTAAAATCAATAATTGTAATTTTTAATCATTTTTTTCCGTGTTTTTAGTTCAAAAATCATTTTGTAAAATCTAAAAATATATTAAAAAACCCTAAAATAAACATTATTTAAGATCTAAAAAAAACTGAATATTCAGGGCTTTAAATGTAGTTATTTTAATCCATTTATATAAAAAAAAATCTAAAATATTATATCTATAATAGTCCAGCCCACATGAAATCAAGTTGACGTTAAAGCCACCCCGAGGCTGACACCCTTGGTTTTACACATCGATTCACAGCTTTGGAGTCTTGGGTTCAACTCCAGGTCAGTCCACTGGTTTGCATGTTGCGTGGGTTTTCTCCGGGTACTCCGATTACCTCCCACATTCCCCAAAAACATACAAGGTAGGCTGATTGGACACTCCAAAATAACATTAGCTATGAGTGTGAGCATGAATGGTTGTTTTTCTCCTCGTGACCTGTGATTGGCTGGGGCACCAATTCAGGGTGTCACCCTGGGGCTATGCTCCAGCACCCCCTCACAAATCTTGCTCAGAAAATGAATGAATGAATGCAGAATTCCATTTTTCTGTTTTGCAAAAAGTTATCATTACAATCAATATTTGGATTTTTATAGTGCAAAGCATTCAAATAATAAACATTAAGATTGAAGTGGCGTAAACATGGGTGTTCCTAATGTTATGGCCAGTGAGTGTACACCCCCAAAAAAAAAATTCCCAAGAAAAGTCAAGTGATGAGACTCTCGACTTGCTGATTTGGCGGAAATTGGGTTTGAAGCTCAGTGAGGTTCGGCTGTCTGAAATCAGGTCAAGCATTCAAACGGTTGGGAGTGCTGCTTCAATATTCTCCTTGATTCTACTTTTGTTTCAAGTGCAGGTGTTAAAACCATTTTCCGCCGTGTTAGAAATATTTCAAGAAAGGAACCGGACGGATCGCACTTTTCTACATCGCTTGGCTCGCCTTGCCAATTTGTTCACAAGTTATACAGAGAACATGAAAACTTTAATGCTTTCGGGTATGATTTGGACTAAGATCGATCATTTGGGAAACTGTTTAAGTTGTGTTTTGTAAGATGTGGTTAGCTATATAACGGCTAATAGTCTTCATTTTATTGTTTTAACTATAATGTTAAAAGTATAAAGTTAGTTCTTGGTATTTAGAGAAATGAATTTCCCCCAAAATGTGAGCTTTTTAGGTTTTTTCCATATGCTTTTTAATAAAAAGTATATATATATATATATATATATATATTTTACTTTAGTGCGGAGTCCTTTTCATTCTTGGACGTCAAAATAAATTTTGTTTAGCATTTTATCTGGTCTATATTTTGAAATAAATGACCAAATCGGCTGCACTGTCCTGCATTACGCTGTTTTGTATATGTCAAGTTTAATTTGTGCGCATATAAGCCGTAACCTGATTCACTCAATTTTTTTAGCTAAAAATATGACTTTTTTTCCCCACATCCATCAGGACTCTAATCTTGCAGTATTACTATATGCGAGAAAATATGGCCTATATGCGAGAAAACAGGCCTATATGAGAAAATACGGCCTACATGAGAAAATACGGCCTACATGAGAAAATACGGCCTACATGAGAAAATACGGCCTACATGAGAAAATACGGCCTACATGCGAGAAAATATGGCTTATATGCGAGAAAAAATGGCCTATTAGAGAAAATACGGCTTACATGCGAGAAAATACGGCTTATATGCGAGAAAATATGGCTTATATGTGAGAAAAAAGGCCTATATGAGAAAATACGGCCTACATGCGAGAAAATATGGCTTAATGCGAGAAGAAATGGCCTATTAGAGAAAATACGGCTTACATGCGAGGAAATACGGCTTATATGCGAGAAAATATGGCCTAAATCCGAGAAAACAGCCCTAATGAGAAAATACGGCTTACATGCGAGAAAATACGGCTTATATGCGAGAAAATATGGCCTAAATCCGAGAAAACAGCCCTAATGAGAAAATACGGCCTACACGCGAGAAAATATGGCTTATATGCGAGAAAAAAATGGCCTATATGCGAGAAAAATGGCTTATATGCGGGAAAAAATGGCCCATATGCGAGAGAAAATGGCCTAAATGCAAGAAAATATTGCCTATTAGAGAAAATGTGGCCTATAAGCGAAAAATGCGGCTTATATACGAAAAAATACGGCTTCTATGCAAAAAATACGGCTTATATGCGAGAAAAATGGCCTATATACGAGAAAAAATGGCCTATATGCGAGAAAAAATGTCTTATATGCGAGAAAAAATGGCCTATATGCAAGAAAATATGGCCTACATGAGAAAATACGGCCTATATGCAAGAAAATACGGGTTATATGCAAGAAAAAATGACCTATATGCGAGAATACGGCTTAAATGTGAGAAAAAAATGGCCTGCATGCAAGAAAATCAGCCTATATGCGAGAAAATATGGCTTAAATGTGAGAAAAAAATGGCCTACATGCAAGAAAATACGGCCTTTATGCGAGAAAATATTTTTTTTCTTTCGACATAGGTGAGCAAGCGCCAAACAGAAGCAACGCTAATGGTCACGTCGCCTCTCGCAATAGTACTTCACATTGCTCGTAAATCACAATCAACCCAATAAAAAGCTTGTCACTTTACTATGTTAGTGTAGTTCCCCCTTAATTAAATAGGCTGGTTGATACTCAGATAAATGCGCCCCTTGGTCACTCCCTTATTTTTTTTTCCCTTTCAAGGCCAACATGGCGTGTCATTGTCAGGTAAATATAATTAATCACATTGATCAGAACGCTTAAACGGGCCACGAGGCGGATATTGTTGCCACTGGCTTGTTCTGACACTCTAATAACAACGGTGTCGTGATTAATTTTATCGATCGCCTCCGCGAGGGAGCCTCCAGGCCGCTGGCGAGTAAATAATCGAGGTAGATGTTTGCCCAGCGTAAGGTCGGCGGCGCTGGAGGAATTTTTTCTTTGCCTGGAGCGTGACCCATTTATCACCCCGCTACTTTAGACGCGGGGGTTACGACACTACGTTTATAGGGAGAATGGAGAGGTAATTAAAAGTGCAGATTCGGCCTGTTATTGCGTTCAAGTCACGGAAGGAAGCGAGGTTTGCAAATGCCTCAAATTTACGAAATAGGAGAAAATGGGGGAAGCGTTAAGTTTTCCCTGAAGACAGAATTGTAGGATGTGTTTGATTTGGAATGTTTCTTGAATTTTCAGACGCAGAAGATGTATTTTTTTTAATTATATTGTTTATATATTGTATTACATACATTATATTGGTAATATATTGTATTATAGACATTATATTGTTAATATATTGTCTTATATACATTATATTGTTAATATATTGTATTATGTACATTATATTGTTAATTTATTGTATTGTTTACATTATATTGCTAATATATTGTATTATAGACATTATATTGCTAATATATTGTATTATAGACATTATATTGTTAATATATTGTATTATAGACATTATATTGCTAATATATTGTATTATAGACATTATATTGTTAATATATTGTCTTATATACATTATATTGGTAATATATTGTATTATATACATTCTATTGCTAATATATTGTATTATATACATTATATTGTTAATACATTGTATTATAGACATTATATTGTTAATACATTGTATTATAGACATTATATTGTTAATATATTGTCTTATATACATTATATTGTTAATATATTGTCTTATATACATTATATTGTTAATATATTGTCTTATATACATTATATTGTTAATATATTGTCTTATATACATTATATTGTTAATATATTGTATTATGTACATTATATTGCTAATATATCGTATTATAGACATTATATTGCTAATATATTGTATTATAGACATTATATTGTTCATATATTGTATTATAGACATTATATTGTTAATATATTGTCTTATATACATTATATTGTTAATATATTGTATTATATACATTATATTGGTAATATATTGTATTAAATACATTATATTGTTAATATATTGTATTAAATACATTATATTGTTAATATATTGTATTATGTACATTATCTTGTTAATATATTGTATTATGTACATTATATTGTTAATAAATTGTATTATATACATTGTATTGTTAATATATTGTATTATATACTTTGTATTGTTAATATATTGTATTATATACATTATATTGTTAATATATTGTATTATATACATTATATTGTTAATATATTGTCTTAGAGACATTATATTGTTAATATATTGTATTATAGACATTATATTGTCAATATATTGTATTATAGACATTATATTGTCAATATATTGTATTATATACTTTATATTGTTAATATATTGTATTATATACATTATATTGTTAATATATTGTATTATATACATTGTATTGTTAATATATTGTATTATAGACATTATATTTTTAATATATTGTATTATATACAATATATTCTTACTATATTGTATTATATACAATATATTGTTAATATATAGTATTATATACATTATTATGTTAATATACTGTATTATACATATGTATATTGTATATTATTAATTATATTGTTTTGCGCCCCCCCCCAAAATATGGGACATAATATTAAAACTATAACAACAACCTTGCTTATGTAATACTGTTAAAGTATTGCAATATTTTTCTGGAAAGGTTTTTTTCCATTTTAAAAGAAAAAAATTAAACAGACCATTGAGTTAGTCCAAGAACTTGCAAATAATATATAGGGAATATTATTATCTGGGGAAAGTAAGGCAATATTGAAGAAAAAGTCATTAATTTAAATGCATTATTGTTATTTAAGAAACAATATATAACACTGCAAAGATAACACTTTCCGATTTAAAAAAAAATGAATACAAAAACTAGATTTTTTTCAAAAGAAATTAAATAATAATATATACATGAAATTATATTAATATATTTTAAAAGACTGATGAAAAAAACATTTAAAAGACAAATTAAATTATGTATTTTATCTAGAATTATATTTATTTTTAAAAAACAAGCTGTTTTGAAAGAACAATTAATTAAATCCATTATATTTATTTATTTTCACCCTTTTAATTATTTAGAACCGAAAGCAAAACTTACTGTCCTTATATAGTATATACACAATTATATTTTTTTGGGTACTGAACAATTTTGTATTAAAAAAGTAAAAACAATAATTACAAGCCATGTTTGCAACTCATCAAGGGAGACGACTAAAGTATTCCCAATAGCTTCTTCCTCAGGCCATTCCCATGTTGTTTCAAATTTAGGTGTGCAAATGAAGCACCTGTATTTTTTTTCCCTCCTCGCCTGAAAGTGATCTGACATCTTTTTGAAGTTTTATTTATTTTTTTGTGTCTACCTTTAATCTAGGTGTGATGTTCCACCTCAAAGCTCCAGTGCAATTTCAATGAAATAAGTTTGCCTAACAAAGATGGCTTCAAAGCGGACCGGCGGCTGACTTTGTGGCCGTCGACGCCGAGGGGAGAAGCGTTTGATCTCTCAAACCAGACGCTTGAAAATGGTCTCCAAATGAGCAAGCGCTTCCTGGAGTGGCGACAGTTGAGGGGCTTTCAACTCAGTCAGAATCGGAAGTCCGTCCGGTCTTAAGAACTTTAGCTTTTGTCGCTAGTACTTGCTCTCCAAGCAAAACACTTGGGCGAGTATTGGTCACCGCCACCCAACTTAAAAATGTATACCGTAGTTTCACGACTATAAGGCGCACTTAAAAGTCTTAAATTTTCTCCAAAATAGACAGTGCGCCTTATAATCCAGTGCGCTTTATAATCCAGTGCGCCTTATAATCCAGTGCGCCTTATATATATGGAAAAAAACTGAAAACCAAAAACAAAAAACCACCACTGTCAGATATTAAAAAAAACACAAACGCCTGAACTGAAACAATACTGCTAAATATGCAGATCAGCCATCTTAGTTGACAAAATCTTCCATCATATAGCTCCTCCCCCACAGAGATTTTATACAAAAAAAAAATCCAAAACATCAACAATGGCTGGCTCTAGAGGTGACTGTGAAGTAGTGAGTGCTTCATACCTGGAAGTCAATAGCAATTACCGTATTTTCACGACTATAAGGCGCACTTAAGTCTTTAATTTTTCTCCAGAATAGACAGTGCGCCTTATAATACAGTGCGCCTTATATATGGAAAAAAATGTCATTCATTGAGGGTGCGCCTTATAATGTGGTGCGCCTTATAGTCGTGAAAATATGGTACTCGTTTTCTGGGTGGCACGTTGTATATTGATCATCCATGTTAAACTGCCTTGAATGTATTACAGGAAAACCTCGCAGAAACCCAGTAAAAAAAAATGAAGATAATTTAAACTCACCGATGAGGCGGTGTATCCTTCTTCCACCAGAATATTTCGAGCACAGTTGTTGATGTGCTTGAAGCGGTCAGGACCAAGAAGAATCCCTCCATACCATCGGGATACCACCACTAGGACATTGCGCACATCTAGAATCTACAAGAAAATGATGATTAAAATGACATCAGGCTTTTCTTTTTATTGTCACATTAATATAGTATGAAAGAGTGTCATTTGAGTGTATTTTGTTGACAATTTTTCTTCTTTCTTAGTGTTGAAAACGTGTCTCAAATGACTAAAACGTAATGTTTGCTAATTTAGGAAAATGCTAACTATTTCCTATCAGATGTTCACATTACATGACATTTTTCAAAATGGTTATACATTTTTTTGCAAAAATGAATCTATTATTTTTAAAATAATGTATTGATCGTAAAATTGTGGAAACCTTTATTTTTTTTACAGTCAAATTAGAAGGCTAAAATATTTTTATGTTTATTAATTTTGAGCAGCTCTCAACTGAAAGATGACATTGAGCAAAAGACTAAACTAAAAGTAATATTAAAAAAAGGGAATAAACAACAAGAGCTCAAGTTAATAAGTTAATCATGATGAATAAAATGTGAATTTTGCGTTAAATCGCATTGTTCTACACATAAATCCAACATTAAACTACAAAAAAAAAACAGGAAAGAAACTATCCTTCTGCAAAATACGACGAGTGAATGAAAATGAGATTTCAAAGGGAAGAAAATGTAGCAGGTGTCGCTAAGTACTTGTTTGCACGTTTGAACCACCACGCCAGCGGCCAGATCTAAGAAAATGACAGTGGATTCTGCTCTGTATTGAGACACATTATTCTCCATTGAATCTGTTTACAGTAAAACTCAATGATGTGAACATGTAACATAAAATAATTCACTCAACTAATTTCTATAAATGGATTAAAAAATCTGTATTAAAAGCCCTGAATATTCAGTTTTTTATAGATCAAAAACAATGTTTATTTTAGCTTTTTAAAAATATATTTTTAGATTTTACACAATGTTTTTTTAACTAAAAACACAAAAAATGATCAAAAATTACAATTATTGATTTGAAAGATGGAAAATCAGGAAATTTATTACATCTATACTCTTCATTTTAATTTATTCCTAATTTTACAAAATGATTTTTGAACTAAAAACAGAACAAATGGATAAAAAATTACAATTATTGAATTAAAAAGGGGGAAAAACAGAAAATTTAATATACATTTATACTCTTCATTTGAATTTTATCCTAAAACAGAAAGTTGGCACTCATAATTGACTTTCCCGGGCCACACAATATGATGCGACAGGCCAGATTTGGCCCCCAGGCCGCCACTTTGACACAAGTGCCTTAGAGATAAAAGTGATTGGTTTCAAAAGGGCTACTAATTGGACAGAAGTCAATATCATTGACGACCAATTAGAATGGCAACATGTGCCATAAAAACAATCTCATGTCCTCGTCATAAATGATCGAAAAAAAATACAAAATGAAAAAACAATCATATGATGTCCTGATATGGCGAAATTGTGTCAAAAAAATTAATTTCCGATGCAATCTCAAAAGGCCAACTTGATATTAAAGACATCATTTTCCTGAGTGAACCTTTATTCTGCAATGCTGCCAAGAGTGTCCTTCACTCGAACCGAAAACTGAGTAAAAAATGTAAATTTCTCCTTTTTTTAAGCATGAGTGGGGGATAGTCAAGTGTTCAGAAGCTTGATAAGATTTGGATTTAAGAGATGAATATGATTTAATTGTGCCTCGCTTCCCACACAAGACAGTAAAAGCATACCTGTCAATCTCAGCCAATTGCTCCCCTTATTAATGATTGCAATTCACCTTATTATGCGAAGAAAAAAAAACATACAAATGCAATGCAGCACATACTCATGTAAAAGTCTTAAATTTTCCCCAAAATGGCGTTGCGCCCAATCACTCATTGCGCCTTGTGTATGCACAGAATTCAAGATTCCGTAGATTTTGCTGTATGTCGCTAATAGCTTGATTGTCTGGGTACATTTCTTGCTGACACGCTATATTTATATAGTGAAAAGGGAATGTTCATATCAGGCTTAAAGCATGACAACATTTGCAACCAGTGATGACATTTTCGTCTGCTACAAGTGACCGATACGATCCGGATTAGAGCCGAAATGGGCAAAACTAAATCGGTTTTACAAAAAAAAAATCCTGTACAAAAGTTGTTATACGACGTACACAATTTGAAATGATCAAAAACGTATAAAATACCGGGAATCTTGCTGACACTATATATATAACATGAAAAGGCATGAAAAATGGGCAAAACGAGTTCAGTTTTACAAAAAACGAACTTAAAAAATCCTGTACAAAAGTAGTTTTTAGGGCATACACAATTTGAAATGATAAAAAACGTATAAGATACTGGGAATTTTGCTGTTTATCGCCGACACCTTGACTGTTTGGGTACATTGCTTGCTGACACTATATTTGTAACATGAAAAGGCATGAAAAATGGGCAAAACGGAATCGGTTTTACAAAAAACGTACTTAAATAACTTAAGTTTTACACAATTTGAAATAATCAAAAATGTCTAAAATACAGGAAAACGTATAAATTGACAGGTATCGCAAAAGGGAGGAAAAACAGGCAAATATAAAAGTAGCTAAAACGCCTCTCTTGCATCAAATTCTGACATTATAAGTGGAATTCATTGCTTCAGAGTAGCATATGTTGTACGCCGAGAAAATACGCATCACATCAGCGTCACTGATAAAGATGCTGCTTTACAACAAGCCACACTGAATATGGATTAAACTAATCCTCTCATCAAAGTCCCGGCAAATAACTAGGCAATCACGATATACCTCCCCCTTTTTTTTTTTTTTAAAAAACTGTTCAACTTTCCTCAAAGCATCCGATCTTTGGATCTTCCAACAAGTAACAGGGGAGGAGAGCGCATCTGGCAACCCAAATTATTAATCAGTGTCTTCTTTTATTCATGCTTGGCGCACTTGGGTGCTCATTGGCAGAAAAGCACCAATCAAGTATAAGAAAACGGAGTGGAAGGGATGCGGAGAAAGCAATGAGATTAGAGCAGAACAGATTAATGCCAAAGTACTTGATGTAAATTGCTCTGTGGGCCGCTAGTGTCACGAGGAGAAGATGAATGTGTGCGTTCGGCTGTCAGGAACAGATGGAAAGATATAAAGTATCACTTGGTCATAAGAATGGACTTTGTCCAAGAGTTTTCTTCTCATGTCTAGAAGTTTTACTTCTTCATTAAAATGGCTGTAATAAGGATGCAATGGAGTTTAACAAGTGCAATATTAGAAGGAGAAATGCAAGTAATTATATTCAAAGCGACTTGCTAGGAATGAGAATTTAATTCCACGAGAAGTTTTAAGATATATTTGTCGTTTAAAAATTGCTGCAGGCTTTTGTGGTTGGTTAACTCACCCGTATAGAACCTGGGTGGAATTAAGATGTGAGTTTTAAAAATAACGTTTGTTTCAGTTATGGGGGCGAGAATATTTGCTCAATTTGAAATATAAGTCCCTTAAGTCTGTTATTTTTGAAGGATTCCTGCTGTAAATTACCATTGACTTTCTGTTTTAGGATCAAATTAAAATGAAGAGTATAGATGTAGATTACATTTGCTGATTTTCTCCCTTTTAAATCAAAAATTGTTATTTTTTAATCATTTTTTTTCTGGTTTTAGTTCAAAAGTCAGTTTCAGGATCAAATTAAAATGAGGAGTATAGATGTATATTAAAATTCCTTAATTTCACCCTTTTAAATCAATAATTGTAAATTTTTTAATCCATTTTTCTCAAGTTTGTCATTTTTAAAGGATTCCTGTTGTAAATTACGCTTGACTTTCTGTTTTAGGATCAAATTAAAATGAAGAGTATAGATGTATATTAAATTTGCTGATTTTCCCCCTTTTAAATCAATAGTCATTTTTTAATCATTTTTTCTGTTTTTAGTTCAAAAATCAATTCTGTAAAATAAAAAAAATATATATAATTTTTTTTAAATCATTTTTTCTGTGTTTTTGGTTCAAAAATCATTTTGTAAAATCTAAAAATATATTTAAAAAAAGCTAAAATAAACATTGATTTAGATCTATAAAAAACTGAATATTCAGGGTTTTTAATCCAGTTCGTTTAATCCATTTATAAAAAACAAAATCTAAATATTATATCTAAAATGGCCCACATGAAATCAAGTTGACGTTAAAGCAGCCCGCGAACCAACATTACATAATAATTATACATGATCTAAGTACAAATAAAGAATAACTGAATCATCGGTTTCACCTATGCAGAGGCAAACCACCTCCTACATTTTCCTCAAAGCAAAATTTCAATAGTTACAAATCTGTATGAGGCTTATCATATATTTTTAAATCCACTTTAACAAGAACCCATCACTCCATTATCATCTAAAAACTCATGTTAGGTCTACTGGACGTGAAACGAAGTTATTTTATGGCTGAAAAACACAAATTATTGTCAAGTATGTCCTGAATTTCTGTGACAAATGTGGGTGGTAGTTTGGGACTCACAAACATGCTGGTTGCTAAGGACAACGAAAGGTTGCTATCTCAATTTCTCGGAGATGAAACGCCATAGTCGAATGGATGATATGCAATTTTAAAGCTCTACTTTCTCTCTCTCTGATTATGCCCAAACTTCGTTTTTTGAGGGGAAAAAATGGGTCAAACTGGACTCATTTTCCTACGCTGGGTTTTAAATCTAAATTCTCAGCATGTGAAATACACATTGGAAATAAAGCAAGCATTTTTTTATTACTTTGATAACATTGCACAAGTCTCTCAGGTGCTCATATCGTTTATAAAAAAAAAAAAAGCATAAAAGGGGGAGACTAATCATTTCCTGTAGGGGTCGCTAATCAAATATTAAAGCTTATTTTTTCATCAAAGCCATATAAAAAGAATTTAAAATACCGTAGCTTTACCGGCTTTGTATTTTATTTCATAGACATTCATAATACATGAAAATGAAGACTTTTCTGTTATCAAAAAGAAAATTCAATGTAATATCACATGCATTTTTTTGTCATACTTTACTATGTGCGACAGTTTGAAGTTTTATTTTTGATGTTTTAAATTCTTTCTGACGGTGAAAAAAAACGGATTGAATGGAATAAGTTTTGTTTAAAATTGTTAGGCTATTTTATTTATGTTAAAAGTACTTCTAATTAGTCCTTGGAAATGGTTTCAGTGGTAATGATACACACATGAGGCTGTGACAATAACTTGTATGTGCGTAGGATTGTGAATCACAAAAGCCATCTGACAACAGCCGCAAAAACAAAAACAGACAACTGCAAACGTCTCTTTGATATGAGAACGGAGAAGATTAATAACAACTCCATCACAGGACAGATTGCCATGTTACACGATATGTAAATGCATTTTTGATAGAATTTTGTGTGAAGGATGATGTTTTGTCCTTCCCTAAATTTACTGAAACATCAAATCAATGTTCCTGATTGACATTTTTGAGAGTTTAATCATCAAATTCTGTGTTTTTTTTAGTGTATATGAAAGAATTTGGGATTTTGAGGCCTTTTTTGTGGTTAGGTTGGAACTTTATTACATCCCGTATTTGGGAAATTTCTTGGTTGCAGTAGCAAGATGGACATAAGACACAGAAGAACACATTGTAGACCTAGTTAAAAAACTAAATACCAAAATGTAATTTAAGAAAAGACAGAAAAGCAGCAAAAACACAAAACTTATGTTAATTCATGCAATTATGTCTTTTTTTGCCAGCACTTATAGATTCTGATTAAAATTAAGAATATTAGGGATATATTTAGGACCTACCGTATGCAGGCATGTACATCTATGTGTATGAAAATGTTTATATATATGTATGTGTATGTAAATGTATATATCTGTATGTAAATGTATATATATATCTGTATGTAAATGTATATATATATATCTGTATGTAAATGTATATATATATCTGTATGTATATATATATATATATATATATATATATATATATATATATATATATATATATATATATATATATATATATATATATATATATATTTCAGCAACATGCAAGGTTATTTATATATTTATTCATGTATTTATCTATTAACTTACTTATTAACTATCTATTTATGTCTAAAATATCTTTTGCTGTGTCTGTATTCTCGCCCTCTTACTACTGTGACAACGAAATTTCCCGAATATGGGATTAATAAAGTTATAAAATCCAAAAAATACATAGAAATATATTTTCCAACAATCTTTACCAATCTTGGGTGTTGCTGTACTGGGCAAGTGATTATAATTATAACCCAAAAATGTTTTTAAGTGAAATTTAAGTGATATTGACATTGCATTTCAGAATCTAGTCATGTTTTCAAACAGCAGCTGGAAAAACTATCTAAAATTTTAAGTACACTAATCTCATAGCCTTGTTTATCAGTTCACTCATTAGTTGCCGAGTTGATGGAAACGTCAATTCGAAACGAGCTCAGAGTAATTTGTTACTAAATTATTTTCTATTCACCAATAAAATCTGATGTGTTTCAAAATAAGGTTTTAATAACATTAAAAAAACCTTCATTAGCCATTTGATTAAATATTCAAGGTAATATCGGAAATTCTAGAGTACCTATAGTCCTTGAAACGAAGCGAAAACATACAATAATACCCATAATATTGACGATGCATGAAATTTACTGAGCCATGAGAACCTAATCTGATCTAATTAATATATTAGCCGATAAGTCGTTATGGTAATTATCATAACAAGCCAACCTGTAATGTCACTACAACCAACCAATACTATCGAATACAACATCCTGCTATGTTAATTTAGATTTTGGCTGTCCCTGAATATCTAGACCAGGGGTGTCAAACATACGGAACGCGGGCCGGATCCGGCCCGTCTGCTGGTTTGGTACGGCCCGGGGAAGAAAGCTGCATTGTATAAAAAAAATATGAATTTTCTTTAAAATTTATAGTTCTTGTATTATCCGCTAGGGGGGGGAGTGTTTTAGTACGTGCAGACAACATGAATTGACATTTATTTATGTTCTTATGTTATTCTCTTGTTCGTAATATATTGTTCATAATGTAAAATGAAAATTCCTTTAATAACCATTTTGATAATTTACTCATTCTTTGCACTAATTATTAGTATTAGTGACTAATACAAAGGAAAAAAAGTGGCCTTATTGTTAGTTCTATGTAATTTTGCAATAAGTTTACTGGTCCGACCCGCTTGATCTCAAATTAAGCTGTACAGTGTTCCCTCACTTATCGCGGTTAATGGGGACCGGGACCCCCCGCAATAAGTGCATTTCCGCGAAGTAGGCGTGCCTCTTCAAAAATGCTTAAAGAAACGTGTAACACGTGCACAAAAGCACCACTAAGCAAAAACATCACAGTAGTCCGTATGGAGGATCTTCTGCAGTGTTTTTACACGTAAGAAACATCGTTATTGGGAGATGTGAACATTGTTTTTTTGGGCCTGTAAACAGCCATGACGTCATCAATGCGATTCCTGAACTCTCACCATGTTATTGACCATTTTTGTAGGCCTTTTTGTTGAAGCAATTACTAATTCTTATTGAATATTTTGTTTCCACCTCTTGTAAAACGATGCAATTTATAATTTTAATTTAATCTCTTTAAATTTTTTAATATTTTTTTTCCTGAAAAAAATCTGCAAAGCTCCGAGTCCGCGATAGCTGAAGCGCTAAGTAGCGAGGGAACACTGTACTATCGAATACTACATCCTGCTATGTTAATTTGGATTTTGGCTGTCCTTGAATACCTAGACAGCAAATATACATACACATATACATCTAATGCATTACTAATACGTGACTCAAAGAAGATCCGTTTGCAAAGCAAGACACTTCCATTTAAAAAACCAAGCGTATTAGCACAAAACACGAGTAAAGGATGACTGGAGAAAGCTGCATATATCTTTTTGCTCATTAACAATCACGCTTTAAAAGGCTCGGCAGACTGTGCAAAACGAATGAGAAGAGCACTTGGAAGAGACACAATTAGGCGTAAAACATTTTCTTCTGGTGGAACTTTTCGGTGTTATATCAGCTTCCCCCGCAAAACTTTGCCTGGGAGTCTATTCGAAGTCCCCGAGCAATGGTCGTTTGGAATAGAAAGGGGGCAATAGGTCAAACGGCCCGTGACTAACCTCGCCGAGTCCAGGAAAAAAAAAGAAGAAGAATAAAACGATCCTTTTTAAAGAGAGAATATAAAATGTTTGACTTTGAACACAGGTTTATCCCTGAAGCAATGAATTCCTTGCTTTCAACATGTTATAATGGCAAAGTTTAAACTGGATTAAGGAAAGGGTATCATAATGTCTCCATGACATTTTTTCTTTTAAATATAGATGTATATTTTATGAGCTCTAAATCGCACTTGTTGCATTTTGGGCTTCATATTTCACATATATTTCTTTAAATTTGACTTGCCTTATCATCCCGTAAAATATATATAAACATATTCAAACATATAAAAGTAAATGTGCATAAATTCATTTGCAGCTATTGACAGTTAAATGTCTCCAAAAAAGACTGATTTTGATTGGAACAGAAGGCATTTTAAAAAATAACTTTTTCCATAATCTGTGAATTTATGCTGTCAAGGAACTTTTTTTAGACCAAATAGAGTTGGATTCAGGCATTTTTTGTCCAACTTAGGCAGATTATATGAAAATATAATAATATAATCATATATAATATAATAAAATCCAGTAGTTTTTGAATTCTTATGAAAATATCCTTGTCCATTTTAACTATTTTGTTGGTTTGTTTTCTTCTGATCTAATTTATGCACATATAAGCCTTATCCTTGTTTCAGGCATTTTTTTGTCCGATTTATGCGGCTTATATGTGAGTAAATACAGTAGTTTTTGAATACTTATGAAAATATCCTTGTCCATTCTAGTTATTTTGTTGATTTGCTTTCTTCTGATCTAATTTTTGCACATATAAGCCGTATCCTCAATTCAGGCATTTTTTGTCCAACTTATGCGGCTTATATGCGAGTAAATACAGTAGTTTTTGAATTCTTATGAAAATACCCTTATCCATTTTAACTATTTTGTTGGTTTATTTTCTTCCAATATAATTTATGCACATATAAGCCTTATCCTCAATTCAGGCATTTTATGTCCAATTTATGCGGCTTATATGCGAGTAAATACAGTAGTTTTTGAATTCTTATGAAAATAACCTTGTCCATTTGAATTATTTTGTTGGTTTTTTTCTACTGATCTAATTTATGCACATATAAGCCGTACCCTCGTTTCAGCCATAATTTTTTCAGCTACAAATACGGCCTATATGCAAGAAAATACAGTAGTTTTTGAATCCTTAAGAAAATATCCTTGTCCATTTTAACTATTTTGTTAGTTTATTTACTTCTGATCTAATATATGCACATATAACCTATACCCTCATTTCAGCCATATTTTTTTCAGCTACAAATCCGTCTTATATGCAAAAAAAATACAGTAAATACTCCTAGACGTCAAAGTCACTGAACGAGTAAATTGGCAATGCAACTACAAGTGTGAAGTAGAAAAATGTAAAGTCCTTCCGCTAAATGATAGGTCGCTTTTTGTTTTTTTCAACCCGCTCACCTGTCTTAGCTAGAATGCGTGACTAATGGAGCGCTCACCTGCAGCAAATGGAGCAACCTGCCACCTGCAGCCGTCTCCCCATCATCCTCGCAGTCCTGTAGGAAGCTATGCTTGTCCTCGCAGTAGATCCTAACACACATACACACACATACACACACCAGGCATGAAAAAAAAATCGGGCAGACTTGTAACTTTGCTTTAAATGTCAGTGACTCCTCCCTGGATGCCAGCAGCTGCACCTCATTAGAGCGTGCTAAAAAAGTAAGAGAAAAAAAATGGACCAAAAAGGCAAACAGGCCAACACGTGCGTCTACGAATGCCGTATTCGCAAAACACCGCCACGTTTCAAGACACTTCTTTGTTGACCTTTAATTGCAGTCAGGTGACATTTTGGTCGACGAGAGGAAAAGCTGGCTGGTGCGTGTCACTGACCTGTAGGCGTAGATGTTGTGAGTAGCGCTGGCGATCTTTTTGTTGTCGTACAGGCGTTCCAGTGTGGCTTTGACCTACAAACAAGCATCGACAATTAAGAAGATATCGGAAAAAAAATAACATATGTTTCCCAGGCAAAATAGAAAATGAGAGCTGTGGTGAAAATTGTATAACAGCTGTGTTGTGTTTTTTTTTGTTGTTGTTGCGTGGGTATGCGTCATGTTGAAAAAAATGCGATTGATAAAAAAAATGATGAAAACCTGAGTTAAGTTTTAAGGAAAAAATTGTATATAATGAGGAAAACATTGGCCTGGTTTTAAACGCGTCGGGCTACTAATTTTGAGAATATGTGATCTCAGGTCTGGAATTTTCTGTGTGGAGTTTGTATGCTCTTCATTGGGCTTGCGTGGGTTTTCTCAAGGTACTCCACTATACTCCCAAATCGCAAAAAGAAGCATGACAGGCCTATTGGACACTCTAAATTGCCCCCAAATATGATTGGTTGGTCATCATATCCTGCCTGTTACCATTAAAACTTGCATATAAATGTGAAATGACGTAGCAAAAATCCTAATTATATTAAGTAAATAAATAAATATAACCTTCCCAGCATAGAATTAAAACTATGAAGCATTAGCAAGTACTACTAAGAGACATATTCAATATCCTTTTTTCTTCTGAAAATGCAGAACAATTAGGAAAAACTAGACATCAAGTTTAACACATGACCCCAAAAAATATAACAAAAATCACATTCAAATTATAGTTATACAATTGTATAGTATTCAATTTAAAATATAGCAAATGTAACACCTTAACCTTGTATATACAATGTTTTAATCACATTTGCATGGTAGTAGCAAAATAAGTATGTACGCACCTAAACTAGTTAAAAACTTAGCATTTTTTTTCAAAATATATATTTCATCATTATGAGGGAACAAAAAAAATGTAAAAAGGGGGTTGGATAATGTGACTCCATGATTTATGGATTAAACACTGAGATAGGCTCCAGCACCCCCCGCGACCCTTGTAAGGATGAGCAATTCGTAAGTTAAAATGTTTGAATGCTCCCTTGAAAGCATTAATCCTGTTTGAAAACAATGAGTTGTAATCCAGACCTGATTGAAATCCTAAACAAGATTTTAATGTGAATCCCAATTACCGTATTTTCACGACTATAAGGCGCACTTTAAAGTCTTACATTTTCTCCAAAATAGACAGTGCGCCTTATCTATGGAAAAATGTCATTCATTGAGGGTGCGCCTTATAATGCGGTGCGCCTTATAGTCCTGAAAATACGGTATATTGCAAAACCTTTCCTATAAAAAAAAAAATGAAGAAAAAAAATCCTTCCAAAGTCTATTTACCTTACTGTGAACGCATGTACGCCGTCTATGCATTTTGTTAATAGGATCACTGAGGATACTGAAACGGTGTAAGAACAGTCACCAAAAGGAGAGACGGCGGAACAAATGATTTTCCTGCCATTTTTTTTCTCTTCACTAACATCAGAAGCCAAATTGAACAATTCCAGAGTATTGCAACGAGACGAGATGTAAATGTCACACAATGTTAAGCCCGCCCGCCGCCTGCCACGGAAAGTAACTGCAGACTAATTTTTTTTCTTCTTTTAACAGACAGGAACTCTGCAAGGGGGGAAGAAAGACTGCATTATATTTATCTTCATCCATTTTTTTTTGGCGTATGAATAGGAATGGCAACAAGGGTCAAGCACTCACCTCATTTGAAACCCGAACCCTGTGTTGAAAACCCTAATTTGAAACCCTTATTCATGTTTGAGACGGCAATTTGTCTTACGTTGATTAAATGTCAACTCTTCTCAAATGCCTCCGATGAATAAATTTGCCATGATCTCTTTGCTATTCGCCAGGAGCTTAAAATATATCGGGTGTGATACCGTTTACCGATTTTCAGGTGCTATTCAATTGAGGTTTTATGGAACTTAATCTGCTTATCATTTTCGTAAAATGCATAAAAAAAAATATTTCTCATTTCTACCGTGTCAATTGTACTCTTAATTAATTTCCCCAATGTAAGACAAACAATGTTTACTCCCAAAGGGTCGTAATTCTACCGTGAATTTCCGCAGCGCTTGTTCCGTCGTGTATTCGTCGGGAAGTCTCATTAGAGTGCTTTTATGTTTACAGTTGATAGAAAACATTGGCAGCCTTCGTTACCCAAGAACATCATCAGGGACCCATACCACCCCTGGTCAGAATTTGTTCCAGTTGCTGCCCTCTGGCAGACGCTATAGGTCTCACAAAGTACGGACAAATAGGCTTAAGGACAGTTTTTTTCTGTCTATTTTGGAGAAATTTAAGACTTTTAAGTGCGCCTTATAGTCGTGGAAATACAGTAATTGCTATTGACTTCCAGGTATGAAGCACTCACTACTTTACAGTCACCTCTAGAGCCAGCCATTGTTGATGGTTTTTTTTTTGTATAAAATCTTGCAGTGGGGGAGGAGCTATATGATGGAAGATTTTGTAAACCAAGATGGCATCTGCATATTTAACAATATTGTTTCGGTTCAGGCGTTTGTGTTTTTTAATATCCGACAGTGGTGGTTTTTCGTTTCTGGTTTTCTGTTTTTTTCATATATAAGGCGCACTGGATTATAAGGCGCACTGTCTATTTTGGAGAAAATTTAAGACTTTTAAGTGCGCCTTATAGTCGTGAAAATACGGTATTTGGGTCTTTTGCCTGGAAAGCGCACCTTATGAAGAAGCACTACCAATTTCGTCATACGCAGTTTCTGGGTATGATGACAATTAGGCTTTTGTCCAGCCAATGATGATGACAAAGTCTATGTCCGATTATTATTATTATTATTAAATAAGTTGCTACCTGTCTTGGGGTCACCACGGGGGCAAGGTGAGGCTGGAAAGTGCTGCGGCGGTCTGTGATGCAGCTGCCGTGTTTGATCGGGGGCACCTCTTCGTCTGAGGACACACACATTACATATACAGTGAGTGCTTCATAGTTCCGTTAGAATTGGATTTGTGTGAGTGTGAATGTATTGAAATGTTTTTTACATGGATATTTTTGTCAGAAGTTGTTTAAAAGAATGTGAAGTTTTGATCAAGTATGTGTGTGGGTGTGTGTGTGGGTATGTTAACCATATAAAGGCCAAGACCCTATTTTGGAAATAAAAAAAAAAATTTTGTGAACTCCATTAAGACCTGGTATCCATATATACATGACATTTTTGGTCACGTATGCCACAATATTAATATTTCTTGTGGCTTACATGACCCAAAACGTAATGTCCACCTTGATATCTCTTAACATACATGTTTCAGAAAACTACACTACCCAAAAAAAAAACACAAAAAACAAGAGAATGTCACTGGTCAGACGTAAAAACATTTAAATTAAAAAAAATATATGAAAATTGCACTTAAGTACTTGTTGCAGTTCCAGCTAATCTATAAAAAAAGGTGCGACCTATAGTCCAGAAAAGACGTTATTCATTGTTGCATTTTTAAAAATAAGTATTTTCACGAATGCATTCAATGATTTATCATAAAATCAAATTTAATAAAATAAATAAACACTACGAAACACACTTGTGATGTCCCCCAATAACACTAGAATTTGTTTTCTTCCCGTTTTATAATTTCATAATTCGTTGACTACCATTGCCGAGTATAATTGTCCTATCCCTATGTACATCTCTCTCATAATTATGTGTTTAAGCCTATTTACCTCCATGACAGTGTTATTTTTCTTTACCGTTTTCATGTTGTAGGAAATGTTGCGCATCCTCCACGCTTAGGGTGAGACCCCCCAAGTCTGGCATATCTTCTTCATCCTCGTCATCCTCCTCCGCAGTGAGGGTTACCTTTTTTGACTGTGTCACTATAGTTAGGAAACAAAAAGAAATGTGTTCAAAACATTGCCGTTTCTGAGTGAACCTCGCTGTGTTTTTGTTAAGGGTTGTATTTGCGTGTGTATGCGCTCTTGTGTTTGGGGATGCCGTGTGTGCGCACTGTGGGCAAGAGAGCGGACTTCACCCCGGGCGGGCAAATGCGTTGCTCATTGCAGTGGGTTTAATTGTTTTAACAGCAAAGGCATTCAACTGGCACAAAAGACGGACGGCGTATCTTTCCACGCAGAGACGGAGCCAATTAACTGTTGCTTGAGTGGGAGTGTGCGTGTGTGGTAATCACCGGGGGAGGCGGGGCTACCAATTTTGCCTTTTGATGGAAACGTGGACGCTATGCAACTAATTGGATTTTAGTAACCGAGGAATCAAAACAAAACGAATTAACGATCGAACTTTTGACAGGTATGAATGAAAACTTTGTAGTTTTCTTCTTTTTGCTACCTGGCAACCGGTCACACAAACTTCTTGATCAGTCTCATTAAAATAGGGAGGTCAAATTCAAATTCAGAACGGTGCAAAATATCAAACTATGGGCCAAAAACGTTTTTTCCAAAAAGTTTTACTGTATTTGTGCATGTTTTATCTTCTTTTTACATACAGTATGTAAAAATCATGAGTGCTGACTTCCTGTTTTACGATCAAATTTAAATGAATAGTATAGATATATGACATTTCTTAATTTTCCCCCTTTTAAATCAATATTTGTAATTTTTTAATCCATTTTTTCAGTTTTTAGTTTAAAAATAATTTGGTAAAATATTAAAAATACATTAAAAATGCTAAAATAAACATTGTTTTAAATCTATAAGAAACTAAAACAGTTAAAACTCTATAATACAAGAAAATTGGCAATAATAAGACGACATTAAAAATTCCAAGTCACCAATTTGATTCATCAACTATCAAAACACTCATTTTAATCGCCGATTATATTCGCCAACACACAAATATTAGACTTAATAACTCTTAATAGCTCCCAGCTAAAAAAAATGAGTGTACTAAAACATACACAAAGTGTGCCAACCCCGATAGATATTTGTTTTAATCCATAATTACACGAGCCGCATTTATCCGACGGCTCAGTAGCTGACATAAATTCACTAAAATCCCCTCACACTTCTTTTCAAACCAAAAAAAA
Source organism: Stigmatopora nigra (assembly GCF_051989575.1). Classification (NCBI taxonomy): domain Eukaryota; kingdom Metazoa; phylum Chordata; class Actinopteri; order Syngnathiformes; family Syngnathidae; genus Stigmatopora; species Stigmatopora nigra. Next base: position 3,165,839 of record NC_135512.1, on the reverse strand, counting down.
CCCCAAATCCCCAAGCCCCGCCCCCTTCCAAACAAAAACCTGCCCTATCTTGACCATTCCTCCCATGTATTGACCCTAAAAGGCATCAAAAATCTCAATGTAGACATGTTATACCACATGAATCCCAAGAAGAGGATGTTCCCTGCTGCACAACAATGGCGTCAGCCCATTAATAGTTTACTTTGACCTTTTGAGGATGTTGCTGAAAAGCAAAGCCTGTTGGGATAATGGACTCCGTTGAGAAGGGTCCCGCAGATAACGCATCCTGTCCGTCAAGGGAATGAATTCATAGTGACGCCAGTACAAAAAAAATATTGCATTTGGGTTTCTGGTCTACCTCAAAAGATGCTGCTGTCAAGGAAACAGCAGGCATTAGATAGATATTCATCTTAACGCCATGCTGTCACTCAAAATCAGTCTTGGGCTAAAAAAAGGGCCATCGCATTTCAATCTGTCTCGGCTACTAAACGAGTTAAGAACCTAACCTTGCCCTCAGATAAAGTCTTTTTTGGTAACAAAAAGGCGGAAAAAAACACTATTTTAAATGAAGTAAAGCGATAAAAAGTTATTCAAACACACGCTACAAAACATTTGGGTCGGCGGGATCGGTTATGTAAAAAAAAATGAGTCACTAGAATGAAGGTTGAAAGAAGAAGAAGATTGTGTTGCGTGGCAGCTTGAAGGGTTTGGATTGTGAGTGTGCAAATTACGTATCCCGTTGATAATACTTGGTGTGAAGATATTGGAAATATGTGTGTTCAAGTGCCAAGGCACAGTAGTGAATCCACAAAGTACTTCTACATTTCAGGAAAGCAAATGTTAGTATTTTCTAGTAAATGCTGCTACCTCAGAAACGTTCACAGCCGCATTTGCACCCTTTTGTGTTTAAGGGTTCTTTGGTTAGGATGAATAAAAGCAGTTAAAGAAAAATAACACACATTTTTTGATAAGCTTTTGCCACATTGTAAATATCAGTTGCTAAATACATAGGAGAATGCATTAATTGTTCAAACAAAAATAATACGTTCTATTCATTTTGATGCTAAGGTGCCTTAACTGTTTAGGATCTTGAATTTTCACCAATAATAATTTTATTATTATTGTTTTATTGTGATAATTGTTATTATTCTTAATGTTATTGTTGTGATTATTGTTATTATTCTTAATGTTATTGTTGTGATTATTGTTATTATTCTAATTGTTATTATTGTGATTATTGTGATTATTGTTATTATTCTTATTGTTATTATTCTTATTGTTATTATTCTTATTGTTATTATTCTTAGTTATTATTCTTATTGTTATTATTGTGATTATTGTGATTATTGTTATTATTGTGATTATTGTTATTATTATTATCACTGTTATTATTAACACTATTATTATTGTAATTATTATCATTAGCATTATTATCATCATCATTATCATTATTATTATTATCAGAAATATTATAATCATCATTATATTTATCATTATCATCATTATTATCATTATCGTCATTATCAACATCATCATTATTATTAACATTATTATCATCAATATCATTATCAATATTATTATCATTATCATCATATTTACTATTATTATTATTAATTTAATTTCAAAATATCTTTAAACTTTTAAAAAGCTCTATAAAACCAAACCAATTTTTGCATATCCAAACAGCAACATTTTTTTTCTTCTAAAACCACAACCAACAAATAAACCCCCACCTCAGAAACCTTCACTTCAGCATTTTCCTCCTATACATATAATTCTCCCCTCACCCTAAAATGCCCCCCCCCAACAAGCGTATATTAACTTATATTTTACACTGTGAATTATCAATTTAATTATTCATACATACCCTTTTCAACCATTTCCTTCCCCACCTTAAAGCTTGGCCTCCTCACCTGCTTCTGTATCTTGAGCTTTCTCCAGTAGGAACTCCCTGATCTTTTCCACCCACAAGTAGAGGATGCTCTCCCCCGCGTGCCCCCTGCGAATCATTCAGCGGGGTGACTTATCGCAACGCCGAGGGTCACCAGACAATCACAGCGGGCTTTCTGTAGCCAGAGATGAGAAGCCAGGCACTCACAAGTAGAGATCTTCCAGGCTGTCGGCCAATCGAACCCTCTCGGAGCCCCGTAGCCACGCCGCGCTAGAAAAAAGAACCCAGAACAAACACGGGGTTATCGAGTGGGGAGGCCCAACGAGTGGCTTGTTGTCCAATAAATTAGTCAGATCGGCGTAGAATTCAATTTGAAAAGCAAATGGACTGACTTGATCTGGTAGATTGGCGGGGCTGCGCTAGGATAATCAGGCGGGAGAATTATCTGGAGAGGAGAAGAGGAGGGGAGTCATTAACCAGATTGCAAAAGGGGAAAAAAAAGGCCTATTTGTTTTGTTTTTTTGGGGGTTTCAGTGCACCTGCAAACATGCTGTCAGTTTAGCGTCCTGAGCGTCGTTTGATATTTTGATGCAAAATATTCTGGACGCCTCGTCGATGACACACCATTCGTCACCGTAGATGGATGACAGAGCCTCCACCTCTTCCATCTGAATTAAATGACCAAGACATATCAATTGTATCATAATGTTTACTTCTGGGAGACAAAGATGTCAAGTGTCATAAATGACAAGTGATTTGAATTAGGATTGTTGGTATGTGGGGGATAACTCTGGGGGAATATAAGCCAAGGGTGTCAGACTCGGGTTGGCTCGCGGGGCGTTTTAACGTTAACTTGATTTCAGGTGGGCCGGACCATTTTAGATATAATATTTAGTTTTATTATTTTTTATAAATGGATTAAAAGCCCTGAATATTCATTTTTTATAGATCTAAAACAATGTTTATTTGAGCTTTTTTAAAATATATTTTTAGATTTTACTAAATTAGTTTTGAACTAAAAACACAGAAAAAAATGGATTAAAAAATGACAATTACTGATTTAAAAGGAGGAAAATCAGGAAATTTAATATACATCTATACTCTTCATTTGAATTTTATCCTAAAACAGAAAGTCAGCACTCATGAATTACTTTCCCGGGCCACATAGAATGATGCGGCGGGCCAGATTTGGCTCCCGGGCCACGACTTTGACACATGTGCTATAAGCAATCAGTTTTGGTTATTTTTTTGATAAAGGTGATGATCCTACTTCGCAGTTTTTCGATTATCGCGACCATGTCTGATATGCATTACCCGCGAAATTCGAGGGAATACTGTAATGCAATCAACTCTGTGGTTTCTGCACAATATTGTTTATTGATTCATCGTTTTTTTTAGTTTGGGTGATTCCAAAGTGCCAAAGATGTTTGCAAATCCAAATTTAAAACGGATCGGACACAATTTCCATACCATCATAACATATGCCTACATTGCAAGCGGCATAAAACATTTCAACGCTTTTTAAAGCGTAACATAAACAGGTAAATAAAAGAAACTTCACCAGGTGAGTGAAACCTTCTACTTACTTGTGATTGCAGATCGTCTCCTTCATTTTCTGTATTTATCGTTTCAGCCATCAAAACATCGCTGATTCAGTTTGGAAACTATTGTTATAATGTGAATTAATACAGATTGCTTTTGGATGCACGTGAAAACAACGACCCTTGCTTGCACTTCCTGGAAGAAACAGCTGTTAATCACCGTATATTGCTTCTTGTTTCCGCTTTGTTGTTGCAAAATAAAATAGCAAATATCATCACTGAGTTTACAGAAGAGTAAAAATAACAAACAACAATAACAATTGTCATTTTTAAAATTCTTCTTAGAGTAGGAAATGTTTCAATTCCGACAATTTGACCTTTAGTGCTGACTATGACTAATTTATGTTTTATTTTGAAAAGCAAATCTGAACCACCCCGGCTATGGCTAAATTTGTGATCCCAATAAAACGGTCACTTTTATTTTATTCCGCACACTTTTAGTAGTAGTTTAACACCTGACAATGTTGACAACTTTTGCCAGCCCTCCATGGTTAAACTAGCTTGGACGTCTATTGCCGTCAATGGCAGCCTGTGTGTTTAAATAATTACTATACAACCCAGTCAGTAATTATCACCCATTTTCTCAATAATGTCATCTAATCTATTCAAGAGTTGCAATCAAGATAGTTACATTTGGATAAAAACACGTTTGAATTGCCTGTGGCAATTTTTCCAACATCTTTAATTATTGCTCTAAATACTCAATCTAGATACAAATCCTTCAAAATCAAATTAATAGCCCCAAAGTGCCATTTCCGAGGGCGTAATCACATGCAAATTGAAAGCGGACAAATGCGCTTCGTTGCCATCGGCAGAATAATTTTTTAGTTTTTATTTTTGTTAAATTACGGATTGCCTTAAAGCAAGTGTATTCTTATGAATTCACTTTTGTGATGTATTGATCTAATATTTTCCCCAATTTTGATACCTGAGGGCAATAAAAACTACTTTTGACCCTAAAAAATGATGCGATTTCAATCCAGATCAAAATTGATTTCAATCCAGATCAAAATTGATTTCAAACCAGACGAGTTTGAAAATAATGTCATCTCAAATGGCACATCAAATTTAGCACTAAAAATACACTCTTTGTACTATGAATAATGGAGAAGACTGTTCACATCAATCCAGATCAAAACTGTTTTCAAACCAGATTCAAAAATAATAAAGTAATTGTTTTTGCAGGGTTTCAAACAATATTTGGGCTTTCAAATCAAGACTTTAAACCTTGAATAGCATATTATATGACACTAAACAATTTTTTAGAAGATCTATTTTGGGGTTTGACGCAAAATAATCGGGTTTTGAGATAAGAGTTTCAATTTTAAATTGATTTAGCTAAAAATCCTGGTTTTGAATTATGGTATAAACACTGAAATCAGGTTTCAAACTATGCTTGGGCTTTTAAATTGCCTTTCAAACAACTGATGGAATATTCCATCAGGGTTTCAAGACAGTTTGAGGGTTTCTTCCCGAATATAAGACGATAGACGTCAAATGTTTGTTCTTTCCTTCCATCTGGAGCACATGGCAATAAAAAAGCCAAGCCATCACCCTTCAGTTCTTCACAGAGTATTAAACACCACAGGGAGTTGGAAGAAGCATCTGCGTTTCCCCATTCTCTTTTATTCAACTTTGATTTAACCCTGTGAAGCTAAGCAGCAAGAGGCCGCCCCACACGACTTGCGTAGACTACTCGGCAGAACTCCGTCGTACTGAGCTGCCGAGCCTCGGTGGTGTCAAGATCAGATCTGAAACCATCAAAAAAAAAAAAACGGTCTAAAGAAAGCCAGCATGTATTCCAAAGATGAAAATGTTGGTGTTTGTTAGTAATTGGGAGGGTGGCACAGTGGAAAAGTGGTTGCCATTTATGTCTTGCATTGGTGCGATCGAGGGTTCAATACCAAATGTTCCTGTATCGTTTTTGGATGTTCCCATGGGTGTGAGTGGATTTTTTTTGGGTTGCCTGTCTTCTAGGGGCCTGCGATTGGACGGCTACTTGTTCAGGGTGTCCCAAGCATGGTCCCCGTAGTTAGCTGGGTTAAGCTCCAGCACCCCCCATGACCTTTGTCATTATAAGCGGTTTCAAAATTAAGAAATTTTAAAAAAAGTTTGTTTTTTGTTGGTTTTTTGTTATTTTATTTAACCCTTTATCAATCAGAGTAAAAATAAAAGAGTTAATTATTTTTATTTTTAATTAAAAAAAACTAAATACTGAAGTATTGGTTCCCTTTTTTTAATGAAAAGTGTGAATAAAATTAAGAAAATTAATATATAAAAGTATTCTCTATTTGGAGGGCTTTAGTCAAATCTTAATGTCTATAATTTAACGACTGATAATCAGAAAAGATGTAAATTCATGAATCCAATTATTTTGGCAGTTAATGTTTCAAATTTGGATTTGAGTTTCAAACAAGGAAATAGTTTTGAGATCTATGATCCCATTTTTAATTATTGCAGTAAATTATGTATGATTGACTTTGGAGCATCTTCATCCATCTCTTGTCATTATTTGAATTGAGCAGGCAAATCTCAACTTGAATTTTGGCAGGCACCATGCCGACATGTCAAGAATGGCCGTTTTCCCAATTTCTGCTTATTTAAACAGCAAAATGAGATCCACCGCCAATATTTAGCTGACTGGAATTCAAACCATGGCTGTCAACAGCATTTTTAAATTTATGTCTAGACCACAGGTGTCAAATTAGCAGCCCGGGGGCCAAATTTGGCCCCCTGCATCATTTTGTGTGGCCCGGGAAAGTCAATCATGAGTGCCGACTTTCTGTTTTAGGATCAAATTAAAATGAAGAGTTTAGATGTATATTAATAATGTGTAATATGTATAATAATAATTTTAAGGGTGCGGCTTATATGCGAGAAAATATGATAGGTCACTATTTCTGATATGGCCGAAACTATAAATATATATTTTTTCTTCGTCAGATATTAAATTACCTTATTTTCCACCTTTTAAATCAATAATTGTCATTTTTTAATCCATTTTTTCTGTGATTTTAGTTCAAAAATCATTTTGTAAAATCTAAAAATATATTTAAAAAAAAGCTAAAATAAACATTGTTTTATATCTATAAAAAACGGAATATTCAGGGATTTTAATCCAGTTCTTTTAATCCATTTATAAAAAAAAAAATTAAATATTAAATCTAAAATGGTCCGGCCCACATGAAATCGAGTTGACCTTAACGCGGCCACCCTTGGTCTACAGCGTTTTCGCCAATTCTCCCAACTTTTTAAACGACCTGGAATTGGAACCCAAGTTTCAAACCTCCAGTTAATATTGGTCTCGTGTGTGTGTGGTGACATCACGACAATCTAAAAGCACCTCACGAGAAGTCACTTCAACTAATTGAGGGTCTTGGCCGCCTACATTTGCAAGCGGGAAAAAGCCATTAATGCCATGGACGGACACTTGATGAAGCGCTCTCTCAAAGTGGTTCAATAAAGCATCGATTGTTCCATTTCCAGGCGTTCGATGCAAACGTGAATGTAATGAAAATGTACACGCGGCGGCGGCGGGCTCTCTCGTTGATAGTTTTCTCCGCTGTTTGCCGGCGGCGGCATTTAGCAGCCTGCGAAGCGGCCATTGATTAGTGTAATGATTCCGTAAGCCCTGAGACAATCGCGACGACTCAATCAAGTGTGACGAGATCAGGCGGCGGGCGCCGAAAGACGGCGGCTTTTGATCGTTTCGTGCCAGGAACGCCATGGCGGACGATGGAAAAACACAAGCTAGCAAGTTAACTGTGGCAATGTATCGCAAAATTGTATTATAAAAAATTATGAAAAATAAATACATGTATTATATTGATGAATCCAGGAAAATATTATTTTTACTTTTAATATACATTATATTTATAGATATATATATATATGATAAATAATTATTTATAGTACTTGTAATAATATTATTTTTACTTTTAATATACATTATATTTATAGATATGTATATGATAAATAATTATTTATAAGTACTTGTAATAATATTATTTTTACTTTTAATATACATTATATTTATAGATATATATATATGATGAATAATTATTTATAGTACTTGTAGTACATTTAGGAATATAATTTTAATTAAATTTTTACTATGTTTAGGAGTAGAACTATTATTCTTAGATTGTATGGATGGTAAATAATATAATTTAATCAATTAAATAATATAATTTTAAGTATATTTTTACTATAAGGCGTTAAACTATAGTTCTTATTATTTATAGACATGATTCAAGATTTTTTATTAGCTGAAAAAAATAAAAAGAAAAATTAATTAAATTACAGTGATATAAATTATATTCATTTTTCTCACAGTAATATTTCTGAAAACTAAATTTTTTCTAACAAAGTGCAGTTTTTTAATTTTATTTCATGAGTATTTTTTAATTAAATGGTCAATTACAAAGTATTAGCATTATAGTTTAGTACTAGTATTTACTATACTAAATATTAGTATATCCCAAAGTATTATTAGCATAAGTTTTACAGCCCTTCTATCTTTTTTATAAATGACATTTTAATATTTATTAATACATTCATTTTTACTTGACTTTGTACTTTCTACTTTTTCTCACTTTAATGATGACTGATGAGTATGTTAATACTTAATAGTCCTTTTTTCTGTTTATGTTCCATATGTACTATTAACGGATGCCCTTTTTTATTTGTATCTCATCTTGTAGCTGACCCCGCCCACCTGTCAAATATTTAAAGTCAATATGGCCCCCGGGCCGTAAACTTTGCCCAACCCTACGATAAGCCGTTTAAGAAGATGACTTAATAAATACCAACTAGCATATCCGCTATCTAAATTCCAGTCAATACTTAAATCAATTCGTCCTAACGAGGTTAGAAATTCCCTCCCATTTTATGTCCATTGTCTTTTACCCACCTGCTGTTATTGCATGAATACTTCAACGTTTTCATCAAAGATTCAGAAGCTCTTTGCTCTATTTTATATTCTTCCATTTATGCCTTTCTACTGGGATCATGCGGGAAGCAAAGTGAGAACATCAAAGTACGTGTGTAGTACATACAGATGTCCTGTCGCTGTCAAAAACAGGAGGGATGGCGCTGATTTTTCCCTTTTTCCCCATCCTTCCCTGGAGTGCTGCAGATTTTTGGACTCTGGCTCCTACTGGGTGGCTGGCCAAGTACGGTGGCCTGTACTGGTGCTCCAGACAATTGTTGTCTGTGACCTTCCTGGCTTTCTGATGAGGAAAAAATAGACACTAGAAGCAGAGAAGTGGACAATCGGTCTGTGGGAAAGTACAACTAGAGTTATAAGTCACTTTGCTAGAAGTTCAAATCAAATTGGTGATGAAAAATGAGTACAGACATGGCCGCAACAATTGGAAAAAACGCAAAGTAGGATCACCCCTATTGTTACTAGCATACTATACATGTTTTAGTGCCAATATAGAAATATAAGTACTGTATTTCCTTAATTATAATTTGCCTGGACACTCAGGTGTAACTTAGTATGTGTTTAGACCAATGGTGTGTAAGTGGCGGCCCGGGGGCCAAATTTGGGCCGTCGCATCATTTTGTGTGGCCCGGGTAAGTAAATCATGAGTGCCGACTTTCTGTTTTAGGATCAAATTCAAATGAAGAGTATCGATGTATATTAAATTTCCTGATTTTCTCCCTTTTAAATCAATAATTGTAATTTTTGAATCCATTTATTCTGCTTTTAGTTCAAAAATCATTTTGTAAAATCAAAAATATATTAAAAAAGCAAATTTAAACATTCTATTATATCTATAAAAACACTGAATATTCAGGGATTTTAATCCAGTTTTTTAATCCATTTATAAAAAAAAGTTGAGTGAATTTTTAATCATTTTTTTTCTGTTTTCAGTTCAAAAATCAGTTTCAGGATCAAATTAAAATGAGGAGTATAGATGTATATTAAAATTCCTGATTATCCCCCTTTTAAATCAATAATTGTCATTTTTTAATCCATTTTTTCTGTGTTTTTAGTTCAAAAATCTGTTTTAACAGCATGTTTTTGCAACATGGGAGGAACCCAGAGTCCTGAGGGTAAACCCACACAAGCCCAGGGCATATATCCAAACTCCACACAATGACATCAACCTGGGATCGAACCCTAAACCTTAAAACTGCAAGACCAAAATGCTAACCACTCATCTACTGTACCTAACTTACAATTATATGCATAAAAAGTCTACATACCCTTGTCTAACTTACCTTAAAACATACTATATCGGCTTCCACCACCAAGGCGAATGATTACTGCCATATCTCCCAATCAGAATAGAGTGGACACCCTTTACTGATTGTCCATCATGAAGATCGTCTCCAAAGATAACAACATCTTCAGCCTAAGTGCTCAGACGACAGCGTCCATTAATCCAAAAATCCAGTCCTTAAAAGAAGCCTAAGGCGACAAGAAAAGTAGACTTTGATGCTGTTTTGATGCTTTTACGTTTTCTTCAATGAAACCTTCTTCGCCCGCTAATCAATATTCAAGCGTGACCTTCCAACCGCAACTTCTATTTTTTTCTATTCTATATAGACTTAAGATCCATCCAATGCGTATTGTCACATCTAAAGCAAACACGTATAAGCACAAATCACCTCACATTTGGCCGCCAAGCTATAAATCCCCCCCCTTGCCATTTTCTCTGACATTTGTCAGAGAGAAAAAAGTCAATGACTGACTTGTTTATACTCTGTTATTACCACCTTTGGATGTCTAAATAGTTTTCTTTTCCTTGTCAGAACTGGCTGACAGCTGAAAGGATTTCAATAGTTGCACAGTTGAATGGCCACAAGTGCAAAATTAGCGTTGCAAGTTGGGCTGTTTAGACAACGTTGGCCTTTAAAGCAATAGACACTGTTTATTCTGCTCAGGGTGGAAGGGTTACTGAGCCGATACCAACTGATTTTTGGGCTAAAAAAGACATACTATACTTCAAATATGCTTTGTTTTTTATACTGAAATTCAAAGAGAGAGACTCAAGAAACCGAAATGTACAATTCTGGTCAATAGCTAGTGTTCCAAGTTCAACTGTGTCCAAAATGGGGAGAAAAACGACAACAAACACGGATCAAGGTTCGATTCTAGTCAATTGCAATTCTGGACATAAGAGGACCTAATCAAAATTTATCTTTTACTGGACTAAACTACTTTAATAACTTTTTATAGCTAACTATTTTTGTGACCACTTACCCATGTTGATTACCTATCTATGTTGACTGTGATTTATTTATTCTCTATATTTATCTCTAAATTTATTACGTTGATTACTACTTATTATGTTGACTACTACTTATTATGTTGACTACTACTTATTATGTTGACTACTACTTATTATGTTGACTACTAATTATGTTGACTACTACTTATTATGTTGACGACTACTTATTATGTTGACTACTACTTATTATGTTGACTACTACTTATTATGTTGACTACTACTTATTATGTTGACTACTACTTATTATGTTGACTACTACTTATTATGTTGACTACTACTTATTATGTTGACTACTACATATTATGTTGACTACTACTTATTATATTGACTAGTACCTATTTATTATATTGACTACTTCTTATTTATTATGATGACTACTACTTATGTATTATGTTGACTACAACTTATCTATTATGTTGACTACTTATTCATTATGTTGACTACTTATTTATTATGTTGACTACTACTTATTATGTTTACTACTACTTATTATGTTGACTACTACTTATTATGTTTATTACTACTTATTATGTTGACTACTACTACTTATAATGTTGACTACTACTTATGTTGACTACTACTTACTTATTAAGTTGACTAGGACTTATCTATTATGTTGACTACATATTGATTATTAATTAATTATTATTCATTGATTATTTATCTGTTTGTCTGTTGTTGTGATGACAACTTCTGTATCAGTTCTTTATTGCTTAATCATACTTCTGTTTGTTGTTGTGTTGACTAATTCTGTATTTCTCATTTATTGACTATTTATACTTCCATTTCTTTGTTGTTGTCGTATGTGCACTTTAGAGTCAAGCTTTAAATCTCATTATACTTGTATAATGACAATGAAAGCATTCAATTCAATGCCTGTAAATTGAACAGTAACTTTTGGGAGTGTATGCCTATTTATTTTTGCTCCACTTATTTCTATGTTTACTCGTGAGGGACATAATTCCGGATATATTTTACGCCTTGGGCGGACATTACTTCTCCAGGGTGGACGACAGCCACGAGGGCAATCACAACAAAGATGAGGAAATGGGTCTCGTGCTGGGCCACGTCTCTGATGCCCCGCAGGCGGCGAGCAAATAGTCACAAACAAGCAATTAGCACTCATTAGATGGACGCTGTGCAACGGTTGTGGCAAAAATGTCACTCAAACGCCAACCCACTTTATTTGGGTTGTGTTTTTTTTCTTACCAGTTGTCCTAATTGAGTTTGTAGAAAACTTTTAAGATGGACGTCCGTGAAAAAACGAGGTTTAGAAAGGAAGCTTTGAAAAGCAATAAGGGTGAGTAGCACTCAAACTTCCGACAAGGTCAAACTTGTACCTGGAGGCGCTCATGAATATTCATCAACTTAAAATCAAATGATCGCTCACAAGGTGAGAAGAAGAAAAAAAATAATAAATAAATAAAAGCTGTTTTGTTTATCTTTATAAAGTTTTTCCATGAAGAACTTTTTTATAGCATAAGCCTGCCAATAAAGCAGCTGAGGGGGCGCTTGACTGAGCGAAGGCTTTGTCAACATGTGTGGGAGGGGCTTATTTGTTTTGGATCATACTCAAGGAAGAAAATTTGACAGCGGTCAAAAACGGATATTGGCCAAAAAAAAAGAGGATATTTTAAAATGACAGATAAGACAAGTGGCAAATGATGGAGGACATGGTTTCAGTTATATTCAGGTTTTGAAATTAAGTAAGGGCAATTGAAGGTGGAAATTAGATTACATTAGATTAGATTAGGTCATTTTAATCATCCCTATTTTGGGATATGCCATTGTCACAGTAGCAAGACAGAAAAATAAATATTAGACATAAATAAAAGTAATAATTAATAAATTAATTAATTAAATATACATATACATGTACATGTATATTGACATCAAAACACAGAGCTCATAATCCTGAAAAACAGTTCATTAGCTGCCATGGTCAAATGGCAGGTTCCAAAGGAGCCCTTTTTAGTCCGAAAATGACATTTTCCTTCTCGTTTAACCTCATCTTCAAGTACAATCTGGTTATTCCCCCTCCTTTGCAAGCCTGTAGTGGGAAACTACACCGTGCCTTTTTATGCATTATGTTGACAACTACTTATTATGTTGACTACTACTTATTATGTTGACTACTACGTATTATGTTGACTACTACTTATTATATTGACTACTACTTATTATGTTGACTACTACTTATTATGTTGACTACTACTTATTATGTTGACCACTACTTATTATGTTGACTACTACTTATTATGTTGACTACTACTTATTATGTTGACTACTACTTATTATGTTGACTACTACTTATTATGTTGACTACTACTTATTATGTTGACTACTACTTATTATGTTGACTACTACTTATTATGTTGACTACTACTTATTATGTTGACTACTACTTATTATGTTGACTACTACTTATTATGTTGACTACTACCTATTATGTTGACTACTACTTATTATGTTGACTACTACCTATTATGTTGACTACTACTTATTATGTTGACTACTACTTATTATGTTGACTACTACGTATTATGTTGACTACTACTTCTTATGTTGACTACTACCTATTATGTTGACTACTACTTATTATGTTGACTACTACTTCTTATGTTGACTACTACCTATTATGTTGACTACTACTTATTATGTTGACTACTACCTATTATGTTGACTACTACTTATTATGTTGACTACTACTTATTATGTTGACTACTACCTATTATGTTGACTACTACTTATTATGTTGACTACTACTTATTTATTATGTTGACTACTACTTATGTATTATGTTGACTACTACTTATGTATTATGTTGACTACAACTTATGTATTATGTTGACTACTACTTATGTATTATGTTGACTACTACTTATGTATTATGTTGACTACTACTTATGTATTATGTTGACTACTACTTATGTATTATGTTGACTACTACTTATGTATTATGTTGACTACTACCTATGTATTATGTTGACTACAACTTATCTATTATGTTGACTACTTATTCATTATGTTGACTACTTATTTATTATGTTGACTACTACTTATTATGTTGACTACTACTTATTATGTTGACTACTACTTATTATGTTGACTACTACTTATTATGTTGACTACTACCTATTATGTTGACTACTACTTATTATGTTGACTACTACCTATTATGTTGACTACTACTTATTATGTTGACTACTACTTATTTATTATGTTGACTACTACTTATGTATTATGTTGACTACAACTTATGTATTATGTTGACTACTACTTATTTATTATGTTGACTACTACTTATGTATTATGTTGACTACTACTTGTGTATTATGTTGACTACTACTTATGTATTATGTTGACTACTACTTATGTATTATGTTAACTACAACTTATGTATTATGTTTACTACAACTTATCTATTATGTTGACTACTTATTCATTATGTTGACTACTTATTTATTATATTGACTACTACTTATTATGTTGACTACTACTTATTATGTTGCCATGGTCAAATGGCAGGTTCCAAAGGAGCCCTTTTTAGTCCGAAAATGACATTTTCCTTCTCGTTTAACCTCATCTTCAAGTACAATCTGGTTATTCCCCCTTCCTTTGCAAGCCTGTAGTGGTAAACTACACCGTGCCTTTTTATGCATGCACACAACTTACTCCGAAAAAAAAATAATAAAGTGTGCACAGCTGAGCTGGAGAGATCTGGGCCAAGGTGTCCAAAACCAGAAATCTGTGGTCTGGTCTGCTCTTTGAAATTTGGCAGTTATTCGGCTTCTAATGAGGAGACATTTTTTTTTTCATCCTCTACACCAGTGTTTCCCAACCAGTGTGCCGCGGCACGCTGGGGTGCCGTGAGTGATGCTCTGGTGTGCCGCGGGGAATTACAAGGAGGAATCTCAATATTAAGAGATTAAAATTCAATTATTATGAGGTTAAAATTGGAATATGAATTCCTAGATTTTACTATCACAAGATTCAAATTGCGATATTGTGAGATTAAAGTCATTTTGTTGCTTATTTTAATTTATGTCAAGTAAACCAGAAGCTCTTTGGTTTTGTCGACGTTAAGTTTGTGGGAGCATAAAACGCCTTTTCTCGTAATTTTAGGTGGGTGAAATAATATTGGGAAGAAAAACTGTTGTAATATTACAAGATTTAAGTCATACTACTTTTTGCATAATATTGGGAGAAAGAGTCAAAATTTAAATAAGGTTAAAAAAAACATTGCATTCATTATTTTAACATCAGACAAGAGAGATTTTCACCTATTGGTGTGCCTTGAGATTTCTTTAATTTGCAACAAGTGTACTACAGCTCAAAAAAGGTCGGGAAACACTGCTCTACACACCAAAAAACCCTCGTGACGCATGAATGGTAGTGTAGAGCAGTGTTTCCCAACCACTGTGCCGCGGCACACTGGTGTGCCGTGAGCAATGGTCAGGTGTGCCGTGGGAAATTGCAAGAAGTCATACAATGTGATATTGAGAGAGAGAAATTTATATGAATATAAGGAGATTATAAAGGAACTATTAAAAGGTTCAAATCAAAATATGATGGACGTTAAATTGTAGATTATACTATTATTTGATTCAAGTTGTGAAACAGTAATTTTGTTGCTTATTTTTCTCTAAGTCGAAACGGAGGTTGTCTGGTTTCTAGGGCATCAACTTTTGCCGACGTAAAGTCCGTGTGAGCACAATTTTTTGTGGAATATTAGGAGATTTAAGTAATATTTAGAGAAAAATCATAAAATGATGCGATCAATAACTTTAATTGGTTATTTGCATCACTCAAACCGGAAGTTGTTCAGGGTCCACAGGCTAAATTTCCGTGACATTATGTCATTGTGAAAAATTTGATTTTGGAATAATTTTGGATGCGATTTCTGCTGATAAAACTTCGATGAGAATAACTATTATAAATATAGGCGACAAAGATTTTCAGATGGTGGTGTCCCTTGAGATTTTTTTCAATGCAAAAAGTGTGCCTCGGCTCAAAAAAGGTTGGGATACACTGCTGTAGAGACAGCAGATGGTGACCAATCTGCTCCAAATGAATACTGTCAGATGTATTAGTCGTGTCAGGGTTGTAGTACTATTAGGTACGGCTCGACAATTCAAAGGTACTTCAAATGGAAAAACTCATGCGATAATTCTACTTTTTCAAAGGGAGAGATAGTTGGATCTTTTATCGACTTTTTTTTAGTGAGATGCAGTCAGAATCTTTTGATAGAATACGTTAACATGGCTGGAAAAAACGCATAGAAACTCCTAAATTTCCTAAATCAAACAGCAAGGATGAGGAGATTTAAAGTGAAAGTCAAGCTTGAAAACTTATATTGAATTCATAATTTGTTTGAACTAAACTTTAAAGTCCAACAGTCACATTTTTGTACTATTACCACATTTTTAGCTTTTCCTGTGGCCACTGCGAATCAAATTTTTTTGCGTCATCTTTCTCTACGCCAGCTCTTTTCATGTCCTGTGTCGCAACACATACTAATTAAATGATATAATCTCGTCAAAGGATATTTCGGTGTAAATTATCAAGACTCAAACTGATTCATAACTATTGAAATTATGCAATGAAAATCATTTATGTAACTCTTTGGGTCCTATCTACTTTTTGGACCTACTTATTTATGTGAGAACTTATTCTTGTGTTATCTATGTTGACTACTACCGTATTTTCACGACTATAAGGCGCACCGCATTATAAGGCGCACCCTCAATGAATGACATTTTTCCATATATAAGCCGCACTGTATTATTCTATGTCCATGTTAGATGGATCAAAGGGGGAAGAAGTGTCTGATAAAGAGAGATTGCTGGGATCACAATTTAAAGAGTTTTAGCCTCCGAACAAAAACTTAGAAGGACAACCAAACGTGTATTGTGTGGTTTAATAGCAATTGAAAAAAGTCAGTAGAGAAATAGTTAAACCTTGTCCTTATTTTACCTTGTCTGATGTTCTCTTACCATTTGGAGGTGCATTTTGTTGGGAAAATTGCTCCCAGCTGGGCTGCCTACTATTACACAGCAGATCCATGTGAGTCCATTACTCGTCATTTGATCTCCGCTCCTCGACAAACACACGTGAGGAAGCCACGGTCGCCATTACGTCTTGACCCTCGGGCTCGACACCCGCAGCTGCAATCCCGTCTCGATGTAATTACGCCGTCTGACAGTCAGGTGTGTTATTTTTTCTGTTTGGAAAAAAAAAGCTTTCAGAGAGGGAAGCTAAAGGGTGAAAAAAGGTACCGTATTTTCACGACTATAAGGCGCACTTAAAAGTGTTCAATTTCCTCCAAAATAGACAGTGCGCCTTATAATCCAGTGCGCCTTATATATGGAAAAAACAGAAAACCAAAAACCACCATTGTCGGATATTAAAAAAACAAAAACGCATGAACTGAAACAATACTGTTAAATATGCAGATGCCATCTTAGTTTACAAAATCTTCCATCATATAGCTCCTCCCCCACTGCAAGATTTTATGCAAAAAAATCCAAAACATCAACAATGGCTGGCTCTAGAGGTGACTGTGTAGTGAGTGAGTGCTTCATACCTGGAAGACAATAGCAATTACCGTATTTTCACCACTATAAGGCGCACTTAAGTCTTACATTTTCTCCAAAATAGACAGTGTGCCTTATATATGGAAAAAACAGAAAACCAAAAACCACCACTGTCAGATATTAAAAAAACACAAACGCCTGAACTGAAACAATACTGTTAAATATGCAGATCAGCCATCTTAGTTTACAAAATCTTCCATCATATAGCTCCTCCCCCACTGCAAGATTTCATGCAAAAAAATCCAAAACATCAACAATGGCTGGCTCTAGAGGTGACTGTGTAGTGAGTGAGTGCTTCATACCTGGAAGTCAATAGCAATTACCGTATTTTCACGACTATAAGGCACACTTAAAAGTCTTAAATTTTCTCCAAAATAGACAGACAGTGCGCCTTATAATACAGTGCGCCTTATATATGGAAAAAATGTCATTCATTGAGGGTGCACCTTATAATGCGGTGCACCTTATAGTCGTGAAAATACGGTAGTTAAGTTTTTCCGACTTTGTTACTTCTCACCTTTGCTGGATTGGAAAAGATGTTTGCATTTTGTCTCCAATTGGATGCTTGTCTTGTCAATGTTTAGACAGTGTACAGTTCCATTGTGTGTTTTTCTGTGTGTGCAGGTGAGTAGATTGAAATTGGAGCTAGAGGTGGGGAAGAATAAGATCTTCCCTGACGACTGCAATCGTTGGCAGCTGAGCACCACCAGCTGGAGCAGGTGGTCATCGAGGGGTTCGTCGGCATCCAACACGATGAGTTCCAGCACCCTTGGTTAGTGGCATGTAGAGATTTTGACTTTTGAATGGTGGGAAAATGTTATTTTGGATGGGAAAAGCATATGAGTGTGCAATTTTTGGGGAAAAAATGTTTTTTGCTCTTAAAAAGTTAGTTTAAAGAGGTATTGATAGTATTTTGACTTTTGTCGGATTTAATCGGATTTAAAGGTTTTTCAAGATTTATTCTTTTAATATTTGGGGATTTTTTCTATTACATATGTTGTATTACATATTTTATTTTTTATTTAAAGAGGTCTTGATAATATTTTGATTTTGTTGGATTTAATCGGATTTAAAGGTTTTTTCAAGATTTATTCCTTGAATATTTGTTTTTTTTGTCTTAGATTTTTAATTATTTTTAATCCCAATATTTAACCTGCTTTTGCAATATATTTAATTGAAAATGTGAAGGTTTTTGGGAGAAAATTCCACTTTCCTCTATTGTTAAATAATTTTTACCAACATAATGAAAACAAATCTGATATTTTTCCAAGGTTTTCATTTAGAAAATGTCTTTATATATTCTTGTAACAAAATTTCTTCTAAAAATACTCACAATTGTACTTTGCACTTTTTATATTTCATGTATAGATGATTTTCTCGACAAATCTTCTTTTGTCAACATATTTCGATTAAATTCTCATATTTCAACGTTTTTATTAAAATAGACAATTTGCTATTCATCAAAAAATCCTTTTCATATCACTAAAAATTTTCTTAAAACAAAACATTGACTTTTTATAGATTTAAAACCTAACTAGCCTCATACTTTACTTTATCCCAGTTCATTTTTTAATGTATAAAATCCACCATTTTCGGACTATTACATCTGCCTTCACAGTTTTTTTGTCACCAAATTTGTTAATCATGCTGTTTTCTCTGGTATCACAAAACAAAATGTCTTCTTATTCCGAAAAAAAAACCCAATTTCCAACCACTTTCTCCAAAAAAAGTCCATTTTAAAAGAAAAAAACCTGTTCCTCCAGAATCCAATGCAGAGCTCTCAATGAGCAGCTTCGAGTCGATGGCGAGTCGATCCATCAAGAACGAGGAAGGCGGTGTCATGTTTGGCGGTAACAGTACTCACAGTCACCCTGGTGGCGGGTCAGAGGAAGATCACCATGGCAACGAGGATCCATCCCAACCCAACGGGATCGTTGAGTATAGGTCAGCGGTGCTTGCCGGGTTCCCAAATGAGATGTTCATCTCTTTGACAAAAAACCTTTTTTTATGCATCATTTTTTCCATTTTTTACTCTCTTAACATATCCAATACTTTGTCTCCCAAACTAAAAATGTCCTCACCCATTTCTTGAATGATATTTTACACATATATCCTTTCAGGAATTTGGCTACTACTACTATAACTACTACTACTACTACTACTATGTCATCCAAAACACTGCTGCTATTTGTTATTTTGGCCTCTCGGCTCTTTCCACTTGAATAATTTAGACTAGCGGAGGCCCCAAAACAGTGGAACGGAAAGGACAGGTGTCTTTGTCTTATCCCTTTAAATATTGATGGAGGCCTGGTGTAAGGCGGTAATTATTCAGCTCTGTTGACCGCTCCCTGCAGACAGCTTTTAATGAAGTACTCCAGCTTGTGCATATCTAGAGAGTGCAGAAGTCTCAGTTAACCAAGCTTCCATTGGCGGATCTTGGCATCCATTTCGATATTAATACAATTTTTGATGTGGTGAAAACTAGTGAAATGGATCATGTTTGTGTTGTATTTCAGGAGCAGATTACCTGTACCCATGTTTTCAAGAAATGACTACAGCATTTGGAGTATTCTCAGAAATTGCATTGGAATGGTAAGAAAAAGTATACTGAATATTAAAATGTAAATCACTCCTTACTTGTGACATGGACAACAGTGGGTGGAAATTAAAAGCTGAAATTACTTGTCAATTGGATAACAAGAATGGAATTTGAAACCAAAAATGGGCTCGTCCGGGAGTTGAACCCGGGACCTCTCGCACCCAAAGCGAGAATCATACTACTAGACCAACGAGCCTCTCTAAAGACCTGAAACACTCCTTACTTGTCACAAGGATAACAGGTATGAAAATTGAAACCAAAACGGGGCTCGTCCGGGAGTTGAACCCGGGACCTCTCGCACCCTAAGCGAGAATCATACTACTAGACCAACGAGCCTCTCTAAAGACCTGAAACACTCCTTACTTGTCACAAGGATAACAGGTATGAAAATTGAAACCAAAACCGGGCTCGTCCGGGAGTTGAACCCGGGACCTCTCGCACCCTAAGCGAGAATCATACTACTAGACCAACGAGCCCCATGTCTTCCACACGACTCCTTACTAGTCACATGGATAACCAGGATGGAATTTGAAACCAAAAAATAGGGCTCGTCCGGGAGTCGAACCCGGGACCTCTCGCACCCTAAGCGAGAATCATACTACTAGACCAACGAGCCACTACTGTGTTATGAACCACACCTTACTTGTCACATGGATAACCAGGATGGAATTTGAAACCTAAACTGGGCTCGTCCGGGAGTTGAACCCGGGACCTCTCGCACCCTAAGCGAGAATCATACTACTAGACCAGCGAGCCTCATGTCATATAGATTATTCTTTACTTGCCACATGGATAACAAGGATGGAATTTGAAACCAAAAGTGGGCTCGTCCAGGAGTCGAACCCGGGACCTCTCGCACCCTAAGCGAGAATCATACTACTAGACCAACGAGCCTCTCCAAAGACCTGAAACACTCCTTACTTGTCACAAGGATAACAGGTATGAAAGTTGAAACCAAAACTGGGCTCGTCCGGGAGTTGAACCCGGGACCTCTCGCACCCGAAGCGAGAATCATACTACTAGACCAACGAGCCTCTCTAAAGACCTGAAACACTCCTTACTTGTCACAAGGATAACAGGTATGAAAATTGAAACCAAAACCGGGCTCGTCCGGGAGTCAAACCCGGAACCTCTCACACCCTAAGCGAGAATCATACTACTAGACCAACGAGCCCCATGTCTACCACGTGACTCCTTACTAGTCACATGGACAACCAGGATGAAATTTGAAACCGAAAAATAGGGCTCGCCCGGGAGTTGAACCCGGGACCTCTCGCACCCTAAGCGAGAATCATACTACTAGACCAACGAGCCCCATGTCTACCACACGACTCCTTACTTGTCACAAGGATAACAGGTATGAAATTTGAAACCAAAAAATAGGGCTCGTCCGGGAGTTGAACCCGGGACCTCTCGCACCCTAAGCGAGAATCATACTACTAGACCAACGAGCCGCTCTGAATACCTGAAACACTCCTTACTTGTCACAAGGATAACAGGTATGAAAATTGAAACCAAAAATGGGCTTGTCCGGGAGTTGAACCCGGGACCTCTCGTACCCGAAGCGAGAATCATACTACTAGACCAACGAGCCCCATGTCTTCCACACGAATCCTTACTAGTCACATGGAGAACCAGGATGGAATTTGAAACCAAAAAATGGGGCTCGTCCGGGAGTTGAACCCGGGACCTCTCGCACCCTAAGCGAGAATCATACTAC
Organism: Stigmatopora nigra; assembly: GCF_051989575.1. Lineage (NCBI taxonomy): Eukaryota > Metazoa > Chordata > Actinopteri > Syngnathiformes > Syngnathidae > Stigmatopora > Stigmatopora nigra. The sequence continues at coordinate 3,144,209 of NC_135512.1, read as the reverse complement.
TAGACCAACGAGCCACTACTGACTAGAGTACCACACCTTACTTGTGACATAGATAACGGTTTGACAATAGGGTTGAAAATTGAAACCTCAACTTGGCTCATCTGGGAATTGAACCTGGGACCTCTCACACCCAAAAAGAAAATAATACTTCAAGATCAACAAACCCCCGGACAACCCTTGAAAACAGTTCATAAAATGAATGAATAAATTGAACAGTGACCTCAATCCATCATATGTAGAACTCAGCGTATTTTCACGTATATAAGGCGCACCACATTATAAGGCGCACCCTCAATGAATGACACATTTGAATTAAAACACTGGATTATAAGGCGCCCCTGTCTATTTAGGAGAAAATTAAAGACTTTTAAGTGTGCCTTATAATCGTGAAAATACATAACTTGAATATAGAATTGACAAGAGTAAAGTCTGAACTGAAACTACAACAAGTTAACAACCAACTTGTGTTGAATATGTACCGTCCCTTACAGGAGCTGTCCAAGGTTGCTATGCCCGTGATCTTCAACGAGCCACTTAGCTTCCTTCAACGCCTGACTGAATACATGGAGCACACATACCTCATCCAGCAAGCTAACGCTACCACCAACTCCCTGGACAGAATGAAGGTTCGAGTTTGATTTATTTCATAAAGGAAGAAGTCAATATCAAATAGTACTCTAGTGAGAAAAGCCAAAAGACAAACCAAAATGGATGACCCCATAAAATAACTTTTCCTGACTCCCTGACTTTATCACAAAAACATCTATATATCATCGCCACACATCTCACCAGTGCGTGGCAGCCTTTGTGGTTTCCGCCGTGGCGTCGCAGTGGGAAAGAACGGGAAAACCCTTCAACCCGTTGCTAGGAGAAACCTACGAACTGGTCAGGTGAGTAGGGAAAGAATCTAAATGATTGGTCGATAACTCTTTCATCACTACACCAAACGCCCTCTAGGGAGGACTTAGGTTTCCGGCTTATATCGGAGCAGGTTAGCCACCACCCTCCAGTGAGTGCTTTCCATGCCGAGGGTCTCCAGCGGGAATTTGTCTTCTACGGGTCTATCAACCCCAAAATCAAGTTCTGGGGGAAGAGTGTACAAGCCGAACCCAAGGGTGTCCTCACGCTGGAGCTGCCCAAGTGATTAATGTCCAAAAATGCATGGTAAGATCTATCATGGCGTGTTGTTTTATGACTACTGTTTGCTGTGCAGGCACAATGAATCTTACACATGGACCAATCCCAGTTGTTGTGTACACAACATTATTGTGGGCCAGTTGTGGATTGAGCAGTATGGAAGTGTGGAGGTGGTCAACCAAAGGTAAGATGATTGGCTTTGAGAGTTGGAATTTATGGAATTTTCTTGTAGGGAATAGTTTTCTGTGAAAGGTGCTTGAATTTCTGGGATATCCTTGAAGGTAATAAATGATTGGATTTATGGGATTTTTTTGGAGGAAATAGTTCCCTTGAAAGGTCCTTGAAGTTCTGGAATTTCCTTGAAGGAAACAGTTTCATTGAAAGATCCTTGAACTTCTGGAATTTACTTGAAGAAAACAGTTTCATTGAAAGATCCTAGAACTTCTGGAATTTTCTTGAAGAAAGTAGTTCCTTGAAATTCTAGAATTTCCTTGAAGGAAATAAAGGCTTGAATTTATGGAATTTCCTTGAAGGAAATAAAGGCTTGAATTTATGGAATTTCCTTGAGGAAAACAGTTTCATTGAAAGATCCTTGAACTTCTGGAATTTTCTTGAAGAAAGTAGTTCCTTGAAATTCTAGAATTTCCTTGAAGGAAATAAAGGCTTGAATTTATGGAATTTCCTTGAAGGAAATAAAGGCTTGAATTTATGGAATTTCCTTGAGGAAAACAGTTTCATTGAAAGATCCTTGAACTTCTGGAATTTCCTTGAAGACAATAGTTCCTTGAATTTCTGGAATTTCCTTGAAGAAAATAAAGGCTTGAATTTATGGGATTTCCTTGAAGAAAACAGTTTCATTGAAAGATCCTTGAATTTCTGGAATTTCTTTGAAAGAAATAAAGGCTTGAATTTATGGAATTTCCCTGAAGAAAACAGTTTCTTGAAAGATCCCTGAACTTCTGGAATTTCCTTGAAGAAAATAGTTCTTTTAAAGATCCTTGAACTTTAGGAATGTCCTTGTCTTTCTATTCATTTTCTTTCTTCTTGTGTATTTGTACAGAACCGGTGAAAAATGCTGCCTTAACTTTAAGCCGTGTGGACTTTTTGGCAAAGAATTGCACAAAGTTGAAGGCTACATACTGGACAAAAGGTACACAATAAATCCATTTCTAACTCTTTTAGTTCCAATGACAACCTGAAATCCAAACATTGAGTAGCAATTACAAAATAAACTAGCAAAGGCTTTTTTTTCAACATTTTACAATATACTTGGTATAATCATAGCAGGAGGGTTGCATACTTGAAAAATAATATTTGTTTGAAATATTGTTTATAAAACTGTGTAGATGAAAGTGATACAAAAAAGATTATTTAAGATTCAAAATATTTTATATATTTATACATAATAATTATATTAATTTATTTTTGTATGTATATATAGATATATGCATATGTATATTTATATATATATATGTATTACATTAATTTATTTTTGTATATATAGATATATGCATATGTATATTTATCTATATTTATTATATTAATTTATTTTTGTATATATAGATATATGTATATATATATATATATATATATATATATATATATTTTTTTAAATTTTTTATATACCTTATTTTCACGACTAAAATGCGCACTTAAATGTCTTAAATTTTCTCCAAAATATACTTTTTTTTCCTCCAATTTACTAATTAATTTATTGATTTTTTTTCAATTGGTTTTGGGACATTTACTCCGAAATTGCCTACATTAATATTTAGCATGTGGAAAATATTACATAGTCATGCATCTCCCATTCAAAAATCAATCTAGTTGCCATTATATACAGTAAATGTGAAAGCATTTAACATGTCTACTAATTGTAATGAATAAATGTATCACAGCTTGCTGTTTAATTGGCATCATTTACAAATATGAACCTCAATTTCATAATCTCCTTAATCACCACACTTCATCATTCCTGCCGCAATTTTATTAATTCCAAACCCTTTTTCGCACAGTAGGAAATGCTGATGTCATCGCTCTTGCTTAAAATCGATTTAAATAAAAGACTATTTGCTAAAAGCCAATCAAACACCCGTGATGAAATATGCTTTTAAAGTACACTTTCTTGTTATTATTTGCAAATTAAAACTGCCAGCGTGAAGTGCTTTGGCCGCTCTCCAATTGCTAAGCTCATTATTAATTAAAGATACCACAATTAGTCATTCGTTTGACTTGAATTACAGAGCTCCAACCTAGTGGAATTCAATTTTACAACTATGGGAAATACAGCCAAGTGGTATTAAAGAAGAAACAAATAAGAAAGCAGAACAGATGGCTCATTGGAGAATCGGAGATAAGATGTTTGTGTTATTTTTTTTACTCTAGGTTCACAAAGTATATAAAGATATTGACAGTGATAGCACGGCTAAATACATAATTTGTAATGTCACTTGGCTTGAGACCAAATGCATACAGACTGGCAATAAATGTTGAAATGAGCAGATGTTTTGTAAGCAAGCCTTGGTTTTTTTTTTGGATCATTGCAGGATTGGAGGATATTTCATTGTTGAAATGCAATATAATCTACATACAAAATACTAAAGCATTCAGTTAATGAGTAAATGTCATTGTCCTGAGAGAGATTTTTATCAAATAAATCTGCAAGTTGGGCACAGTTCTTGGCAGGAAAAAAATTGCTGTCTATTGGCCCATGAGATAGATAATTACCTCAAAAATCTGGGGGGGATTTTTGCATGGCAACGCACTGGTAACATAAAAAACGAATTTAAATGAACTCGGATTACGATGCAGACACTTAAAAATAACTTTAATCTAACCTTACATTAAACTTCAATAAAATTTTGTATTAAAGTTTGATTTCTTTCTTCTCCTGGGTTGGCTCAATTTGCCTTGCCTCCACCCAAATTTACACTATTGATGGGCTGTTTGCTTTTGTTTTACCTCGAGATACAAGCTTAATCCATTCTAGGATTGAGCTTGTATGTCGATTTACTTGTAACTCAACATTTTTGCATGCCAACGCGCTCGTAACAAAACATAAATAAATTGAAATGAACTTGGATTACGATGCAGACACCTTAAAAAATAAATTTAATTTAACCTTACATTAAACTTCAGTCTAATTTTGTAATAAAGTTTGATACCTTTGTTCTCCCGGGTTGGCTCCATTGGCCCCGCCTCCACCCTGACTTTCAGACGCAGCCTATCGAGGGTCGTTTGCTTTTGTCTTCCCTTCAAAATATTCTGAAAATGATGCGCACAAATGTCCTCACAATAGGAAAACGTACAACCACTTGTCAACAAGAAGTAGAATATACTCCTCTCGTAACGGGAAAAAAAACTGAAAAAATCTTATGTCAAAATGTATCTCATATCTCAAGACAAACATTTGCCCGAAATTCTACTTGTATCTCAAATTGCTCGTACGTCAGGCCACTCGTATGTCAAGGTACCACTGTATAAAAAAATGTAAAAAACCAAGTGTAACATGTTATAAAAATGACCAAAAATTTACCTTTCATTGATTAATATCCCACACAAAATTAGAACTCAGTCTTATTTTGAAAGAACTCTGACTCCACAATGTCCTCCTTTAAAAATCACATTTTTCTTTAACCGATTGCCTTCCATTGACTCCATCCGAAAAAAAAAATGTCCAAATCATTTAAACTGGGCGGACAGACTGCAAATACAAATGGACAAATCCCTTGCTGCAATTTCATATTTCCATCAAAACTGTCCCCTATCTTTACATTTTTTTCCCCTTAACTTCAACACTGTCAACGATAAAACCGCCTCTCACCATGCATTTCACAAGATAACTTAGCGTGGGTCCCAAAAGCTGATAAAGATAATTTATGTTCCCTTGTCTCTCTACCCATGCAGAAAACAAGCAAAAATAATGACTTTGTTTAAATGTGCATCTCTGCATTTTACTTTGAAAGAAAAAACAAGCTGTGCGCCTTGTACGGCAAGTGGACCGAGTGTTTGTACGTCATCGATTTTGCAGCCCTGGAGGCCCACAGGAAAAACCACAGGAATGCGGGAGAAGGCAAAAATGCAGTCGGAAAGGTAAATTATTGATTACATTCTTCATAAGTATATATAAAAACACCAAGAGTCCCTGTTTAACTCCACTTTTGTGTATTCCAAGTGTGAAAAATCGACCGCATTCTACATTAATTAGTTAATTGGGCGCAACGGTACTTGCATTTTTTTTTTTTAGCAATTATTCAGAACGCCAGAGTGCATAATTATGAGATAGGAAAAGATTTGAGCTATATTCATGCCTGCTGTGTAAACATATGGTGGAGCTCAGCAGAAATAAATTGATACATTTTTCTCGTTAAGAAAACAAACAAGTGATGTTTTATTTTCTTAGAAATAATTAATGCTAAAAAACTAATGCTGATGCACTGATTTGATCAAAAGGACAAATTATTGTTGCAAAAACTTTCTTACAAAGTAAGAGAGTCTGCTGCACAGATTATTTTTTGCTGTTTAATATACCATATATATTAAATAATAAATGATTTTTGCTTTTTTTTGAGCCTCCCATTTGTTGTGCGCCATTTAATATACCCCTACCGGTTAATGTATGTTAAATGGCAACTCAGCTTTTTTTGGCAAGATTTGTATGATATTCGTGGGGGTAAAATTATAGATATTTAAGTTCATTAAAATTCCAAGTGGGACTTTATTCAGCAGTAAGTAATTTTAATCTGAGCAGTAAGTAGTTTTAGTCTGGAAAACATTGATGCACCCCGTCACGCCATAAAAAAATGCATAGTGGATCGTACCTTCTCGTTTGTGTGCCATTTAATATACCCCTGCTGTCTAATATACCTGGGTATATTAAATGTGGGGTAGGGGGTATATTAAACAGTAAAATATGGTAGTGATTTTTTTTGAGATGACAGTCTTTTTTAACAAATAACAGTAGAACTATTTCAAGTTGCCCCTGATTTTTTTTTTTAAAGAAAATATTTTGCTATAAATAAAATAAACTACAATGAATGTTGCAAACTATTAAGAATTCATGCCCAAACGCTGACTATTATACTCACTACTCAACCAATACTATATGGGATCCCATCATCACATCTGAACCGCTTTATCCTCACTAGGGTCACGGTGGGGGTGCTGGAGCCCATCCCAGCTGTTTCTGGACACCCTGAATTGGTGGACAGCCAATCGCAGGGCACCATGTGACAAAAACAATTCATACTCATACTTAGGGGCAATTTAGAGTGACCAATTAGCCTAAAATGCATTACTTTGGAATGTAGGAAGAAACCGGAGTACCCGGAGAAAACCCACACAGGAACATACTAACTCCACACAGGTGGACCGACCTGGATTTGAACCCAAGCCCCCCCCACTGTGAGGCCAACTAACTAACCACTCATTTACTCCCATAAATCACTTGAGTATGAAGTTACAGCTCGAGGTTACTTTGTGTACACAACAAGTACACAGATTCAGAAGCCTGGAAATCCAAGAATATTATATTTTCCATAGATATGTCAAAAAAATGGTTTGGAAATATTCCACTCAAAAGATAATACGGCAAATCGCTGGTTTTTAGCTGCACATATAATTCTTCCAGCGGTTCGCTTGTTTGAAAATAATTGTCAAGTCATTTTAGTTGACGTCCTGGATTGGAACTGATCAATTTCTAGTCTAACACGGCTTCAAATCTCTTAAACTTCATGACTTAAATCCTTCAGAGATTAAAACCACGTCAAAAGAACTGCAGAACTGCTCAATCGACATGTTTAAGTAGCCATTCACTGTCAAAAACATAAAAAAAACCCGTCAATGGCTCCAAGTTAACTGATCAACATCTCAAATCTAAACCTACGAACTGCTATAACAAAACCAATTCCGTACTTTGCCGTAATGGTAAACAGAGGGAAACCAATGACAGTGTTCCGATTGAAATGTGTTTTCTACTGTGAAATTAAAAAAAAATGCAAATGTAGAATTTGCTCTTTTAATTGAGCGCATTTACTTTCGGCATTGCAATGGAAAATTAACAGAGCAGAAATGTGTGAGAATGTTTATTTGGTTGTTGTTGAAAGTAATTGAGATTTTTCAATTTATTTCATCTAGCTTATCATTAATTATCTTTGTGTCATCATTTGAAACTTATTCAAAACAGATGCAATCTACGGTTTGATAGATCACTGTGTGCTGTTTTCATCTGAGGTTACACGCAACGTTCTATATTACAATAAAACACGTTAAATTTTCAGATCGCAGATAATAAGTATTCATCTTTTAATGACCAATTTTAGCAAAATGTTTTTTCACTCACGTGACTTCAGTTGCCAGAGGCGATTCCTCAACATCCATTCAACAAAAGTGTAAACAAAGACAGAACAAAATAATAGTATTATACAATGACAATTGTCAAAATATTAGATAAATTTTGCAAATATACGAGAATGAAGTAATATAGTTGTATTGCGAGAGAAAAATGGTAATCAGAAATATTAATAAAGTCGTTTTGTTGGTGATTTTTTATCTTATTTACAAAGAAAAATGGTAATACGAAAAACTATTTAGGTCGTTTTGTTGTTGAATTTTTATCTTATTTACGAAGAAAAATGCTAATACGAAAAACTATTAAAGTCGTTTTGTTGCTGATTTTTTATCTTATTTAGAAAGAAAAATGGTAATACGAATTACTATTAAAATCGTTTTGTTGCTGATTTTGTATCTTATTTACGAAGAAAATGTTAATACAAAAAACTATTAAATTTGTTTTGTTGATAATTTTGTATCTTATTTACGAAGAAAATGTTAATACAAAAAACTATTAAATTTGTTTTGTTGATAATTTTGTATCTTATTTACGAAGAAGAATGATAATACAAAAAACTATTTAAGTCATTTTGTTGTTAAATTTTTATCTTATTTACGAAGAAAAATGATAAAACGAAAAACTATTAAAGTCGTTTTATTGCTAATTTTGTATCTTATTTAGGAAGAAAATTGGTAATACGAAATGCTATTAAAATCATTTTATTGATGGTTTTGTAGCTTATTTGCGAAGATAAATTTTAATACGAAAAGCTATTAAAGTCGTTTGTTAATGATTTTGTATCTTATTTACGAAGAAAATTGGTAATACGAAATACTATTAAAGTCGTTTTTTTGCTGATTTTGTATCTTATTTAGGAAGAAAAAGTCGTAAACTAAAAACGTTAAAGACGTATATTACTTATTCTTTACGTTACGTGAAGCAGTTTTTCGTAGTAAGTGGAATTCAACCTGGCAACGTCAAGGTCGGTCTGAACACAAAACAGCAATTTGAACAAAGTGTCACCAACCATGTTTTTGTTTACTTTCACCCAAACAGATTGCACCTCACTACTTTGTTTTGATCAAAGATCGTCAAAACAACAAACTCGGATTAAGAGTTGCATTGTTGTATTGCTAATTGCTGTCCATTTGTGGTCTATTACCTCTAGTCTGGCAACATGGAGGATGTTCCCTCGCAACTAGCTGACAGTGTGGACGTGATTCCTGGCAGTCGGCTTCTGTGGCGGATCGCCCCCCGGCCAGCAAACTCGACCCAGGTTAGCTTTTCTAACCGGTTGTGACCGAAAAGCCTCCCTAATGACAAAGTGGAAATTGGATTTTCACTCATATAAATTGGCTGAATCAGATAAATTAAAGATAATTTTTTACTTGTCACGTCTCGTTAGGGTTTGGGGTGGAGGTGTGTGTGTGTGTGTGTGTGTGTTTCAGTGTGTGTGTCTATGAGTGTGTGTTTTTGTTTCAATGTGTGTGTGTGTGTGTTTCAGTGTGTGTCTATGTGAGTGTGTGTTTTTGTCTCAGTGTGTTTGTGTTTCAGTGTGTTTGTGTTTCAGTGTGTCTATGTGTGTGTGTGTTTGTTTCAGTGTGTGTGTGTGTGAGTGTGTTTTTGTGTTTGTGTGTGTGGGCGTGGGTTTGTGTTTGTTTGTGTGTGTGTGTGTGTGTGTGGGTGTGTGTGTGTATGTGTGTGTATGTGTGTGTATATGTATGTATGTGTGTGTATGCGTGTGTATGTGTGTGTATGTGTGTATGTGTGTGTATGTGTGTGTATGTGTGTGTATCTGTGTATGTGTGTATGTGTGTGTATGTGTGTGTATCTGTGTATGTGTGTGTATCTGTGTATGTGTGTGTATGTGTGTATGTGTGTGTATGTGTGTGTATGGGTGTATGTGGGTGTATGTGTGTGTATGTGTGTGTGTATGTGTGTGTATGTGTGTGTGTATGTGTGTGTATGTGTGTGTATGTGTGTGTATGTGTGTGTGTATGTGTGTGTATGTGTGTGTATCTGTGTATGTGTGTGTATGTGTGTGTATCTGTGTATGTGTGTGTATCTGTGTATGTGTGTGTATGTGTGTATGTGTGTGTATGTGTGTGTATGGGTGTATGTGGGTGTATGTGTGTGTATGTGTGTGTGTATGTGTGTGTATGTGTGTGTATGTGTGTGTATGTGTGTGTATCTGTGTATGTGTGTATGTGTGTGTATGTGTGTGTATCTGTGTATGTGTGTGTATGTGTGTGTATGTGTGTATGTGTGTGTATGTGCGAATGTGTATTTCTGTGTGGGTATTTTTGTGTTTGTGTGTATGTATGTGCAGGTGTGTGTTTGTGTGCATGTGTGCATGTGTGTGCATGTGTGTGTGTGTGTGTCTGTGTGTGGGTGTGTGCTTTTCGCCTCCAGGCTTCCCTTCCTCATCTAACCAGCTGCTCGTGATTTTGGTAATCAGCTCTTGCATGTCTATTTGAACCCTGTGTGTTTGTGAGTCATTGTTGAATAGTCTGCCCTTTTTACTTCGTGCCATGTTACCACGCCCTGTTCCATGTACCTCGTTTACCCCATGTCTTTCCACGTCAAATTTGATTTCGTTATTTATTTTTAAGTCCTTGATATTTTGTTGATTCCATTCCTGCCTCAGTTATTAAAGTTTTGTCGGAGAACTCCACGTCCTCGTCCTTTAATTGGTCCAACGACTTATCTGATTACAGATGTACAACTTTACATCTTTCGCCATGCAGCTGAATGAGCTACGTGAGGACATGAAGGACGTCCTACCTAGGACGGACTGTCGGATGAGGCCGGACATTCGAGCCATGGAAAATGGCGACATTGGTAACAAATCATTGGTTGTTGTTGTATAAAGTAGACAAGCATCATTTTTTTATGACTGCATTTTAATGTCTGTCATAATGGAAGTATTAAAAGACGTTTTTTTTTTTAGGATAGAACGTCTTTGTCCTTGTAGTTTATGGCATTCTTAGAAATGTGTTTGTTTTCGTAGACTTGGCCAACGAAGAGAAGAAAAGATTGGAGGAAAAGCAACGAGCCTCTCGTAAGAAAAGCTCCAATTTGGATGATGAATGGAAAATGAGGTAAGTTGGTTGAATCGTTGTCAAAATTGACTCCATTCAACAAAGTCTGGGTAATTCATCCAGTTTTTTTTATTGTGGCAACTTAAATGAACTCTGGCCATCTTTGTTCCTGACAAGATGGATGCACGTCATGTTTCCGCCAAGTCGTCGGTATTCTAAGCGTTCATTTTCTCGTTTGTCACGGTTTAATGTGCTTAATTGGGTAGCTAATTCTGTTAATTACACCCACTTTGGGGTTTTTTGATGGAGGACATTTGGGCTTATTTTTGCTTTCTAACTCTGAAGTTGGATGAAAAGCTTAATTATACTAAAAAAAAAAGCTTGTTTTGTGTAAGATTGTGGGCTAAATTTTCATAAATAGAACATCATGGAGATATGTTTTTAGCGTATGAAGGTCATTTTAGAATTAATAGCGCATTTGGGTTTCAAAATTCACTTTATACGCAATAATAGGTCGTTCAGTATCAAATACTTGATTAGGTTATACTTTAAATCTCTAGTTAAATATTTTGTATATTAAAATTTGTGTGTACGACTGTTTTGTAAATGGATGCTAATTGTTAGCGTCGTTGCAGCTAGCTGTTTACTAAAATGCTTTTTTAAAATAGTTGTTTTAATCTGAACATGAAAATAACATTGATCTACGTTTTTTTTTTTTTGTTTAAACTAATCTTTCCCCAGTTAGAAGAGAAAAATTAATCAAAAATCATTAAAAAATCATTGAAATTGTTTTTGTTTTGTTCACATTCAATTAAGTTTTGGGGGAAAAATTAAAAAAAACATTTTTTTGTTGGAATACTAATTATGTGATTGACTAATTTTGGTGCATGTTTTGGTCCACATGATTCACATAATTATTATTTTTTGTTAAACTAATTTTGCCCCAGTTAGATGAGAAAAATGAATCAAAAACCTAAAAAAAATCAATTAAATTGTTTTGTTTTGTTCAAATTAAATTAAGTCTTTGGGGGAAAAGTTAAAAAAATAACATTTTCTGTTGGAATACTAATTATGTGATTGACAGTTTTTGGTGCATGTTTTCATGATCCACATAATTATTTTTTGTTAAAACTAATCTTTCCCCAGTTAGATGAGAAAAAATGAATAAAAAAAAAACCAAAAAATCATTTAAATAGTTTTTGTTTTGTTCAAATTCAATTAAGTCTTAGGTTAAAAGTAAAAAAAAAAAAGATTTTGTATTTAGTGCGTACAAGAAAATGTACACCAAAAAATGCAAATTCCAATACTATAAAAAAATACACTATTTTTCAAGTAGATTAATTAAAACATGTAAAACATACCCCAATTCTACAATAACCCCTAAACGAAATATTTACAAGTATTGGTCCTTAACACCCATGAACAGCAATGCAAATCTACGATAGTTTTTCCCTTTGAATCCTTGAACTAAACGGTTATTTATTTCTGGTTCCTTGTCTGTTTTTCACTCGCTTAAGGAAGTCTTGCACTTTGCCCAAGGTCAGACTTTGACGTCTACGTGCTCAACATGTGTGATGCCATATCGCTAAAAATAATTGAAAGAAAAGTCTTTCATATCCACCGCGTTGAGATATCATCTTGAAGTGTGTCCCCCCTCTCTTGTTGAGATGGCTCAGCGGAGTAGGAGGGGCGGCGGAGGGGGGGTGTCGGGGGATAGGACTAGGGCTTTGGGCGAAGATGTGCTTTTTTATCGCTCATCTGCTCTACTTTTCATTCAGTCAAGTGCTTCCATGCTATCCTACCACAAAATTCTACCTAGAGTTGAAGAGATTAAATACTACTGCTGTTGACGTGATGGGCGCCCCATTCAATTGTTTGCCTTTACTAATCAGAATGGATTGGACCCCAAAATTCACACGAGAATTTTAATTGGAAGGGTTAAAATTCATGAAAAATGATTTTTGTGGGCTTTTTTGAAATGTTAATGGAATTTAATGTGGTCAATAATAATAAGTTTTTAGGCAAATGTAAAAAATGTGCAAAAAAGTACATTTTTGTAGGATTATGTTAAATGTGAATGATATTAATAGTGTTGTTTAGATAGGGTATTTGATTGGGTCAATAATAATAACTTTTTAGGCAAATGTAAAAAAATATGCGAAAAAAGTACATTTTTGTAATATTATGTTAAAATTTGAATGATATTAATAGTGTTGTTTAGATAGAATATTTGATTGGGTCAATAATAATAACTTTTTAGGCAAATGTAAAAAAAATGTGCAAAAAAATTACATTTTTGTAATATTATGTTAAAATTTGAATGATATTAATAGTGTTGTTTAGATAGAATATTTGATTGGCTCAATAATAATAACTTTTTAGGCAAATGTAAAAAAATGTGCAAAAAAAGTACATTTTTGTAATATTATGTTAAAATTTGAATGATATTAATAGTGTTGTTTAGGTTGAGTATTTGATTGGCTCAATAATAATAACTTTTTAGTCAGATGTAAAACGTGCAAAAAAGTACATTTTGAATTTTTTTTTACTAAAACATGTCAGGATTTTTAAAAAACAAGTCAATTCTTTTAAGAAATATGGCATTTAAATGTTTTTGCCATTAAAAGCAACCATGGCCTTTAATCATAAAAAAAAATGTTTTTGGTGCAACCATTTATTTTGACTTTAAAAGGTTCCCTGCATTTAATTTTGTTGATGCTTTTCAGTTAAAATGGTGCGAAAAGGTGCGGGTTGTGTCTCGGAAAAATAACATAAAATCTATTCACAATGTGGCTTGCTTTTGCCCTCCAAAAAAATGGAATTCTAGTAATATTAACTTAATTTAATGGTTATCTGCCTTTCAGGTGGTTCCAGCGGGGTTCCAACCCGCACACTGGGGCTCAAGATTGGATCTTTAGTCACACGTACTGGGACAGAAAGTACCCTCATCTACCAGATATTTACTAGATTTCTCCACGATGAATTGGCAAACATGAACTGTGGCCTTAAATGTGTGTAAAAATGTCAACATCTTGGGGTATTTACAAATAAATGTTCAATATTGTGCACTATACTTGGACTGTGTATTTCAAATTTGTATTTTAATGTTGCTTGTACAGTCTTTAGCCATGGTGAGGTGATAAAATTATTTTTTTAACTCATTTAGTGACATAATAGGCATCTAATATAGCTTCTCAATTCAAATTGATAAGAGGTCTATTTGCCAATGGCAGTAAATGAGTTAATTAGTTAAGTTATAATAAAAAAGTGTACCGTATTGTCACGACTATAAGGCGCACTTAAAAGTCTTCAATTTTCTCCAAAATAGACAGTGCGCCTTATAATCCAGTGCGCCTTATATACGGAAAAAACAGAAAACCAAAAACGAAAAACCACCACTGTCGGATATTAAAAAACACAAAAGCCTGATCTGAAACAATATTGTTAAATATGCAGATGCCATCTTAGTTTACAAAATCTTCCATCATATAGCTCCTCCCCCACTGCAAGATTTTATAGAAAAAAAATCCAAAACATCAACAATGGCTGGCTCTAGAGGTGACTGTAAAGTAGTGAGTGCTTCATACCTGCAAGTCAATAGCAATTACCCTATTTTCACCACTATAAGGCGCACTTAAAAGTCTTACATTTTCTCCAAAATAGACAGTGCGCCTTATAATACAGTGCGCCTTATATATGGAAAAAATGTCATTAATTGAGGGTGCGCCTCAAAATGCGGTGCGCCTTATAGTCGTGAAAATACGGTAGATAATTTAGATATAAAAGAGGGGGGAAGGGGACAATGTTTCATGCATTGAAATGAAGTAAAATGTAAAAAATGTGATGACACGATGAGAAGTAAAAATGTGCATTTGTGATGGGTGTTCGCCATTTGTGGTTATCTCATTTTTTAAAGATATGGAACTCATCAAAAGGCAGAATTTAGCTAGATTTTCTATTTTCTATTTTCCCCCGACAGCTCTTTCAAAATCCCAGGATGTCCAATTCATTGACACAGTGGACAATCTTGTTATATGCTGAAATTCATTAGGTAGTTTGGATAAAATGGGTTTCTTTTATTTTTACGGCGAGATTAAATCATACATTTTCAGTCAATGAAGCATTTTAAAGTAATCTTCGATGTTTCTGGGACACATTTAGATGTTTAATAACATATTCTTCAACAAGGAAGCAAATGGATGACCCTTTGGGGGCTACTGGGGAAAAATGAAATTTTGATAGATGAAAGGATTTCTGTGCTTAATGTAAAATGGGTATTCTGCGAGCTCATTGGCTGACAGGCGATTTGACTTTTTTACTTCAACTGCATCCAATTGAAGTCATTCACTGCCAATGACAACAATAGACGTCCAATACTTCTGAAGTGGGAAGACTGGCATTGAACAAAGGAAAGTTACAATTAGTGGCTCATTGACTTATTCAGTGTAACCCTCTCAGTTCAAGTAGATGGGACACAATTTACAGCAAAAGGATGAAAAGAGCCACACATCTATCATTAATAAAACAAATGGCTGAATGTATGTTTATACATATGTATATACCTATATATATGTATATGTAGGTATATACATATTTATATACCTATATATATGTATATGTAGGTATATACATATTTATATACCTATATATATGTATATGTAGGTATATACATATTTATATACCTATATATATGTATATGTAGGTATATACATATTTATATACCTATATATATGTATATGTAGGTATATACATATTTATATACCTATATATATGTATATGTAGGTATATACATATTTATATACCTATATATATGTATGTATATATAGGTATATACATATTTATATACCTATATATGTATATGTAGGTATATACATATTTATATACCTATATATATGTATATATAGGTATATACATATGTATATACCTATATATTTGTATATATAGGTATATACATATGTATATACCTATATATTTGTATATATAGGTATATACATATGTATATACCTATATATTTGTATATAGGTATATATATATATATATATATATATATATATATATATATATATATATATATATATATATATATATATATATATATATATATATATATATATATATATATATATATATATATATATATATATATATATATATATATATATATATATATATATATATATATTTATTTATTATTGAATTGATTTATTTATTTAATAACTCATTTATTATCTATTTATTCATTTCTACAATGTCTTTTGCTGTGTCTGTATTCTCACCCTCTTGCTACTGTGACAATGAAATTTCCCGAATATGGAATGAATAAAGTTATCCAATCCAATCCAATAATCAATGGCAGTGAAGAAGAAAAAAAGTTCTAATTCATTTTTTTAATTCATTTTTGAGGCTGTTTTACTAAATGACAAGCCTTGCAAAAAAAAGGCAAATCTAACTTTCCTGCCTGTACCTGTATTCAGACTCCACTCCCACCTTTTAATTCGCGGGACAAGACTTGACGTTGACCGCACCGATGGCGGTTACCGCCTGGGTCTCAAATGCAACTTTCCCTCCATTAATAATCACTTCTCTCAAGCAGCCATTGAAGGGTGATTTTACAGGCACCCTGCTGGACTCAGTTGCCCCTGTCAGGAAGAAAAAAACCCAATATAAATGAAGGTCTTTTAGTCTTTTTTGAAAGAAGACAAAGTATAATTACTTACCTCCAATGTGAAGTAATGCCCGCCTCATAAAGGATGGATTGAATGCGACAGGTCTCGTCATCCTTTGAGAAAGCGTGTCCACCATTAGCGTCAGGTATTTTTGTTCTTTGGAAACTGTGCACATTTGAATAGTTACTGAATGGGCTATTCATTGTACCTGACGTTTTCAATCAAAACCTCTTTGATGATGTGAATCAAATGTGAATATGACAGTACCTTGACTTCAAGGTTTTGATTTTCAATGTGAGTTTACTTGTATAGTTACATCAAATCACTTTCATCAAATGAATTGGAATAAGTCACTTCCATCCAAAGCAATTAATGACATTTATGTGGATTGGGATTTTTACGGAGCAAAAGCACATATTTCCCCTTTTAAAACATCTCAAGGAAAAAAAAGGAAGATAAAACAGAGATATGCAGGTTTCGTTTCAATTAGCGCCATTTGCCATCTAGTATGTATCTGTCATTATTTGACATGAGGAAAAATAATTGAACAAAAATATTAAATTGCTCTTCTAAAGAAATATGTGACATGGAAAAATGTATTACAACCTATCTGTTAATGGCAACACCATTATGGCAACACCTATATGACATTATGCAACTGTCTAAATAATGCAAAAGTTGAGAAATAAAAAAATTCAAAAATCAACAACAAAACGGGTCATGATCCTTCCTCCCATCAAGCTGTCAGGCTCTTTAACAAAACAAATGGCTGAATGTTAAGACCTACCGTATGTATACATGAACGTACATACATCTATGTGTATGTATGTATATACATATTTATATATGTTTGTATGTAAGTATATATATATATATATACACATACGTTTGTATATAAGTATATATATATTTATATATGTTTGTATATAAGTATATATATATATATATATATATTTATATACGTTTGTATATAAGTATATATATATTTATGTGTTTGTATATAAGTATGTATATATATTTATATATGTTTGTATATAAGTATATATATATTTATATGTTTGTACATAAGTGTATATACATATATTTATATATGTTTGTACATAAGTATATAGATATTTATATATGTTTGTATATACATATTTATATATGTTTGTATATACATATTTATATATGTTTGTATATACATATATTTATATATGTTTGTATATACATATTTATATATGTTTGTATATACATATTTATATATGTTTGTATATACATATATTTATATATGTTTGTATATACATATTTATATATGTTTGTATATACATATATTTATATATGTTTGTATATAAGTATATATATCTATTTATATAGGTATATAAGTATATATATCTATTTAGAAAGGTATATATATATATATATATATATATATATATATATATATATATATATATATATATATATATATATATATATATATATATATATATATATATATATATATATATATATATATATATATATATATATATATATATATATATATATATATATATATATATATATATATATATATATATATATATATATATATATATATATATATATATATATATATATAGCAACACTCTTATTTATTTATTTACAAATTTGTTAATGTATTTATTTATTTACTTACTTATTACCTATCTATCTATGTTTAAAATGTTTGTATATAAGTATATATATATTTATATGTTTGTACATAAGTGTATATACATATATTTATATATGTTTGTACATAAGTATATAGATATTTATATATGTTTGTATATACATATTTATATGTTTGTATATACATATTTATGTTTGTATATACATATATTTATATATGTTTGTATATACATATTTATATATGTTTGTATATACATATTTATATATGTTTGTATATACATATATTTATATATGTTTGTATATACATATTTATATATGTTTGTATATACATATATTTATATATGTTTGTATATAAGTATATATATCTATTTATATAGGTATATAAGTATATATATCTATTTAGAAAGGTATATATATATATATATATATAGCAACACTCTTATTTATTTATTTACAAATTTGTTAATGTATTTATTTATTTACTTACTTATTACCTATCTATCTATGTTTAAAATGTATTTTGCTGTCTGTATTCTCACCCTCTTGCTACTGTGACAATGAAATTTCCCAAAATACGGGAGGAATAAAGTTATCCAATTCAATCCAAACAACTCCAAATTTTGGATACCTGTCAGTTAATGTCCAAATGATCCAACATTTTACAACCACAAGCCCAATATACCTGTAATCTCATGAAATTCCCCATCACAGAGATTGTGTGGAGTCAGCACGGCACTGATACTTTGACCACCATCCTCCACAGTGACCCCTACCTGAAAACAAAACAAAAAATCACCCAAAGTCATCCAACTATCCTTCCCTCATTCCTTGATTAAATGGGACATTTTCCAAGAAAACAAAGTCACCGTGTGATTCATTAAGAAGACATCCAAGTTGATTCCTTGGCTGTGCGCATGGAATAGAAGACCAGTCAGGCGTTGTGGGCGTAACTTGAAGGTCAAGGAAAAGTCATCGCCAACTGCAATGGGATCATCTAGGACAAGAACAAATACTGTACTCCCTTGAGGCTATTCCTCCAATGAATTATGGGGGGAAGGATTCACACGAACCTAAGACGACGTGACCTCCGGCAAAGTACGTTCCAATCTCTGTGTGTCCATCCGAGCAGGGTGAAACCCTGTGGCCGCCCTCAGGGTTTCCCACTGGTTCGTCGTTCATTCTAAAGCCTCGCACACAGCCCATGATGCTCTAAGAGGATTTTAGGAAGAACTTGAGTCCCAGGTACAAGTAAATATTTTCAAAAAAAGCTCAAGACCAACTTTGGAACTTCCCAGGGGGCTGCCCAGGTAGACAAGATCATAGAATTTCAAGGATGACCCTTCGTCTTTTGGCAAACGTCCATCGGTCACACGGATTCCATCAACCACAAGATGGAATGTGTTTCTCTCAATGCTGCAATCTACCTGTCAATAAAAGGCTTAGCTTACAGGCATAAACATAATAGAGGGATTTAAGTCTGTGTTTTTTTTATTTCAATATACAGTGGTACCTCGACATATGAGTGATTTGAGATGCGAGCACTGGGCGGAGCATTGCATTTTTACAGTGTTTTTCCTGTTAGTCAGTGCAAATGGAGTATATCAAGGATGTTAGACTTGGGTTGGTTTGCGAGCCGCTATAACGTCAACTCGATTTTGCGTGGGCTGAACCATTTTAGATATAATATTTAGATTTTTGTTAAATAAATGCATTAAAAGAACTGGATTAAAAGCCCTGAATATTCCGTTTTTAATAGATCTAAAACAATGTTTATTTTAGATTTTTTTAATATATATTTTTAGATTTTACAAAATGATTTTTGAACTAAAAACACAGGAAAATGGATTAAAAAATGACAATTATTGATTTAAAAGGGGGAAAATCAGGAAATGTAATATATATCTATACATAGGTTAGATTAAACTTATTTTTAAGTGTATCTGCTTCGTAATCCAAGATCATTTAAATTTGTTTATGTTATGTTACGAGCGCGTTACCGTGCAAAAAGTTTGAGTTACGAGTAAATCGACATACAAGCTCAGTCCCGGAACAAATAAAGCTTGTATCTCGAGGTACCACTGTATATTCCTTTTAATATGTTAAGTTATTTTATAACCTATAATATTAGACACCAATGCTATCATTTCTTATACAGCTGTTAGCTTTGGGCATGTATAGTATGTTGTTATGAAAATAAGTTATCTGGCAAATGAGCATGAATTTAAATAGTGTCAGTCAAAAAGCTCATTTCCAAGTGTTTTACCACTTCTGGTGTTTTTTAGTAAGAGACTGACGTTTGGATGAACAAACTGTAAGTTAATGCTGTTTGAGTTGTTTTTTAGCCCATTTACTCTGTGCCATCGTCCGTCGTTTGTCTTGTGCTTGTGGTAGATGTCTCCAATCGATCCAAGGGACATCTTAATCCTGCCGTTTGCCATATACACAACTAGCTGGGGAACTGTTCCTGTGCCTTCCACGAATAGGATCACACCATTAGAGGATTTCGTCTTAATGTCAAGGGAGAAGTGAGGTCTGAGCCAAAGAAAAAAAAAAGGGAGAAGAATCAAACAGCAAAACAAAGTCAGAAATCCTGTCACCAGTCTTAAAGAAGATATTATGTAAGATTTGTACTTGAATTATTTATGAAATGGCCCTAATACATATTTTAACATACATTAAAAACATATATATATTGGGAAACTTTTTTTAATACTGGTCTCAATGGGTAAGGCATGATTTTTCAGTTTTAAAAGTCTTTAAAAGTATTTATTAGAGTAATAAACAGAATAAATATATATATTTTTTGGAAACAATTTTAATATCGGTCTAAATGGTTAAATCATACATTTTCAGTTTTAAAAGCCTTAATGTATTTATTAAATGGCCCTAATACATATTTTAACTAAAAAATATATATATATATCTATATTTGGTTAAGCCATGTTTTTTTTCAGTTATAAAAGTCTTTAAAATAATTTATTAAATGGGCCTAATACATATTTTAACAAACAAAATTAAAAGTATTTATTAGAGCAAAAAAATGAAAAACTATACATATTATTGGGAAACATCTTTAATACCAGTCTAAATGGATAAGCCATGATTTTTTCAGTTTTAAAAGTATTTATTAAATGGCCCTAATACATATTTTAACAACAATCAAAAAATATATATCGTTGAGAAACATTTTTAATACCAGTCTAAATGGATAAACCATTATTTTTCATTTTTAAAAGTCATTCAATGGTTTTGGTTGTTGCTATTGACTCCATGTTTTTAACGGATGTCCTACCGTCCACCATGAGCCAATTATCGAGATCACTTGTTTGATTTTGTCAAGGTTGCCACAGCTCTGGAGGCGACATAAACTAACTTTGATACCACATTGACCCTCAGAATTAACAATGTTGTGTGCCAGTAAACCAAAGACATCTCGTTCCGAGTGTCAAACGAGCCCTGACAAATTCAGAAACAAAACAAGCATACGCTTTTTAGAGATGCATTCCAGTCATAACAAATTCCGAGAAAAAAAAACCCTAACGACACACGGTCCAGAAACAAATTAACTGTTGTTTATATTTGAAATAGGAAATAAAAAGAAGGATATTTTTTACCTCACCTCAAAAATCACCTGGAGCATACAATGTGTGCAAGGAAAATTAACACTATGTTCAGGTCAAGGTGGCCACCCTGTCAGTAGCCCCCGTGGCTTAAAAATCTCAACAAAAAAAAATGTGATGTTCCTGTCCTCAGTGGGGCCCGGAGAGGATTACCTTGAAATATGACCTCACCTGTAATTAAGGTCCTGCTGGGGCAGCTTGTACGCCAACCAGCTGTCTTCTTGCGAGAGCTCGTAACCACGACGGGGCGCTCGCCAATGTATGCACTCGCCGTGTGTTTGGTCCACAGTCTGACAAGTGACAAAGAAGTGGTGAGTGTGTAACCAAGCGAAAAGTGTAATTAACTTTGAGAAATGCATGGGAGAGATGAGCCAAAATAGCAAAAGAAGGCTTGGCAGGGGAAAAATAATCAAAGATCATCATGTTTACAAGAAATTACTGACAGCTATGGTTGGCAGAATAGACCTGATATAAAAAAAAATCCACGATCATCAAATTTTTATTGTCATTTAAACTACTGAAAATTAGACAAAAAATGAGTTTAAAATTGCAGTACCTCGGACGTTTGGTCGCCGGACTTTTGGTCGCCCGGGTGTTTGACAACATGGCAGAGAGTTTACTGTTGAAACATACTCTCAAAATTATATTCATGAGAGAGAGTTTAATATCCAAATATCTACTGTTGAAACCAGCTGTCAAAATTATATTCACCCAGGCGACCAAACGTCCGGGTGACCAAACGTCCAGGCAACCAAACGTCCGGGTAACCAAACATCCGGGCGACCAAATGTGTGGGTGACCAAACGTCCCGGCGACCAAACGTCCGGCGACCCAACATCCGGCGACCAAACATTCGGGCGGCCAAACGTCCGAGTGACCAAACGTCCGGTCACAAAATTTTCAATATTTTTTTTTTACTTTTACTGTTTTTATCCAATATTAATGTCAACATTTTGCTAGTGTTTAATCGTGAATTGAACTTATTTAATTTCTAGAATTTGTGGAGGGAGGGTTCAAAATCTCACTCGCTTTATGCTTCTTGGTGACAATACTAAGTACAAAAATGGATAATTCTACGTTATTTGCGGACAGATTAGAATTAAATTTAATAGATACATATATTGTAAAGTTTTATGTATATCAATCTTGGAAGCCTGCATTTTATTTATTTTATCTAAGAGCTAATTAATTAATAGCAGAGTTATTGCACTGTACTGTATTAGTGATGTCCCGATTCTGAATTTCTTAGAAGAGTTGTTTTTCTTATAAAAATCTGATGCGCACCAATCTTCATGGGTGTCATTATTTTACAATGTGAGACATTTGCTTGTTGTTTTTGTTAAAAAAAAAATCCAAGCCAACATCTGTGCGTGGGGGGTACTTACAAGTTTATGCATCTGGAGCGATGTGCTCACATCTGTAGGCAAATGTTCATCTAGTATCGTGTGTGAGCCAAGACGACATCCAGCTCGAAGAAAACCTCCCAAAGGCAGTAGAGAATTCAAATCCATGGGCGTAAAGCTTTGCAGTGATCTGTGTCAGATTATGAATTTGTAACAAGCATAAACCAGAGAATTATATGACAGTTGATATTTAACACATAAGATTTCAAACCGGGAATAAATGTTAGTGACGCAGCCGTGGAATGCTTGAGGAAGGCTTAGCTCCGCTGGGATGGATTCGCTGAGGGTAACGTTTATGTTGTCAACTTGGACTTGTAGCCTGATAAGACAGCCAACCGCAACGTTAGTCACCTCCATATTTTGTTGACGTGATGTACATCAGTACCTGGGTTTCTGCACCACATACAGATAGTGCCATTTCCCGTCATCGTATCTTTGTGATGACTTAACGCTGTGATGACCGATGGTTATTTGCAGGAAACCATTGGATAGGGAAATGTGGTTTAGAGTTGGATTCTGTGCAATATAAGAACAAGATGAGAGACTTTGGGCATCATACCCTTTTAAATTAAAGCTTCATTGTTCGTTTTTTTATTGTTTCAAACAGGAAAATAAATTACCTGAGGTGTACTCCTGAGAATGATACCGTGTTTATGCTTGCTTCTGAATCCTACAGCCAAGTGCTGTTGGTCCGGTGTGGATAGCCAGTCGGCAATTAAAGTGGACCGTAGAGCCGCTGTTCGAACCCCCTAAGAAAAGCAAAACAAAAACAAAAAATAGATAGTTGATGTTTTAAAATATTTAGACCCAAGCTCTCCATGCAATACCAAATAAATCCATCCTTAAGTACCGTATTTTCACGACTATAAGGCGCAGCGCATTATAAGGCGCACCCTCAATGAATGACATTTTCCATATATAAGGCGCACTGTATAATAAGGCGCACTGTATTATAAGGCTCACGGTTTATTTTGGAGAAAATTTAAGACTTTTAAGTGCGCCTTATAGTGGTGAAAATACGGTAATTGCTATTGACTTCCAGGTATGAAGTACTAACTCACTACACAGTCACCTCTAGAGCCAGCCATTGTTGATGTTTTGGATTTTTTTTGTATGCAATCTGGCAGTGGGGGAGGAGCTAGATGATGGAAGATTTTGTAAACTAAGATGGCATCTGCATATTTAACAGTATTGTTTCAGTTCAGGCGTTTGTGTTTTTTTTTTTAATATCTGACAGTGGTGTTTTTTTGTTTTTGTTTTTCTGTTTTTTCCATATATAAGGCGCACTGGATTATAAGGCGCACTGGATTATAAGGCGCACTGTCTATTTTGGAGAAAATTTAAGACTTTTAAGTGTGCCTTATAGTCGTGAAAATACGGTACATTAACATTTAATTTTTCACCTTAAAGCTGAAGAGGAATTTGACGGTTCAAACTGTGGCTTATAAAAATAACATTTTCCTGAACATTTGAGCCTACTATATCATTGATGGCGCTACCATGAAAACAATAGCAGCTTGTTTACCAGCATTGCAAATGGACAGCCATCACTGACTCCTATTGTTTTGTTGTACTCCACAATCTGGGCATCGGCGCTCACATGATCTACGCAGCCTCTCAGCGGCGGAGTGCTGATGTCGTGTCTGAAATGAAAAAGAAAGGATGAAAATCCTCTCAATTTCCAGACACGATAATGATAACATGTTATGAATAATTTTAGGCTGACCTCTCTATTTTTCAATCATAAAAGGATGAATCTTTTTTTTAATTTAAATGTTCATCCTTTATATTTTTTATTACAAAAAAGGTTATCTTCATAATGTTAAAAGTAATTCAGAGGATATTTTTCCATTTAAAAATACATACACTGCGTGCTATCACTTAATATTGTAATATATCAATATTAACGTCCTATTTCTGATTGTCTCATCAGCTCAAGTCTGTCTATTCAAACCCTGTGTGTATTTGTATTTAAATGTGCATCCTCTTGTTTTTTATTACAAATAAAGTTATCTTAGCATAACGTTAAAGGTAATTTAGAGGACATTTTTCATATAAAAATACATCCACTATGCGTGCTGTCGCTTAATATTGTAATATATCAATATTAACATCCTATTTCTAATTGTCTCATCAGCCCAAGTCTGTCTATTTAAACCCCGTGTGTATTTGTATTTAAATGTGCATCTTTTTGTTTTTTTATTACAAATAAAGTTATCTTAGCATAACGTTAAAGGTAATTTAGAGGATATTTTTCTATATAAAAATACATACACTGCGTGCTGTCACATAATATTCATATTCCCATATTCCTCGTTTCCCCATTTTATTTAAATGTGCATCCTTTTGTTTTTTTAATTACAAATAAAGTTATCTTAGCATGTTAAAGTTAATTTAGAGGATATTTTTCCATGTAAAAATACATACACTATGCGTGCTGTCACATAATATTGTAATATATCAATATTAACCTATTTCTGATTGTCTCATCAGCTCAAGTCTGTCTATTTAAACCCTGTGTGTTTGTCCCCATGTTCCAAAATACGAGTGTGTTTGTTTTGCACCTGGTTCTTATATGCGGTGGCACGCCCCCAATATAGAAGCTCTGGTAAGGAACGTGAGAAAGTTCAATTGAGATATGCTTGTCTTCATAGCGGACGGTGATCTCATCTCCCACAGCAATGTAAAAGTTTTTGTCCTGGGAAAAGACAGCTGGTGACATTCACAGAAATGTTAGGTTGATTTTTTTTTAGGTTAACTTACAAATAGAGACACTTTGTCAGCACTCTGACTTCGCAGCTTTATTCCAGCGTGTTGACCTTGAAGCACCAGGTGGCCCTGCTTCACCAGCAAGCACCAGAACGCCTCCTGCCGTGCATTAATATGGTAGTATCAAGGTAAAAATAAATCAGAGGAGATATAAGTAGTCAGACTCTGCACTAAAAATTCACTCATTCTATTTTCAACACCGCTGGCGGTCAAAAAAACATTCACAATCACACCGCCAATTGAGCGGGAATCAATCCCGAGCTTAGATAACTTAACCACTACACCACAAGTGTCAAAGTGGTGGCCCGGGGGCCGAATCTGGCCCGCCGCGTCATTTTGTGTGGCCCGGGAAAGTCAATGATGAGTGCCGACTTTTTGTTTTAGGATCAAATTAAAATCAAGAGTATAGATGTATATTGAATGTATTGATTTCCCCCTTTTTAATCAATAATTGTCATTTTTAATCATTTTTTTATGTTTTTAGACAAAAATCCTTTTGTAAAATCTAAAAATATATAAAAAGCTAAAATAAACATTGTCTTAGATCTATAAAAAACTGAATATTCAGGGCTTTTAATCCAGTTATTTTAATCCATTTATAAATAAAAAAAAATCTAAATATTATATCTAAAATGGTCTGGCCCACATGAGACGTGAGTTCAATTCCTGCTAATGGCAGAATAATTGTGAGTGGGGCTCTGGTAGGCTACGGCAACTTTTACGAGGATGTGAAGATGAATGAATAAATAACTGTAACCTTGCACTGAAGTTATAAAAAAATATCATCATCCATTGTTAGATAAGCAAATGTAGTTGAGAATAATTGAGCAAATATTCTTCCTGGCGACATTTGTAATAAACGTCTATCTTGTCAAATGGAGGTAACAAATTAAAAAGGATAGACCATTTTCTTTAAGGCCACAGCATACACATCCAAAGTCACGGATACTACAGTGACCTTGAAAAATATCAAAACCCCCAAAAAACTTACTTCCAACCCCATGTAAAACAACATGGCGTCAGTCTCTCGGCTGTTTGTGTGAAATGCAAAGAAGTGTGTCCGTCTGTGCGGATCCTTCACAAAGGCTTCTCGGTAACCACTCCCCTGGTAGTAGTCTAACTCCTTGGATCTGGGCAACCTGCATATATATGACCATTGTGCTTTTCTTAGGACTGTTTTCAACATTTTGCTAAGCTCTGTCCTCGGCACTTACATTAGAGAGTGTAGGTTGGCCTTCATGTTGAGAGCGCTCTTGTAGTTGTAAAGAGAAAGTGGCTCGTTATTGAAGTAGGACAGTTTCATGTAGCCTCGGTAACCGGGGTAGCGTAGCTTCTTGGGTATCTTTGAAGATGATTACACACACACACAAAAAAAATAATTAAAAAAATCCATCCATATATCTCAAAGTGATCTGTGGGTTTTAGTTAATCCGGTGAAATACTTGTCTTTTGTCAAAATGTGTTGCATTAAACTCTGAAGGTCAATATTTTTTCAATTACCATTTTTTTTCTGAGTTATGAATCACACTTGTTTTTTTCATACAGTACTGAATCAGTGACTTATACTCAGGTGAAAAATACTTTAATTTACTAAAACTATTTGCATTCAATATTTAACTGTTTATACCACGTGTCAAAGTGGCGGCCCGGGGGCCAAATCTGGTCCGCTGAATCATTTTGTGTGGCCCAGGAAAGTTTTAGGATCAAATTAAAATGAAAAGTATAGATGTATATTAGATTTCCTGATTTTCCCCCTTTTAAGTCAATAATTGTAATTTTTTAATCAATTGTTTCTGTGTTTTTAGTTCAAAAATCATTTCGTAAAATCTGAAAATATATATATATATAAAAAAGCTAAAATAAACATTGTTTTAGATCTTAAAAAAACTGAATATTTGGGGCTTTTAATCCAGTTCTTTATATAAATTTATAGAAAAAATAATCTAAATATTAGATCTAAAATGGTCCGGCCCACATGAAATCAATTTGACGTTAAAGCAGCCTGCGAACCAACCCAAATCTGACACCCTTGAATTTTTTTGATGAATGGTTTTCTATTCATTTACATTGAAATGTTGAGGGTAGCCGCCCACGTAGAAAACTGTCCTTTGCGGATCCAGGCCAAGTATTCTGCTCATTGCATTTGGAAGGTGATGTTTCGGCATGTAAGGCACTGGCCGCTCTGATGTGAAGTTTGCTGTAATATTGACTTCGGCGTCCTGGTAAATTCTTTAAAAACAAATAAGTTACATAAAAGGTTTAGGTAAACCTCACTATGACCATGACAAAAAAAATCTGACTACTAATGAATAGTATTTCGACTCCAAAAGTCTAAACTCAATTTAACTTACTGTACATATCCCAAAACATAAGCAAACCTGTGGAAGACAACACGGTCCAAACTGAAAGGACGTGATCTGGAAAACATTGTGATAGGACTGGTCGCCACCTCGTGGATATGTCCACCCAGCTGATACACACAAACCAACGTGCCATTCCTGATGGCCATTCCTATGTAATCACCTGATATCTGAAATGAAATGAGTTTTTAAAAAAATACTCAAAGTATCAGTATGACAATGACTTAAAGTATTAGTAAGTGTGCATAGGTGGAATTTATCATTTCTGACTTCTAACAATGAAGAAAATAATATACTGTATTTTCACGACTATAAGGCGCACTTAAAAGTCTTAAATTTTCTCCAAAAATGACAGTGCGCCTTATAATCCAGTGCGCCTTATATATGGAAATAACTGAAAACCGAAAAACCACCACTGTCGGATATTAAAAAAACAAACGCCTGAACTGAAACAATACTGTTAAATATGCAGATGCCATCTTAGTCAACAAAATCTTCCATCATATAGCTCCTCCCCCACTGCAAGATTGTATACAAAAAAAATCCAAAACATCAACAATGGCTGGCTCTAGAGGTGACTGTGTAGTGAGTTTTTCATACCTGTAAGTCAATAGAATTTACCATATTTTCACCACTGTAAGGCGCACTTAAAAGTCTTAAATTTTCTCCAAAATAGACAGTGCGCCTTATAATACAGTGCACCTTATAATACAGTGCGCCTTATAAATACAGTGCGCCTTATAATACAGTGCGTCTTATATATGGAAAAATGTCATTCATTGAGGGTGCGCCTTATAATGCGGTGCGCCTTATAGTCGTGAAAATACGGTAACTTTTATACATTCCACTAAATATTATGTGCTCATTCATCTTTAAAAAAAAAAATCATCTGAACAAGTTACTCACATCCTGACTCCCTAAATACAAAATAAACATGTCATCATCTCGCTGTTTCTCCTGCCGCTTTCTTTGTCTTGCCACCATCTTTTTTTCCACGCTCAAAAGCATTTCGACAGCCGTGAAGGCTTTTAAATCTTCAAGGTTTCTCGGCGTGCGAAGCTCAACGTGACGTTTTCCGTTGAAATGCATGGCCAGTGAGATCTACAAAGAATATAAATATTTATAAATACACCTTGTAAATCATTCCGATCAAGCAATATTACAATTTGCTGGACACAATTTCTCACCCTGTTAAGATAACTTCTCGTCTCCTGGACCATATCTTTGATTCTGATGATGTTTTCTATCATGCTGCCATTTGCTGTTGATGTTTTTCTCAGTGCTTCCACTTGGGAAAGCTCATCTTTCATCATTGGGAGCACTGTGTCCAAAGTCCTCACTGAAAGAAAACACATGAAATTTGGTGCAGTCTATTGTGACTAAAACTAACAAATGTCTCAAATATGAACGCCTGAAATTAAAAAATTAGCCATTCAGCTTAATAAGCTGCCGCCATTATAGGCAAATTCCAAGGTTTGCAATCTCATCAACTTATAAATCAAATCAAAAATCCTTAATTGCCATCATACACAGCTGCCTATAACGAAATTAGTGTTGCTACTCCACAAAGTCCCAGTAAAAAAAAAAACATAAATAAGTAATATAAGAGGTTCTGTTCTAAGCTGTCCTTTGGACTCTGTGGAGGAAGTTGGAGAGCAGAGGATGCTGACCAGGATAAGCACCTCCCACCCCCCTGCATGAGTCTGTGGAGTCCCTCCAAAGCTCATTCAGCAATAGACTGCTGAACCCTCATTCCAGGAAGAAGTGCTTCCCCAGCTCCTTCCTCCCATCAGCTGCCAGGCGCTTTAACAAAACATATGTCGGAGCCTACCCCAGCTGACTTCAGGCCTGAACTGGTGACCAGCCAATCACAGGGCACAAGGAGACATAGGCCATCCAAATACGCTCATAGTGATGCCTAAAGGCAATTTAGAGTGTCCAACCAGCCTACAGTTCATGTTTTTGGAATGTGGGAGAAAGCTAGAGTACCTGGACAAAACCCAAAATGCAAACATCCATTCTGATCTGGGATCGAACCCTCGACCTCATAACTGTGATGCCGATACGCTAACCACTCTGACAAAGGGCCACCCGGGCTGCAATATATCAGCCAGTAATTTTTGCTAGGCGGGTAAAGCAAGGTATCAAAGTTAATTGATGCTTTTATCACGGTTAGAAGCATTAATTTTTACGATGAGGGTTTGAGTATTTTTGATGCCACTCACCGGCGTGTTGTGCATCATTTAAACCGTCATTAAAAGACAGGGCCATGTTGTTCAAAGTCAATCTATTCATTTCCTCTCCCATCATTCTCAGTCTGTGTGTGATATGAGTGACAATGTCATTTGTAGCCGAAGATGCAGTCTTGGCAGACTCGATGAGGACATTCAGGTCATCTGAAATAAAAATAAATATCAAAACATCATTAACTGTGATATTTGCAAAAAAACTCATAAAGGACACCTTGAAAAATAGAGAAAATTATAATTTGGTATTTCCTGCTCCTTCATGTGTTCTTGTATTACAAGGGTGTCAGACTCGGGTTAGTTTGCGGGCCGCTTTAACGTCAATTCGATTTCATGTGGGCCGGACGATTTTAGATATAATATTTAGATTTATTTTAATTTTATAAATGGATTAAAAGAACTGGATTAAAAGCCCTGAATATTCAGTTTTTTTATAGATCTAAAACAATGTTTATTTTAGCTTTTTTTAAATATATTTTTAGATTTGACAAAATGATTTTTGAACTAAAAACAGAAAAAAATGGATTAAAAATCAAAATGATTTGATTTAAAAGGAGGAAAATCAGGAAATTTAATATACAGCTATACTCTTCATTTGAATTTGATCCTAAAACAGAAAGTCTGCACTCATGATTGACTTTCCCAGGCCACACAAAATGATGCGGCGGGCCAGATTTGGCCCCCGGGCCGCCAGTTTGACACATGTATAATATAAAGCAGTTATTTTCCCCAGAAAATGTTGACCAGCGTCTAAACATATGGAGATTTCATTCCTCTTCAATAACATTTTGTTTGATTTAAAATTCTTGTAATATGATTAACTTATTTTTCAAACCTATTTTTGAATTGCAATGCATATCTAAAATTCCCTCCTTTTGAATGTTATCTCAAATAACATATTCCCCTAAAATAGTACAGATATGACAAGAATGAATGATGAATAAAATAAAATATTGACTTTTCTGAATAATACAACAGTTGCATTCCCAACCTCCTTTTAAAAGGCATTCATGGCTATATATTTATTTATTTCCCAACACTAACTTATTTATTTATGTCTAAAATGTATTTTTCCTGTGTCTGTATTCTCACCCTCTTGCTACTTTGACAGTGAAACTTCCCGAAATATAGGATGAATAAAGTCATCTAATCTAATCAAATTATTTATGTATTCCCGAATGCCAAATGCATAGAAATGAAATATATCATCCCTGATGTCTTCATTCTCTAGCGAAAAAAAACTGACCTCTTTTGAGTCTGTTCAATTCATGGAATACTCTGGAAATGTCAAATTGAAGAGATTCTCCTTTGTCTTTGTGCCTCCTCATCCTGTCGTTCTGCGTATTCAGTGACTGTGAGTGCTCTATTGGAGGAAACAGGTAATCGCACAAATTTACACATCTTAAACACAACTCCTCAATGTTATATTTTTCCATACCTCTGTAGTCATTTTGGGATTGGTTGGCCGCAGTCCACAAGTGAGTGGCTTTGTGTCTCAAAGACTTTGCTTTCAAAAGAAGTCTCCCTGAAATCACATCCTATTCCAGACAGAATAGATTTTGTAAACATTTTCAGTCAGAGTAGTTTGTTATTTTTTTTAATAAAGAGAAATCCCATTCATTATTTCCCCGGATAATCAAAAAGAAATATGATCGATATTATATTGGCCATTACTGAGGAGCAGTGGCGGGCCGTGCATTTCACAAATAGGCCTTCAGTAGTGCTGTGTGTGAATCAATCCAACCCGTCATAAGTATTTTTTAGCTATAAAACCTTTAATGCAGTACATTAAAAAATAAATCAATGATAATCTAAAAAAAATATTATTTAGGAAAATAGACATATCTTACCCACCAAAAAATGTATTTATACAAAAAAATCCATCCTCCTTTCTTTCCTCAAGAATATTTTAATTACTCTGTCGTACATATTACACGTGCGTTTCAGGTTCTTTTCTATCGCCATCAAAACTAATGCTGACAGTTGAGTCTGTCCTGTTTAATTTCTGGCATAAGTTTTGATTCTGTGCCGGGCTGAAAATGTCCGTTCGACGAAGCCATGGTTGAAATAATTTTACACCCGACAAACTATGCGGTAGCTCCATCCGCTCTTGCTTGTTTTGTGTTTTTGCTGTTTTTTTGCCTTTTTTTATTGCATTTTGGTATTTAGTTTTTAACTAGGTCTGTCTTGCTACTGAAACCATGAAATCTCCCAAATACAGGATGAAACAAAGTCCTAACCTAAACTGATCTGACACAGAATCGTTATAAGGATACAAAAAAAATAGTATTGGTACAAATCTACTCATAAATGATTGTTCTGCATAATGGATTTAGTTCACTTTAGTTCTCTGTGGTTTGACTATCTGGCTCATGATTGGCTCACCTCTAAGGCTTCATCGGCAGTCATGTTGGACCAATGTGCGGCCCTTGCAGCGTCCTCCATGTTTTTAATGCTGTTAAACAGTTTGGGGTCATAACTTGTGTGGGATTGGTTTGTGTTGTTGACCGTTGGAAGCGTTCTGTCATGAAGTTCAGAACAGTCGTTAGATTTTCATTCACTGCCAGCTTGAATGTATGTTTACTATTGGTTTTACTATGTTTACTATGTGCTTTGGTCCATAAAAAAAATAACTGAATAACTGTTAGCTGACGATAGATTGGGTGTGTGTGTGGAGTTTGTCTTGTTTGGAGAGTGATTGGCGTTAATATTTACAGATAAATCATTTTTAGATTGTTTGCTAGAAAACAAGGGTGTCAGACTCGGTTGGTTCACGGGTGGTTTTTACGTCAACTTGATTTCACCATTTTAGATATATTTAGATTTTTTTTAATAAATGGATTAAAAGAACTGGATTAAAAGCCCTGAATATTCACTTTTTAATAGATCTAACACAATGTTTATTTTAGCTTTTTTTAAATATATTTTTAGATTTTACAAAATGATTTTTGAACTAAAAACAGATAAAATGGATTAAAAATTTACAATTATTGATTTAAAAGGAGGAAAATCAGGAAATTTAATATACATCTATAATCTTCATTTTAATTTAATCCTAAAACATAAAGTCGGCACTCATGATTGACTTTCCGGGGCCACACAAAATAATGCGGCGGGCCAAATTTGGCCCCCAAGCCGCCACTTTGACACACTATAAAACAACCGTTATTATACAGGTCTTTTTCTGGTAGTTTGTTTTTAATTTGGCAACAGAGTGTCACGATTTCTCTGTTTCTATAAGTGTACAATTCTAACAGCCTGGCAATTTTAACATATAAAGCACTAGACAGCCCGTCTCTATAAATAAATAAAGCGTACACATACCTTTCCATGCCCGAGGCCAATGTGCTGAGCTCCTGTGCGTGCTTCTCAGTCTCAACAATGATCTCTATCTTGGCCCTAACATGGAAGATGTAATCAATCTTGGTTCGCAATTGCTGCTTGCCGCCGTAAAAACGGGCTGAGTCTTTCTCAAAGCCCTGCAGTCCAAAAAGCAAAATAAGACATCAAACAGAAAGCGAAGCAAACTTGTCGATTTTTAAACCTCTGCTCACATGTTTGGCCTCCTCTAGCAATAAGAAGATGGCGTTGAGCTCCTTTAGGCGACGTCTTGCACTTACAGTCGATGAATGGAGGGAACGTGTCTCTGTTATGGTTTGATTGAGAACATGCTTTCCATGGAAAATATTGAAGTTAGAAAGCTATTGAAAAAGCAGGAGGTAAACAAAATGTAAACACAAGTTGATTGGGCTAACTAAGCCTTACCTGAAGTTGTTGTAGGGTGGAAGCACTTTTCAGATTGACATGTCTTACTCTTCTACATGTGACCTTTGCTTCTGAAAGAAGATCAGTCGTGTGATCTAGAAGAACTTGTGAGGTGATCAGAGAGTCTGCGGTCTGGATGAGACTCTCAGCATTGCGTTTTGCGGTCATCTTGGTTATGGTGTCCAATACTGAGAAAGAAGTGAACAATTAGTGATTACAGGACAGTTTATCCATTGATGACATGCACAGCAATATTTTTATATTTTTACTACCAACAACTGAAGTAACAATTTTCTTTTAGTTTTCCATTTTCTTTTAAATAATGTATTTTTTTTATTATTAATTTTATTCTATATATTTCCCACAGCTTTCAGAATTCAGAACTTTCGTTAGCACGACACACAATCCCTTCTGTGTAATAAATTCTAAAATAACATATATATATATATATATATATATATATATATATATATATATATATATATATATATATATATATATATATATATATATATATATATATATATATATATATATATATATATATATATATATATATATGTATATGTATAAGTATATGTATATGCATATGTATATGTATGTATGTATATATATATATATATATATATATATATAATACATGTTTTCCCCGTGTGTGGGTTTTCTCTGGGTACTCTGATTTCTTCCCAACATCCCGCAAGCTTAAATACTCTAAATTACACCTAGCCATGAATGGTTGTGTCTCCTTGTAATTGGCTGCCCACCAATTCAGAGAAACCCCCACCTGGTGCCTATAGTCAGCTGGGATAGTCTCCAGCACCTCAGCAATCCTTGTGAGAATAAGTAGTACATAAAATGAATGAATAAGTTAGAATAGTTGCCTTTCTTTAAATGTTATGACCTTTCTTTCAGACATCCCCTGTTCCAAAAACTGATTTTAGTCAGACATTTACCAAGCGTATAGAAAGAGAAAAGCAAAACCAGGCAGCACGGAAAGATTATTGGCCAATTTTTTCCATAAAACCAGTCAGCACGCTTCCCTGTCAAACGGTGGCTCTGGACCGGGAAGCACTCGCTTTAAATAGACAGGTTCCACTCCTTCCGCTCCCTCGTGTGCATGCCCAATCTAATTGAAATAAGCTAGTCCTCGCATGATGCATGACTTATTTTGACTGCAAGCCATTGGTCGGAAAATATTTTCAAAATCCAGGACATTTTAAGGACCCACTATCAATATCAAGAAGACTCCCAGAAGACTTGGATTGCCTGTTATTGTATTCCTCTACTCTTCTTAAATTGCATTTAAGCTAATTAGTATGCAGAGAGTGACACTTAAATGAGATGTTAGTCCCTTGTTGCTAGGGAGACTTTGTCAGGCACATTTTTTTAACTGTCTTCTTTTTTTCACATTTAAATGTATTTTCACATTTGAAAAAAAGAATACCGTATTTTCACGTATATAAGGCGCACCACATTTTAAGGCGCACCCTCAATGAATGACACATTTTAATTTTTTCCGTATATGAAGCACACTGGATTATAAGTCGCACCACATAATAATGCGCACCCTCAATGAATCATACATTTTCCATATATAAGACGCACCGCATTATAAGGCGCAAACTCAATGACATGTTTAATTTTTTTTCCATACATAAAGCACACTGGATTATAAGTCGCCCCGTCTATTTAGGAGAAAATTTAAGACTTTTAAGTGCGCCTTATAGTTGTAGAAATACAGTATTAACTAATAGTATATATTTTATTATGATAATAAGTATCTTAAGTCCTTAACTAATTGTAGATTGATATGCTTGTTATACTGAATTCGTCATGTACACTCAAAATGCCGAGAGGAAAAAATCCAAACTGGCAATCACATGTTTCATAGATCTACTTCATGCTTACTAGAATGTTAAACGTTAGTTTCAAAATCTAACTAACATACCTGAGGTCTACTTTTTAATTCTAACACTCATTTTTTGTGTGTGTTCATATTAGAAAACAATAAACCGTCACGTTTTTTGGCCATCTTCTGGTCATGGGTTCGTCTCCTGGTCATCGCCTCCTCACAGCCTCTCTGGCTCATTTCCTCTACGAGCCGTCGCGCCTTCCCTATCATGGCCGTCTTGTCTCTTCCGTTGCGCCTGATGGCATCTGTAGGCTGACTCTTCCACTTTATTAACTCTGACAAACAAACAATAGCACACATTTATGTGACCCATGTGTTCTTCCATGTGATGTCGGGGCTTGACGAATTACCTCGTAATAATACCAGGACGGATTCGGCATGTCCGAGAAATTTTTTGACCTTTGTTTTGGGTCCTTTCTCAATTTGTAGGGTCTCATCCATGCGGGAGGTCATTTCAAGGGCCTGTATGGGGAGGAAAAAAAATAACTGATTTCTTTCCCTCGTCACTATCCTAATTTATGCTGACGGTACACCACGCTTGAGGAGTGGGTACCGCTATTAGCAGCCACTAGATGTCTCATGGTTCATAAATTATACACATACATTACACATTTATGAATGGTCTGCTACATGGCAGTTTAAACTAAAGTGAGTTGGGCGAGAAGTGGTCCGGTGGGGCAGTGGTTAATACGTCGGCCTCACACTTCTAGGGTCGAGGGTTTGATCCCAGGTGGGTCCTCACTGTCTGGAGTTTCCTTGTTTGTTCAGGGCTTGTGTGGGTTTTCTAAGGGTACTCTGGTTTTCTCCTTCATCTCAAGAAGATGTGGCTTAGGGTAGTTGAACAGTCTAAATTGAGGGTGTCAGACTCGGGTTGGTTCGTGAGCCGCATTAGCGTCAACTCGGTTTTATGGCAATTTTAGATATATTTAGATTTTTTAATTTTTTTTATAAATGTATTAAAAGAACTGGATTAAAAGCCTTGAATATTCAGTTTTTTAATAGATCTAAAACAATGTTTATTTTAGCTTTTTTTTAAAATATA
This sequence comes from Stigmatopora nigra, assembly GCF_051989575.1. NCBI lineage: Eukaryota > Metazoa > Chordata > Actinopteri > Syngnathiformes > Syngnathidae > Stigmatopora > Stigmatopora nigra. Next base: position 3,107,282 of record NC_135512.1, on the reverse strand, counting down.
TTTTTTGATTTTACAAAATGATTTTTGAACTAAAAACTGAAAAAATGGCTTAAAAAATGACAATTATTGATTTAAAAGGAGGAAAATCAGGAAATGTAATATACATCTATATTTTATTTGATCCTAAAACAAAAAGTCGGCACTCATAATTTACTTTCCCGGGGTACACAAAATGATGCGGCGGGCCAGATTTGGCCCCCCGGGCCGCCACTTTGACACCAGTGCTCTAAATTGCTCTTAGCTATGGTTGTCTGTCTCCTTGTGCCCTACGATTGGCTGGGATGGGCTCTAACACCCCCCTTTGTGAAGGGAAGCGAGTCAGAAAATGAATGAATGAATTGACGAAGGGAAGCTGTCATAATTGTTGTTATGTAAAGGTTTTTAGCAAATAAAAATGTAACATATTTCGCCATATTGTTATTGTGATATGATATGGCCCAAATCGCCCAGCATGAGGGTTAGGAAGCTTACTTTGGATGTTACTTGGTTTAGGTCATCTTCAATCATATCGACATCTTCTTTCAGGGTCTCCAGATATCTTTTAGCATTACTGTAAGTCTTCACTGCGTTCTGAACAAAAAGAAAAGCATTAACAAAAGCATTTTTGAGGGCGATCTAGTCTGAATTTACACACGTTTCTGGGTCGCGACGGTACCTCGGCATCAGAGACGATCCCGTGGGGTTGGATTAGTGTTAAAACAGGAGCAGAGATGGGAATCAGCCCACGCAGGTCGCCCTCGTCGTCCCTCAGGCGTAGGAGCAAAGCTGGAGAGCAGCACTTCAAGGCTGTCACAAAATATCAAGCAGAGGCTTCATTACTACTAAAGTAGTCCAGTGGTAAACGTAAAAGCTTATTGAGAGATTGGGAAAGGCTCACGATAGCATTCATGCGCATAACTGCTGTTTAGACCTGAAATATGTTCGAGAAGTAAAGATTTAACAAAATGGTCGTTTATTTATTCAATGTTACATTGTGATTTAACAATAGTAAGAAGTGGGAGTCATTATTTTCATGATGGAAATATTTTTAAATAAAGAATAGACAATTATTTTAACAATAAAGACTTGCTTTGTGTTTATTTGTGACTTTTTCAAATTTTATTTTAATAATAAGATTTTTTTAAAATTGTAATTGTTTTTAATTTAATTGTAACAATGAGATTTTTATTCAATGTTACATTGTGATTTAACAATAGTAACAAGTGGGACTCATTATTTTCACCATGGAAATATTTCTAAATAAAGATTAGACAATTATTTTAACAATAAAGACTTGCTTTGTGTTTATTTGTGATTTTTTTAAATTTCATTTTAATAAGATTTTTTTTGTAATTGTTTTTAATTTAATTGTAACAATAAGATTTTTATTCAATGGTACATTTTGATTTAACAATAGTAACAAGTGGGACTCATTATTTTCACCATTAAAATATTTTTTAAATAAAGAATCGACAATTATTTTTACAATAAAGACTCGCTTTGTTTTTAATTGTATTTTTTAAAATTTTATTTTAACAATAAGATTTTTATTCAACATTTCCATTGTTATTTAACATTATTTTTACCCTGAAAATATTTTTAAATAAAGACTAGACAATTATTTTAACATCAAGCATTTTTTATATGATATTATATTATATTTGTAATTTTTTAAATTTAATTTTAAGATTTGATTAAAAACTAAAATATTAATTTAATTAAACATAGTGGCTGGCGACCACTTTAGAGCAGCTGGGTTTGGCTCCAGCACCCCCGCGAGCCTAACCAGAAGAAACGATGTTGTGAATGAATGAATAATAATGATAATGTGAACGATAACATCAGGGTTGCGCATCGGCAAATGACAAATGTTCCAATCGCCATCTGTGTCGCACTCACCCGGCTTACAGCTGCCATTGCGCAACATGGGGTCGCCATGGTAACCCAATGCACATCTTCAAGGAAGGGAAAGAGACAAGAACAAATGGATTGTGTTGATTTTAGGCTCGGGGCGGAATATATAAATGATAAACGGTGTGACAAAACCTTTCACATCTGGATCCCTCGTAGCCATGTTTGCAAAGACACTCAACTTCTCCAGAATTCCCAATCAGGCAGGCCCGAGCCCAACTGGTACAAGATAATAATAAAAATCAGTTAAAATGCATTAGAAAATAAGTTTGAATTATCATGTTTTCCTGCCATTGATAGCTATTGATGTGATAAATGTAACATTTTAAAAACTCAATTTTAGTGTTATTAGTGGCCAGGTCTATTTAAATAAAACCAGTTAACTTTTAAAGTAGATCTGGTTCATAAACTAATGTAAAAAAAACAACTAAAATTGGCAAAGTAACAACCTTTAAAATTAGAAAAAAAAATCAAAAAAACATTTATTTCATGTCTATTTAAATAAAACCAGTTAACTATTAAAGTACATCTGGTTCAGATACTAGTGTAAACCCCCCAAAAAATACAAAATAAAAATTGGCTGAGTAACAACCTTTAAAATGAAAAAACAATCAAAAAAACATTTATTTGTCTATTTAAATAAAACCACTCAACTATTAAAGTAGATCTGGATCATATACTACTGTAAACCCCCCAAAAAATAAAAATTGGCTGAGTTGCAACCTTTAAAATGGGAAATATTTTCAAAATAAAACATATTTATTTAATGTCCATTTAAATAAAAACAGTTAACTTTTAAAGTAGATTTGGTTCATATACTACTGTAAACCCCCAATAAAATAAAAAATAACATTTGGCTGATTAACAACCTTTAAAATGAGAAATATTTCCAAAAAACATATTTATTTATGTCTATTTAAATAAAACCAGTTAACTATTAAAGTAGATTTGGTTCATATACTACTGTAAACCCCCCGAAATATAAAACTGGCTGAGTAACAACCATTAAAAATGGGAAATATTCCCCCAAAAATACGGACATTTAATAAATAATCAAACTGAATCTTACATATATCTAATCTAATACCGAGAAAGAAAGTTTTGAAGATAACGAACTTGTTCCATTCGAAAGGACACGGGCAAGGCCGACAGGTTTTTGGAGCGCCGTCTCCATGGTAACCCTCTTGACATCGTTCGCAATGGTCGCCCTCCGAATAGAACTGGCAATCCTGCAAGATATTTTTTGCATTATGACACTACACACCGTTAAATATTTCCACTTTATAAACGCGTCTTATATACGAACCACACATTTCCCCGTAAGTTCGTCACACTTGTCGGAGTTTCCGTTGCAGTTACACGGTACGCATTGACCTCCCCGAGGTTCACTCCACTCCCTAAAGAAGCCTGAACTGCACTTCTGTGAGGAAAACACACACACACACACAATTTGACTTTAGGTCGATAAACTAAAGCAAACACTTCAACATGTCTTGACCCACGCGAAGGTATAATCTGAGTGGCAAGTGATACATTGCACCTGTGTATTCTGTTTAAGTGTTATATCAAGCTTACTAGTGAGCTGTACTTATCACAAAGTGCATAGACAGCAAGTGGAAGCTCAGATTGAGAGTGAGAAATGTCACTGAGTGATATCAAGTGGATATACTTGAAAATGGAGCTTGTGTTGAGCTTGTCATATAATAAAAGACTTGTTTTGTAGCGACAAACCAAGGTTTTTTGAAGCTTAAAGGAATAATGCAAAGGGGAATATATTGTTAGATGGGATTAGTAATACTGTTAAAGTACTGTGGTATATTGGTTAAGAAGTAGGGGGGTTTTCAGAAGTATATATTGAATTGAATTGAATGGGTTTTATTGATTTTATACAAGGGATAATGAGATTTAAAGCTTTTAGCAGAAAGTTGACTAATAACAACAACAAATAAAAGACAAATGAATAATTGGTAAATAAGTACCAGTTTTGATATGTCGGACATGAAAGTGAAATGGAGAGAAAATATAAGCGTTTAGTTTTAATGTTTTAGTGTCAATTTGATTTCACATGGGCCGGACTATTTTAGATATAATAAATAGATTTTTTTTTGTATGAATGGATTAAAAGAACTGCATTAAAAGCGCTGAATATTCAGTTTTTTATAGATCTAAAACAATGTTTATTTTAGTTTTTTTATATATATTTTTTAGATTTTACAATAGGATTTTTGAACTAAAAACACAGAAAAAATGGATTAAAAAATGTAGAATTATTGATCTAAAAAAAGGAAAATCAGGAAATTTAATATAAATCTATACTCTTCATTTGAATTTGATCCTAAAACAGAAAGTCAGTACTCATCATTTACTTTCCCGGGGCCACACAAAATAATGCGGCGGGCCAGATTTGGCCCCCGGGCCGCCACTTTGACACATGTGGTTTAGTTGATGTAATATCTCTTGGGCGGGAAGACTCATATTCACTACTTATTAACCTGTGCATTCAGACTGATATGCAAATAAAAAAATGAAAAAAATATTGCTGTTGACCACACTTAGGCCCAAATAAATAAATAAAAACTCATAGTAATATTTTATTTTGTTTGATCTTGCTTATAAATGTGGTTATTTAGATCATTACTATGTATTCATTAACATTTGCAGTTTTGCTTTTGCATTTATACAGAAGTCTATAAGGAAAATATCACATTTTTTTCAATATGCATGTTATTATTGACAGCAAATTTCGTAAAAATATGCAAGTTCTTTTAATGAAGTCAGGCCATATTACCTTCACTTGCAGGTTTGGCGTCTGGTTGCGTAGAAATGGATCCAAAAAACTTTTGTTTCCCTGCAGCCTCTGTTGTTGCACAGCAGATGAAAAAACAAAAGCCAATGAGAACACCAACAAGCACATCCATGATAAGATATTTCTTGGCATAGTTTAATCAACGTTCCTTCTTAGATGAACCTTGGATTTATTTTTAATTTTTATTGCATGGCACAGGCAAGGAGTAGAAAAAGAGAAAGTGCCAAGAAAGTACTGCGTGGGTGTTGGTTGAGGTTCAAGGTTCAGTGAGGTGTGGTTGATCATAATGGCAGTTGCATATTTGGACATCTTGCCCTTTAATAGCGACTCTTATTACAATCACGATAATATCTTTAACAATACTATTCAAAACGTGGTTCAAAATCAAGACAGAGCCCCTATATACTTAGCTAAGATGATTTTCTTTAATGAAATATACAGTGTCTTTAAATATGGGGGACTTGATGTGCAGACTTTTAAGATACGAGCAGATTTAGCAATATAATCCGATTTGAGATACGAGCGCCAGCTTGTTTAGTGCAAAGTTGTTTCAATAAGCATCAGAAATTATACAGATCATTAAAAAAACGAGGCATCGAAGGATTTATGATCTTATTTTCACTTTAAATTGGATTAAATTAAAATAAACGTGTAGCGTGATGCATAATGCGACCACATACAAATATCTACTAAATGGCAAACATTAGCGTTTATAGTCATTGATACAACTGATATTTTGATGCAAATAGTGGAATCATACATGTAAAAAGACAATAGTATGACAATACTCACAGGCTTATAATTGTTTTTCCTCTATGAATATTTAGATTGATTTTACGATTAATAATAAAGTAGTAGTGTACTGAAGCAACGTGTTGGTGAAAAACTATTCTTCTTTATATGTTTAATAAATTGTATTGTACTGCCCCCAGTGGCCAGGGAGAGAAATACGCAGGTTCAGGAATACTATAGTTACATTGAATATTACAGAATGCAGGTTTCTTGTTTCTTTTTATCTTTATTTCTTTAGGTTTGGGTTTTTAAAATGTTTTTGTTCTTTATTTGTCTCAGAAAATTAGATGACATGAGCATTCCTGTTCATTTTTTTCCAGTACTTTAGTTTGAAAATGTTTTCTTAGTGACTATTTTTCCACCAATCCCTATCAATGTTGACCACCGCGTCCCAGTTGCACTCAACAAAGTGAAGGTCACACAACACCTCGCATTGAAGCACTAAAGAGGACCGAATGCCATCCAAGAAGGTTAATTCGATACGAAAGCTCCACTATAGGCACAAAAACATCAGGGTTTCAGGCTTCCAATCAAATTGCAGGATTAACCTAAAATGCACTATAGCATTTATAGGTGGAATTGATTTGACTTTGTCTTAAGTTTTTAATGCCACCTATTTAATGCTTCAGTAACTTTCATTCAAGCTGCTGTTCTCTACAACTGGTGTCAAAGTCGCGGCCCGGGGGCCAAATCTGGCTCGCCGCATCATTTTGTGCGGTCCGAGAAAATAAATCATGAGTGCTGACTTTCTTTTTTAGGATCAAATTAAAATGAAGATTATATATATATATATTAAATTTCCTGATTTTCCCACTTTTGAATCAATAATTGTCATTTTTATCCATTTTTTCAGTTTTTAGTTCAAAAATCATTTTGTAAAATCTAAAAAAATATATATATAAAAAACTCAAATAAACATTGTTTTAGAACTACCGGAAAAATAATATTCAAACCTTTAATCCAGTTCATTTAATCCATATATATTTAAAAAAAAATCTAAAAAACATATATATTGACCAGAAGTACACAAGTAGTCCAACCTGGATTTGAACCTAAGACTCCAGAGCTGTGAGGCAGATGCACTAACCACTCATCCACCAGACTACAACAAAATGCCTCATTTTACCCCCTAAAAAGTATTTACAATACAAGTTAAATCCACTTACTCAATGTTTAAAATGTATTGGACACTTTTGCCATTTTCATATTTCATCAAAAAATCCTCACTTCAGAATCCCTGAACATTACATTACATTATATTACATATTCTAAGACATAACCGCACGTCTTTGGCATTGCAATATAGAAACCAACCTCCCCACCAGGATGCAAATGAAGTATCTTTAAGCCACTGCTCACTCTCTAACTAATCCTCACCAGAATTTCAGTGAGGAAAAGTAGTCCTCAAGGACCACTTTGGAAGCAGATTTTCCATCCAACTGTTCCAAAACACCAACATTTTAACCAATGAGGTTTCTTTTTGAAACCACAAACACCTGCCTACAATCCACTGATTGCACTTGTAGTACACCAGATTGGTTAAAAAGGGGTATCTTCTTGATGGTTTGGAACAAAAACCTGCACCCACTGCGGCCCTTTGTAGAGTACTTTGCCCATCCCTGGACTATCTACTGCACTGCTGTCCAATTTTATTTTTTTGAATGTGTCAGCAGCGCCTCCGGGTGGCCAAAAAGGGGAAGCTCATCCTTGTATGTCCGCATACTGCAGTTGAGGACCTTGTTTACTCCTTGGCTTGCATGCAAGATCTGGTCCAGACTGCAGATCTCAATTCACACAATGGAAGAAACATGACAGCGTCCATTTTTCAGGATGTCTTTTAAGGTAATCACAATGCTAATAACATTTGTATGTTTGCAATCATATGATTGGCTGCTGGCATGTAGGTAGACCTATTAGACTGCATGAATGGGGGGATTTTGGTGGGATTTTTTTTAACATGTTTGCTCTAATCTGGCATAAATTGTTTTATTTTTATTTGCTTGTCCCCCAGAAGGACACACCGTTGGCTAATGCAGTCTTCTGGGCGGCTCACAAGGGGAACGTGGCTCTCCTCCAGCTGCTGCTCAATAGTGGACGAGTGGATGCAGACTGCAGGGATAAAGTATGAGCTCTAATTGTACAATTGCAAGGTTCTGCTTTTGTCATATTCACAATTTATATGTTGGAAATGTTGTTACAAAGGTAAGGCACGTGGGCCTGAATTGGATCGCTAAGGGGTCCGATATGGCCATAATCCAGTGTGGATCCATGTGGTTTATTTAGTCCAGTATATGGGAACGAATGGGAGTTTTCTTGTAAAATTGTGTAAAATTAATGATTGCAATTCCCCCTAATAAATGATTTAAAAAATAAAAAAACGTACAAATGCAACTTCCTCAAAAAGGATGTACTTAAAAGTCTAAAATGTTCCCCAAAGTGGACGTGATGCCCTATAAATGGGCCTTTTATATGCATTAGATTCAAAATTGTTTATATGTCGCTATATGACACTGACAACTTGACTGTCTAGGTACATTGCTTGCTATTGTGCTATATTTATATAGTGAAAAGAGTCCTACTAGCAGTGACTGACTGGCGTGTGTCTTGGAATAAAGATGGGCAGATAGATTTCTGTGAATCGTTGCATGATTATAATTTGTATCACCATGTTTGTTTGCAATCAGTGTGGAACAACAGCCTTGATGGCGGCGTCCTACGGTGGCCACAAAGAGTGTGTCAAAGAACTCATCATGCAAGGAGCTGATATAAACTGCCAGAGAGAGGTATCATGGCAACACGTACACAACTTGGGGTATATGTGTATATAGAAATATGAATGTAAATTTACAGTAATCCCTCGATTATCACGGTTATTGTAAACCATGAAGTAGGGTCACCCCGATTTAAAATAATAATAATAATAATAATAATGTATATATTCTTTTACTTCAGTGCTGAGTCCTAGTAGCAAGTACAAGAGAGGGGAGTGGCTTCCACTTGCGAATTTCAGCTGGGATTTTTACATTTTTGTGAACTTTAAAAAACAAAATGGTTGAATTTTACAATTTCTCGCGTATAAGCTGCTCCCTAAAAAATTGCCTTAAAATCATTGAATATTACAGACATGGCCACGATAAACAAAAAAACAAGAGGTAGAGTCATCTATATTTAAGCAAAGTATAGATATTTATCTTATTTCATTTATTTTTACTTCAGTGCTTAGTTCTAGCAGCAAGTGGAGAACAGGGGGCGTGGCTTAGGCTCACATACTTCCGCGTGGATTTTCACATTTTTAATAACTTTAAAAAATATTTTAAAAAATAAATAAATACATTTAAGAAATAGATATATATTTTTTTCTTATTATTTTACTTCAGTGCTGAGTTCTAGCAGCAAGTGGAGAACAGGGGGAGTGGCTTAGGCTCACGTATTTCAGAGTAGATTTTTATATTTTTATATACTTACAAAAACAATTAATAAAAAAATAATAATAATCCCCCGGGAAAAAAAACAGCAAAATCGTGAAGCCATGATATTTGAAGCCGCAATACTCGAGGGATTACTGTACAACACTGATCAATGCCACTTGAAGTTCAATCATTTGAAACGGACTGGCCATTCTTTGTCATGGGGCTGTATTAGAATATATTATATTTTATTATTATTATTTATGTTATATCTCTCTTTATTTTCGTATGTTGGACATTTTCATGTGTGTTCATTCTTGTATGTTTTCTATCCAGACGGGTTCTACCGCTCTGTTCTTCGCATCCCAGCAAGGTCACAATGACATCGTCAGGCTCCTCTTTGAATTCGGTGCCTCCACCGAATTTCACACTAAGGTAAACATCTTGAAATCCTTCAAGTCGATATTATTCTCATTACATTTCTTTTTCTGAAGTCCTATTTTATTTACTTGCAGGAAGGCGGAACCGCACTCACCGCCGCGTCGCTGCATGGGCACTTCGCCGTGACGGAAACTCTGCTAAAGAATGGCGCCAATGTCCATGATCAGTTGAATGTGAGCGCCATTATACTTCAAGAATTTATTTAGTCTGGATTGCAGGAATTTATTCAGCCTTGTCAGATATTTCTAAAAGACAGATTGATCATAAATCCAAGTAAAATTGCAATTGAGTGAAACCTGAAGAAGACCATTGATATTTCAGTACTACACATTGACGTAAAAATGCAATGTTGCCAAAACTATTGATAGTTCTTCTCACTTTGAAATTTCTTTTTTTTTCACTCTTTTGTTGTTTTTTTGCTTCAGGACGGGGCCACTGCTCTTTTCCTTGCAGCTCAAGGCGGTCACGTAGCCGTTATACGACAACTTTTGGCATCTGGAGCCAAAGTCAACCAATCAAGAGAGGTACCGACCATCTCACAATCACAGAGCTGCCAAATTGTCAAAAATCATATTTTATAGTAGTTAAAGAGAATATAAGAAGGCACACTGCATTATGGCCAGATCGGACTCCCTAGCGATCCAATTCAGGCCCACGTGCCTTACCTTTGAAACACCATTTCCAACATATGAATTGTGAATATGACAAAAGCACAACCTTGCAATAGGCATTTGTACGATTCTAATGCTTTTCAAAAAGTTTCAATTTTTCAATAGTCAACTCTTGCAAAGAAATAAAACTTACTCCAAACGGCAAGTCAACTATTCTTCAGGTTTTGCTCTCCAAAAGCTCGTTACTGGCCCCGATTATTTGATTCAGGTGTGTCGGGGAAGGGAAATCTGCAAAACAGATCGTGATTGAATAATGGAACGTTTTGGCAAGAGGTTAGAAATGATTGGTTAGTTTGTTGAATATCAACGAATCTGTCTTTCAGGATGGAACTGCCCCCTTGTGGATGGCAGCCCAAATGGGCCACAGTGACGTGGTCCGAGTACTACTCTTGCGTGGTGCTGATAGAGAGGCCTCTAGAGAAGTATATTTATGTTATTCAAAGTTCTTATCACAATTAAAAACATCCACTGACAAGAACATCCTATACTATAACCAGAAGGTGGCGCTGTCAGTGTTCTCAATCAAAATCTATTAACCTGCCATTAATGGCAGTTAATTTATACAAACAAACAAAAAACAATATTATATAAGATACAACAATAGGAGCTTGTTGATCTGAATTTCGGTGTGAAGTCAATGTAAAACCAATTCTTTTTTAAAGTAAATCTGGTTAAGTTACAATTCTCAATGTCCAAATCCAATGAGTTTATTAATAAGTTAACTCACATTAAATTGGATTGGATAACTTTATTCATCCCGTATTCGGGAAATTTCATTGTTTGTATGGTGCAGAAGTCTATTGCTGAAAGAACTTTGGAGGGAGTCCAAAGGACTACTGCTATATATTTAGTAAAAATAAACTAGAAAAATAATGGATGTAAACAAAAGAGAATGTGAACCACAGCATGTAAAGTTAGAGTGAAACCAGGAATATAAACACTACTAAGTCATATACCTTGCAGCTTTATGTTTTAACATTCATTTCCGGGCTATGTCTATTAAGGATGGTTCCACGGCATTATTTAAAGCAGCGATGAAAGGACACGATAGTGTCATTGTAGAGCTTCTCAAGTTCTCTCCTTCACTCGGACTTCTCAAGGTAAACCAACAAAAAACAAAACATACTTTAAAAAAAAAAACACTCCCATGCACAAAACACTTGTGATGGTGACGTGTCATCCATAGAATGGATCCACGGCCCTCCATGCTGCCGTCGTGGGTGGGAGTATCCAGAGTGTTGAACTTCTCCTGAGCGCCAACGCCGATCCCGCACTTGCCAATGAGGTCGATACCTAAAAAATGCAAGGTTAAGAGGTCAACTTAATATATTTTTACTCTGCCCTGTGTTACAGAATGACCAACTCCCGGCTGACCTGGCTAAAAACAAACGAATCTTGAGGGTCCTGCGTCCAAAAGTCTTGAATGCGTCGACAGATGACAATCGTTGTTCTTTTCTCCATGGCTGCCTGCACTAAAATGTTTAGCAGTTTAATTAATAGGATTATTTAACATACCATATATTTTGAGCTGACCATTTCAATAGTAAATCTAATGCCGCAACTGAATATAATATTATTAAATAGCACAGTTGCCATTGCCGTCATAGTTTGTCATAAAAGTTATATTTTTCCAAGCATTTTATTTGGCTTTTTAGCACAAATATTGCAGAGTATAAGATTGATTATGTGAGTTGTTTGCATGTTGTTGGATGGATATAATATGTGAATATGAGGGAATTGAGTAATGTTTTGGTACTTCATGTGTTTGTTAATAACACTAGTGCAAAATGTTTACTCTGAAATGTGATAAAAGCATTTGTGGGTATCATTAAAGTAGATTTAAAAGATGACAAATTAAGGAAAATATTTATTGATTTGTTTTGTTGTCTTTGAAAGGGAATATTTAATATTTAATTATGATATAATTAGTTTATCATACATTTAGTTTACTTTTATAAATACATTTAGACGGTCCTTTTCTATTTGATTAAATGGATTACAGAAGTTATATTTTTATAAATTAAAAAAATACATTTTTACGATGTCTGTTTAGGACCGGAAACGGAAATAAGTCATCAGTCACTGAATTAAAGATGGCGGCCCCCTTGTGTCACTGTTATCAGGTATGTCTTGTGAAATGATCGCTAAAACGTCATCGTCCATCAAAAGTTGAACGCGTGTACCGATTTAACATTCTGGCTTAAAACATATCTAGATTTTCATATTTTAGCTGGTGTGCGATCTATAGCTAGAAAGTCGAGTCGTCCCGCAACATTTAAAGTCATTGTACTTCAGATCTCATATGCAACCAATACGCCCCCTCCTCATGAATTAAAATATCCACGTAGTTTAAATGCAGATCTTTTAAAAAAAGTTTTTAAACGTCTTTGTGTCAACTTAACGCCACAACCCATATGCTACATCCCTTTATGATGCCTTGTTAAAATGTGCTTTCCTCTTGATCCTAACACTTGCTAACTTCTACCAGGTACATTTAAGAAGATACTCTTTAGCAATTCCATCATCTTTCCTTCTACTTCACAATAGAGCAAATGTCTTCAGAATACGTAGCCTTCTCAAAAGTTCTTTCCAGGTAAGATGTTCTCAACCTTTTCTGTATGATATTTCTTTTACAATTTTGAGGAATTTAACAGAATGTGTTTCGAACATCTCCCCTATGACGTCACCATTTTTTTCCTGACATTCTACAAAAAAAAGGTATCTCAATCTTCACATCTCCAGGCAAGATATATGTCAGGGGAGAGGGGTGGAGGCCGGAAAGGTTTCCTCGGCGAATTCCTGGACAACTTAAAGCAGGAGATGGGCAAAAACAGTGAAATGAAAGAAAACATTAAAAAGTTCCGGGAAGAAGCCAAAAAACTTGAAGAATCGGACGCACTGCAGCAAGCGCGCAAGAAATATGTTAGTATGCGACCACATCTTATGTATTTGTATTTGATTCCCTGTTGTAAATCATTGCCATTTTCCCAGAAATCAATAGAGTCTGAAACTGTAAAGACTTCGGAGGTTCTTAAAAAGAAATTGGGGACATTCTCAGACACAGTAAAGGAGGTAAAGACTCTCTAAATCTATTTATGGTCCATCGATGGCTATGTGGTCCAAGTGGGGGGGTCAATTTGTGTTTTTTTGTGTGATTAGGGACTGGAGGAGGTTACTCGTACAGAATTTGGAAAGAAGATAAAAGAAGGAATGGAGGAAGCGGCTAAAACAGCAAAAACTTCAGCAGAAAGTGTCTCAAAAGGTGGAGAGATGTTTGGAAAGACGGGTGCATTTAAAGCTATATCACAGGTGGAGACTTTTTCACTAAATTGCAACACATATGAAATTATATTTTAACTGCCCTACTAATTTAAAGTATGTATTTGTCTATTATCGTATTTTCTCGCATATAAGCCATTTTTGTAGTAAAAAAATTGTGTATCAAAGGTGCGGCTTATATGCGGATAAATTAGACTTGACATGCATGAAACGAAACGACATAATGCAAGACAATGCAGTCGATACGGTTTATTTATTTCAAAATAGAGGAAAAGATGAACAGAAAATGCTATACAAAATTTATTTTGATGCGTATGGATGAAATCCAACCAGAAATGTAACCACATTTTGCATAAAAACATGAAAAACATGGGATTTAACAGGGGTGTATTATATATTTTTCTTAAGAATATCCCTTCAAAGTAACACATTTGTACTCCCTATTAAAATTATGACTATGGAGGTGAAAATTGTGAATCAGGGGGCGGCTTATACGAGAGAAATTGGAAAATTCAATGATTTTAAGGCAAATTTAAGGGCTAATAAGCAGAGGAGACTAATATGCGAGAAATTATGGCACATTAATACCCCTGGACCATTTTTTGTTTTGTTTTTATTTTTGCTTCCGAAACATATAACACACAATAATCGTTATAAACAAATACCACCTCCTTTGAAAAGAGATGAATGTTTTTATATTACTTTTGTGTCTTGTATTCAGGGTATGGAAAGTGTAAAAAAAGAGATCGGAGACTTAGGCCACACTGGGCCGTATCGGCCTCCTGCTCGGCTTCGGAAGAGAAGCGAATTTTCCTCAAAGGGAGCATCGGATGACAACAAAGTCTTTGAAGCCAACGAGTACGTGAGTGGCTACCTGCTTTGGTTTAATGCCGAGAGGGGCGCGCCACAGCTATGTTGTCCTCTCTGGACCAGTGTTTTCATTTGTACACCATTGCAAAAGGACTTATGTTTTGTGCTTTTATACAGGGATGCCATGGGTGTGGTGCTCCACAAGGATTCCAAATGGTACCAGCAGTGGAAGGATTTTAAGGACAATAATGCTGTCTTCAATAGTAAGGGGAAAAATGTTTATTATTAGGATGTTCCAGATTAGAAATTGGATTGGAATTGATCAGAAATTGGCTCCAATCGTGTCTTTTTCAGAGGATGGGAATTGTGTTAAAAAGATATATATAAATTTTTGCAATGGCAGTTAATGAGTTAAGGGAACAATATGATACAAAAGTATAATGAAAATAAAAAGTTGAGATATACAGACTATTTTGACACTATTGACACAACAAAAAAATAAAGGAAAATACTATTTTAAAGTTGTTTATATAAAAATGTGTGTATCTGTGTGTATATAAGTGTGTACGTGTGTGTGTGTATATGTATGTGTATGTATATATATGTATATATATGTATGTATGTATATATATGTATGTATGTATATATGTATGTATGTATATATGTGTATATATATATGTGTATGTATATATATGTGTGTATATATATATATATATATATATATATATATATATATATATATATATAATTATTATCTATATATATATATATATATATATATATATATATATATATATATATATATATATATATATATATATATATATATATATATATATATATATATATATATATATATATATATATATATATATAATTATTATCTATATTTATATATCTATATATATAGATATATGAAACAAATCTTGGATTTAACGGGGATGTATGGATATTTCTTTCATTGTATATGTCACATTGACTTAGCTACCTACCCTGTAGAAAGTCTCATTTTTAGTGTAACTTTGTTCATTCAGAACATTTTGACATGCACCTTCTCAAAACTTCATTTCCTCTCCAGGGTTCTTTGCAATGAAGATGAAGTACGACGAGAGCGACAACGCTTTCATCAGAGCATCACGGGCCGTCACTGACAAAATGACCAACCTCATAGGTGAGAGATCTAATAGTAATACTTTTCCAGCCGTGTGGTGGCTTTAACGTTATTGAATAAAAGTACAGTAGAATTTCTGGATTGAACCTTGAAGTTATCATAGTTTGAGCATGAGATTCCATCTCAAATTTCCACTTATGTTGTTATTGAGACTATTTGATGTAGCCATGTAAAAATATCTATTATACTTTGCATAATTGTAAAAATGTTGAATAGGAAAACCAGCCACGTTTAGGAAAAATATGTAGAAAAGTGCCTGATTTTTTTTTTCCAAGGCAACCATCTGTTCAGACTAAATGTGCGTGTTTGTTGCTAAATTACTCAATAAAACATGTCCAGGTGGACTGTTTTCGAAGACGGAAATGTCTGAAGTGCTAACAGAGATTTTGAAGGCCGATCCATCCTTCGATAAAGATTCCTTCCTCAAGCAGTGCGAACATGACATCATCCCAAATATTTTGGAGGTATGCGATGAGGTTGTTGTTGTGGTATTTGCTGTTGATTCTGTGGAATTCAAATCTAGATCAGTACATTTTGATTGAATATAGGGTCATTTATTATTATGGTGTCAGATTAGTGTGGTTGAAAGGTAGTGCAATTTAATACTACCATATTTTCATGACAATAAGGCGCACCGCATTATAAGGCGCACCCTCAATGAACGACGTTTTTACATATATAAGGCGCACTGTCTATTTTGTAGAAAATGTAAGACTTAAGTGCACCTTATAGTGGTGAAAATAGGGTAATTGCTATTGACTTCTAGTTATGAAGTACTCACTACACAGTCACCTCTAGAGCCAGCCATTGTTGATGTTTTGGATTATTTTGTATAAAATCTTGCAGTGGGGGAGGAGCTATATGATGATTTTGAAGATTTTGTAAACTAAGATGGCATCTTCATATTTAACAGTATTCTTTCAGTTCAGGCGTTTTTGTTTTTTTAATATCCGACAGTGGTGGGTTTTCCTTTTTTCTGTTTTTTTCCATATATAAGGCGCACTGGATTATAAGGCGCACTGTCTATTTTGGAGAAAATATAAGACTTTTAGGTGCACCGTATAGTCGTGAAAACACGGTAATTTAAATATTTTAGTTTGTCTTTAAAGGACAAAATGATGAATGCAAATACTCTGTCTTTCACAAGGGTCCATAGGACAGTCATTGTAACATTATTTTTCCATAGAGGACCTGTATTGGAGGTTTTAATTGTTCACGTATGCCTAATAAAGTCATGTTTTGTTTGTCATGCAGGCTATGATCAGAGGGGAGCTGGAGGTGTTGAAAGACTGGTGTTATGAAGCGGTACAACTTTTTTTCTCAGTCTAGAAATGGGGTTTTGACAGTCGAACAGTTCAGACAGTATAGTAAGATCTTTGGGATTCTTTTCGGGTTTGTCATGATGAATGTGAACTCATTTTTTTTTTTTTTACATATTTTGCAGACATACAGCCAACTAGCACACCCGATTCAGCAAGCCAAGGCAATGGGATTTCGGTTCCACTCAAAGATCTTGGACATTGACAATATTGATGTAAGTTAATAAATACTGACAAAATCTCACAGCATTTTGCATAAAGTTGTTCACAGGGATAAAAAAAAGTGGAATTGGCAGCTTGCACGATCTCAGAGAAGCAATCCTTAGCGATTTCCCTCAAATCTACTGACAGATGGCCATTATAAATTCTAAATGGTACGCTAATTGCTTAAAAGATCAGTACAAGGTAAAGAAAAATGTAGAGACTGGTCCTCTTTTATCAAGAAATCATACGTGAAATGACTTAAATTGCATTTTTGGGTGGGTAATTTTTTATTTGTTCAAAACCTGAGACCAAACATACTGTATTTTCGTATATTAGGCGCCTCAGCGTATAAGTCGCACCCTTAAAACTGCCTTAAAATCGTTGAATTTTACAATTTCTCTCAAGTCTAATTTATGCGCATATAAGCCTTACCCTCGATTCAGTCATCATTTTATTGAACACATTTTTGGGAGGGCATTTTTTTATTTTAACAGAAACCAAGAACAAACATACCTTATTTTCGTATATTAGGCGCTTCAGCGTATAAGTCGCACCCTTAAAATTGCCTTAAAATCGTTGAATTTGACAATTTCTCTCAAGTCTAATTTATCTTATAATTTGTAATGAATTTATTTTTAACTTCTCATTCTAAATTCTCTTTTTTATATGTCCCCTTTTCCAGCTGGCCATGGGAAAGATGATGGAACAGGGTCCAGTATTGATTATCACCTTCCAAGCACAGTTAGTGATGGTGGTACGAAACCCCAAAGGAGAAGTTGTCGAAGGTGACCCTGTAAGTGGAACACAAAACTGCACACTTTAATATAAAAATACACTTGCAACTCTGAAAAATAGTGATTCAAATACAACTATTCTTTTTTAGATTTTTATTTAGTATCTTCAAAACCATATCTGTTCCATTTTTCAATTTCCACATTATCTTTTGCAGGCTCAAAATTCCAAAAATGAATGATTTTTAGGTCTAAAAGACTGACAGCCCTGCATTTTGTTTATGCAAACCTCAACAACAACTTTATGAACTGTAAATCAACCTAATTGCCTATTCTAGAACCTCAGGGACATATGATGGTGCTATTGAGGTCAAGGCATCCAATTAAAATAAACAGCCTCTCACAATTCATGATGTATTGCATGTCTCCACTTGGGAGATTTAAACTACTAATTTTCACTAGGATTCATATTTAGCCAATATAACCATTTAAAATCTTTAGTTACACAGCACATCTATCATAATTGATACGTGTAGCGGATTGGTTAGAAAAATCAGAACCAGAAATATATGCGTACCGTCTTCCCTTAATTATCACGACTTCATTTATTGCGAATTCACTTCTTCACGATATTTTTCTACTATTAAGTATTATTAAAAAAATATATATATATTTTTAAAGTTCATAATGTGAAAATCCACGCTGAAACTCATAAGTAAAGTGGTGATCCTACTTTGCGATTTTTCAATTATCGCGACTTTGTTTGTACAACATTAACCGCCATATTCGAGGGATTACTGTAATGCTAATAATGATTGTATTTGTAGAAAAAAACTGACCACCTCGATTGAGTTTTGGTCTGGGAAATAGGAGAAGTCATACTCTGGTTTTCTCTCTTGTTAGGATAAAGTACTTAGAATGACGTGTGTCTGGGCCCTCTGTCGAGACCAAGAGGAGCTCAACCCACAAGCTGCTTGGAGACTACTTGACATTTCTGCCTCAAGCTCTGAGCAGGTCCTCTGAGACTCTTTGATACCCCACACAAGTAACAATTTCTCTCCCTGGGGGGAGTGAATGTCCTCAACCTGATCATTGTGGAGTCAGATGGGGAGGAAATGGGAAAGAATCCGTTCATTGCAGAAAAAGTTTCTGCTTTCAGGAAGGTGTCTTTTTTATGTTTCACCTAAGAGGGCGATAGAGTACCATTCTTAAAGCGACTCAGTAATGTCCTGGATGTCTTGCCCTTACCCAAATTTGAATGGGGAATTATTTTCCTATTGTCAACCTGTTAAAATTATATATGATAAAAATAAGACTACACATTTACTCTCAGGCATATTTGAAAACAAATGACATGTTGATAAGAATCAAGTATATATTTTCAGCATTTTTAATTGTTGCCTAATTGAGGGATACTAAGCACACAAGTCATTATTTTTAGATTAAACTTCATTCAAGATGCTGACAGCTGATGTTTTTATTCCTTTTTTTTTGGAGCTTCATTGCTGAGTTGCAAAAAGACGCAATTTATTCGCTATGATAATTCTGCTTAGCAGTGAATTATGATGAATGCCAATGCTTTTTTTTACATAATCTGATTCTACTATGTATTAGCATTAGCTTGGCATAGTATGTGTTCAATCTAATACATTCTAGTTCATTCTGAAAGGAACCATTACTAATTATTACTATTAATTTCTTCAAGTAAAGGCAGTGTTGGATGACAAATGTTTTTTAGGTTTATTTTACCAACGCAAACAAACCGCCAATGTTGCCAAAAGTTTGACTAAAGGTAAGAACGATGAGTTTCCAGGCTGTATGACCTTGAAAATGTCTAACAAACCTTCAATTATAATTCCAGCTGTCATTCCAATACCTTTTTACAGATTTTTTTTTTTAAATTCATAGAAGAAGAAGTGAGAGAAGGCCTACTCTCTTTTGGAGACAGCTTGGACACTGGTTATACCTCTACTTACGAAACTAATTGGTTTCATAACTTGGATTTTTTTTTGTAAGTAGAGTAAAGTAGAGAATCAGCCTGTTCTTGTCTTCCTATTGTTCTGGCTGGTGATTACGCCGCGGTCGCCACATGCGGTCCTGTAAAAAAACATAA
The DNA here is from genome assembly GCF_051989575.1 of Stigmatopora nigra. Lineage (NCBI taxonomy): Eukaryota > Metazoa > Chordata > Actinopteri > Syngnathiformes > Syngnathidae > Stigmatopora > Stigmatopora nigra. The sequence continues at coordinate 3,087,648 of NC_135512.1, read as the reverse complement.
ACGGACCACTGACAAAGTAAGTATATGCGTACTACTACACTGACTCTCTTAAATACGCAAACACTGAGGTGGTTCCGGGTCACGTCTTGTGGAAGTGGGACACTAGTGTCACATTGACTTGTTCACTTGATGGATGAATGCAGACATCATGCTGAGGCCTGGGATCTGTAAACTGGCAGCTGCAAGCAAGGCTGACAGCCTGAGTGACAACAGCTCGGAAAATATTAAATATATAGGGGGAAAAATCCATAACATCCAACATACCGAAGTACTATCGCCATTGAAGAAAATGCTTTGGAGTGTCAAATCTATGCGATTAATGTTAGACTTTCATTTTGGTGATATCTTATTCCATGTTTTTCGACGTTACACCCTTGAAAATGAATTTAAGATCACGGACAGTATTCAGCACATGTAAAAACATCACGTGGCTGTCAGATTTCCTTAAACAGCTGCCCTATTTTCATCTCCTGTCATCTGACTGAAGTTCTATTAACTACACTGCCCTTGAGCTCCCATGACACTTGGCCTCCTTTGGGATGATTTAACTGAGATTATCCTGTGCCAAGGATGACTTTTCCCTGCTATTTCCTCTTTCCTTGTCGTTTGGGGGAAACACAAATTTTATGCATCACGTCAGGTTTCTAATGTGAGTTTAATGTAACATGACAAAGCTACTTCGAGGTATATTTCATCGGAGTTAGAACACATTTACTGCTGCGTTGGTTCTCTGATAGACAGGAAGTTTTCAAACTTGAAGGTCACAGACTCTTGTGTTTTTGGCAACCCATATTTAGCAGTTCATAGAGGCCCTGATGGAATTTAATAGACACATGAAAGTGATGAAATTTGTCAGGTTGATTTGTATGCTTGAGAATACTACGTCAAGAAGACGGCTAATCTTGTCCAACTTTTGGAAGTAGTATTATCTATCCTTGACAGTTTTTCAACTGGTAAATACTCATTACGTCAATCGTCAAGGTACTATGGTTGAGCGAGAATGTTAGTTCCCTTTGGGTGTGGACAATGTCTTATTTTAACATGCGAAAATTTTACTAATGTAAAAATCATTAGATTCTCATCAGGATCTCGAGTATGCTTAACATAAATGACTGGTCAGAGATGCTTGTTAAAGTCGTTGATTTGACGTTGAACTGATGAAGAGACTTCATTTCGGCTTCCATTTTGGTTAACGAGACGGTTTTAGCTAACTTGTCGATCTCGGTGCCAATTTAGTCATGATGCGTAGTATTATGTAGGTGAACAATCCAGATATTTTACATTTGTTGGGTTTGTAAAACAGCTTCAGGAATAGGCACAGAAAGAGTGAGACTAATTTAAAGGATATAAGTTTATTACCAGACTGCAGGATAGGGAGAGAGCTCAAAAAGTTGTGAACCGCACAGAATGTTGTCCTTACAACTCTCTTTGAATGAAGTGTGTGAGTATTTCTATACGATACAGACAACAGAGCAAAGTCTGATTAATCAGTGTCAAGTCTTTATGACAACAATGTTTTCATACTTACAAAAACTGTTACAATATGAACAGGCAATTGCAGAGCGACTTTGTCATCTTATCTTACAATTTGTCTTCAGATCTAGTGAAGCCTCATCCACATTTTTTTTCCATTTTTACAAATCCGACATTGTATTAGACTTCCTCACAACCCGGAAAACGGATTGGCAACTCTAGTTCTGTTTCAAATCAGTCCATTCTTGAACAAAACTAACCGCCACCTTTTTTTTATTAAACAAAATGTTATCTAGTTCATCTTTTCATAACATTCTACACCGCTATTCCAACTCGTAACAATGTTCAAGATCTAATAATATTAGATTGCTTTTTGTCTTCCATGTTCTTATCTCATTTTCGTACCTTGCTCAGGTCCCCACATGATCTGCCGGTGCGATCTAACCCGTTATTAAGGGAAATGAGATCACTTTTAATAAAAGAACATTATCTCAGAAAGTTTAGGAAGCAAATTCTTGGTATTTGCTCAGCATTGCAGTTGAGTGGCAAAGCTTGTAGTTAATTTATGCAGAGATGGATATGTTGCTTTTGCGGTAATAGGCTGTGAGTGTATTCTGATCGGTACTGTGTCTGTCCTGCCATGCACATCCGCGGGCTGTTGAGACGTGGAAGACGTGCTGCGGCTTCTCGGTCTCGAATTATAGTGCAAATGTTGGATGATGGCGCCCAGTACGCGTGCACTGTCTGCATGTGTTGATGTGGATACGTAAAGCAGTCAAAATGGTTACTGCAGGCCATCAAATTGACTCATTTTTCCTGTGTTCTTGCTCAAATTTGACATAATTTTCTTTCCTGATTGTTGTTTATACATCTGGACATTATAGCAGTTGGAAAATCAAAAAAAATTTTATATATATTTATATATTTTTTTTATTTGCATTGCCTCTGGCACTTCTACTTACAAATATTTAGACGAATTTTGCCTCTGGATACAAAAGAAACTCCGAAATGCAAAATCTGACAAATTCTAACCTCCTGTATTTTATTTCTGAAGTTGTCGATATTTTAACAAATTATTCTGTTAAGGCTTTTCCAGGTAAAATGCGTCTCTACTTAAGAAAAATCCATGTGAAGAAGTCACTTCTGGAATGAATTCATTTTGTAAGTAGAGGTAGCACTGTTTTGTAATTCAGTGTTAAAATTTAACCATTTGTTAACTATTTTTACAGGAAAATGATCATGAACATTTATGACAGAACCATTCAGGTAAGTCAATAAGTTGCATGTGGTATTTAAAGGAACTGTTTTTTTCCCCAAGATAGTTATAATATTGAAAGCAAATGAATTGTAGTTTTTTTGCTGAAAATGATTGTGCTAGCATTACTAGGCTAGTATTAACAATTTAAGGACAAGCTATTTTCTTTTATACACATTGAATTTTAAGTTTTTAGACAAGGTTCACTCAATTTCTGCAAAAAAATCATTTTACAGGGAAAGCTGGCACCTGGCATGGATTCTTCACTAATCGTCTACCGTAAATTCCACCAAAAGTCTTCAGGTTTGTGGAATTAATCTTTGTTTTCATAAAAAAAAACTTGATTTTCCTAACAAATTTCATGTTTTTACTGCATACACTGAAGTATTTTTTTATACTGTTTTTTATTTATCGCGACCATCTCTGGTCAATATCAACCGCGATAATCGAGGGATTACCGTACATTTAAACCTTTTGCGCTTCTCAGGGACACATTTAGTCAGTTTCATTTAAACTATCATCACTCCTCACACATTCAAATCCAATCCTCTCTCCAAACCCGCCACACCATCAGCTTGCTCCGTCTAATTGTAAGCAGTGGATCCTTTATGAGAAAAGTGATTCTGCTGAGAGGAAGGGAAAAAAAAACAATGGATGCAAATGTTGTTTCCATTGATCGGCCGCTCTCATCTGTCCAACCCGACAAATCTGGGGCCATGTTTACCTTTCCCATCCAAGGTCTAATATGTCGTCAAATTGAGTGGCCCCGGTGCCCGCTGGAGTCTGAGTATAATGGCGTGAGGAAAAAGTAGGGCTGTAAATATGCGGGGACGCTCCTCTGCAGACAAATACTCCTTCATAAGTCGCCCAGAGAGGTGTCAAACAAGGCTATTAACTTTTAGGCCCACACTGGTGGACAGAAAAAATATAGGAGGGGACATTGATCACAGCAGGAAGAGCAAGTTGTGTATGAGAACTCTAACAAGAAAAGGAAAGAAAAAAACAGATTGTTAGATGTTTCTCCACTTTGATGACTCATTGGGATATCCGTTTGCCAGAACGACGAAACAAGTGTGCAGAGAGCAAATCAACAAAGATTAAATACGAGAGACACATTAGCATTAAAAAAAATGTAAGGTGGTTTATTCATTTAGTTTGAAAATGTGTAACGATCATTTCTATATTAAATCTAAAGTCCCGCCTCCATGTCAGATTTTTCTGGCTCTGCGTATAAACAGCCACGTTTGTGTATATGTATATATATGTATGTATATATGTATGTATATATGTATGTATATATGTATGTATAGATGTCTATATATGTGTATATATGTATATATATGTATGTATATGTGTATATATGTATGTATATATGTATGTATAGATGTCTATATATGTGTATATATGTATATATATGTATGTATATATGTGTATATATGTATGTATATATGTGTATATATGTATGTATATATATGTGTATATATGTATGTATATGTGTATATATGTATGTATATATGTGTATATATGTATGTATACATATGTGTATATATGTATGTATACATATGTGTATATATGTATGTATACATATGTGTATATATGTATGTATATATGTGTATATATGTATGTATATATATATGTGTATATAAATGTGTATATATGTATATATATATGTGTATATATGATGGAAGATGTTGTAAACAAAGATGGCATCTGCATATTTAACAGTATTGTTTCAGTTCAGGCGTTTGTGTTTTTTTTAATATCCGACAGTGGTGGTTTTTGGTTTTCAGTTTTTTCCATATATAAGGCGCACTGGATTATAAGGCGCACTGTCTATTTTGGAGAAAATTTAAGACTTTTAAGTGCGCCTTATAGTCGTGAAAATATGGTACAAGTTGTGGCAACGTGCCAATATTTATGCGCATGACTATAATTGACGTCAATATCATTCCGATGTATTTCATAATTAGTTTTCAAAGTTAATGTTGAATAAGAAAGAAACAAACAAGGATTCAATGGGGACATCATCTCTTGGCAAAAGGTAATAAATAACCTGACTTTGCCACCATACATCATTTAATCCCCTAATAAAGATCTACAACTTGTGCAGTAATCATTAAACAGCATCTTTTCGTTAAGCTTCATTAAGCAATGCGAGAGTTTTGATGAGCAACAGTTAAGCACTCCCGGGTTTTAGCTGAAAGTGAGTCGATATTTTTTCAGCTAAAATTCTTGAGTCTTGGATAATGCGAGGGATTTTTAAGGGTAAAATGAAAATTGTATACAGTATACATTCAATATCGTATTTGTAAAGTACTTTTAAAAAATTCGTAATCCCGTTGTACACAAATATCGAAACTGTACTTTTTAGGTCTTTTTAAATGTTATTTTTAGCATTGTAACTTTGTTTCCCTAAAAAAAAAAATGTTGAAAACTGTAAACAGTATACATTCAATATTGTATTTGTAAAGTACTTTTAATAAACTTGTAATTCCGTAGTACACTAATATTAAAACCATACTTTTTAAGTCTTTTTAAAATGTTATTTTTAGCATTGTAACTTTGTTTCCCCCCCAAAAAAATGTTAAAAACTGTAAACAGTATACATTCAATATTGTATTTGTAAAGTACTTTTAATAAACTTGTAATCCCATAGTACACTAATATACACACCATACTTTTTAAATATTTTTCACGTTATTTTTTGCATTGTAAATTTGTTTCCCTAAAAAAAAAGTTTTCTCGTAATGCAGCCTTATTCTTATAACAATAATCGTTTTGTCAATTAGAACCATACTCGTTTTCCCTTTTCCGTTAGTATTTCCTTCCCCAAAACGTCACTTTGCAGAACCTTGCACCACAAGTTCTCCTAACACGCTTGAATGTTCTCCATCTTTCTTTTCCCTTTTCTTGCAATCCCTTGCCAAATTACACGCATGCCAGGCGGACACCGTTAATCCACGACTTGGTTCTCTTGAGAATCCTCGCACGGCTAATCATGCTTTAAGAAATAATTGCGGTCATTTAAAAGCAAGGCATGAATGGTACTTGATAATGGGACTTCATTGTCCCTACAGACATTTATTTCCTGGCCAACCTCTATAGCCTACTTTAGACTCAACTGCAAAGTTCTCCATGAGGTCCTCTAAATATTGTTTATATTCCTTTGCAAATGTTGCCCCTATTTAAGGGCATTCAGTTGTAAAAATGTGTACGCAGTCAAAAAACATTTTTGGCCCGAATATAAGACGACCCAGTTTATAAGACGAACCTGTTCTTCAAAACACAAGTTTTTAAAAGGACTTTTTGAACACCAAATTACATTTTTTAGATAGAAAATAATGAGTAGCTCTGGAACAAATGATTATAACAATATGTTCAAGAGAAAATGTATGTTATTTTGGCTCATTCATCATGCAAACATTTCTATCTTGATCTAAAATCTGAACATTTAAAGATGTCAACTAAAGTGCAATCATATTTGTAAATAAATAGCTTCTGGATTTTTAAAATGTAAATTTACTAATCTACTGACATAAAACAACACTATTGCAAAAACTACACTAACCATCAACATGTTCAGCATTCACTTTAAAGATATCTATCATTATGAATTGCCATAATCTCTAAACTCGGAATTTAAGACAACCCACACTTTCCCAGTTTTATTTCAATGCAAAAAAACACCGTCTTATATTCGGGCCATGTATCTTGAAAGGTCAGTTCCCTGCCAATCCATCCCAAAAAAAAAATGAGAGGAATAGATGTTTACCGTATTTTCACGACTATAAAGTGCACCGGATTATAAGGCGCACCTTCAATGAATGACATATTTTAAAACTTTTTCCATACATAAGGCACACTGTATTATAAGGCACACTGTCTATTTTGGAGAAAATTTAAGACTTTTTAAGTGCGCCTTATAGTCGTGAAAATACGGTAATTGCTATTGACTTCCAGGTATGAAGTACTCACTACTTTACAGTCACCTCTAGAGCCAGCCATTGTTGATGTTTCGTATAAAATTTTGCAGTGGGGGAGGAGCTATATGACGGAAGATATTGTAAAGTTTACAATATCTTCCGTCATATAGCTTAGTTTACAATGTAAACTAAGATGGCTGATCTGCATATTTAACAGTATTGTTTTGGTTCAGGCTTTTGTGTTTTTTTAATATCTGACAGTGGTGGTTTTTCGTTTTTGGTTTTCTGTTTTCTCCATATATAAGGCGCGCTGTCTATTTTGGAGAAAATTTAAGACTTTTAAGTGCGCCTTATAGTCGTGAAAATATAGTACCTTGTTTTAAGAAACGGGTCCATAAAGGGCAGGACACGCGATGGGTGTATTCGGGGAGCCCGTGACGTACGTATTGTACCTGACCCGCTCGCCGGACTAAATAGAGGCATTAGCCGTTCTATTGCCGAGGCTTACTGGCCTATGAAATGTGCCGCAAAGCAATGTCCTGGGCCTAGGCAGCGAGTGATGAATGGCTTATATTCCTGTGTAAAGCATATTAAAGTCAGATGGCATGATGGATCGTAGCCAGCAGACAGCAGGGAGAGGAAGTAAGATTGGGGGGGTTAGGGGGGTTAGATTGAGGTGGGAGGCAAAGGGGCTTCTTCGGATAAAATATGCAAAGGGCGGAAATTAAAAAAGCAAGAGGAAAATATCCAAAACTGGTCGCTCATCTCTGGGGTTTTTTTTGCATTTCAAGTGCAAGATGACCGAGAGTGTTGAAGCCATTGTGAATTTTTAATGGGTCGCCTTCAGGGCGGCGCTCAGCGTCTGGTCTTTGCGGTCCAAACCTCGGCCGTGTGTACTTGCTTGACTTCACACGGGTCGAGTGTTAGCCCAAAGGGAACATTTACGTTCTACCTTATAGGTCATCAATCCCCCACTGAGTGACAACCCTTACTGTAAGTTGACTTGAACTGTGAATGGATGGAAAATGTCACAGCGATTATGCGCTTGTTGATGTTGTTTTTCATTTATATTTGCCATAACAAAAGATATATTATTTTTTTGGTGTTGTAAGAATAAGGAGAACTTTTGGTTTTTCTAAAAAGATGTTGTTATTTAAGGTATGAGAAAGAAATTGATAAATGTATGTTTGTTTATTCTTATTTGCGTGGAAAGTACTCTTAAAAGTTGTACTATGTACTACTTATGTACTTGGACTATGTATTTTTATTTTAGCAAATGATAATAATGAAGTCATGACAAAAAAGTAGTTAAATATTGTATTTATTGCTTTTTGTTCTTATTTGAGTTTTAAGTACTCTTAATTTTTGTACTTTTTATGTACTTAAATTGTTTTTTTATAGCAAATTCTACTGATTAAGTCGTGGCAAATAAGTAGATAAATATTGTGTATGTTGTTTATTATTGTTTGAGTGAAAAGTACTCTTAAATTATGTACTTTTCTTTTTAAAAGGTGACTGATTCAGACTTTAATTGTCGTTATTTTAATTGAATAACTTCTACTGAACATATTCCTCTTTTGATCCACTTGGTCGTGGGGGTGCTGGAGCCTATCCCAGCCATTAATCCACAGTACCCCGTTTCCATTTGAGTTCTTTTCCAGAATTTGCTCATCTACATTTATCTTAACAAAACATTTTTTTTCTTCCGGAAGCAATTTCTTTATTTTGCTTAAAACAGAACAAAGCCAATTGAATCCATGTTCCTTTTCACTTTGTTAAGCCTAATAGCAAGCACCAGGGAATGTGGGTATGTGGGGGGTTTAGTCCTTTTTAAAGGTCTGCTTTCATGGGTACAATGTGCAGACCAATGTACTGATTCAGCGCTGCATTCCCTGCCGAATTAATTGAACGTTAGTCTAACCGAAACCTCCTGTTGTAGGACTGACACAACGCCGTTTAACAAGGTTCTTCCATGCCCCATCAGCTAAACCTCTGGCCGGTAAATTACACACACACACACACACACACACACACAAAATACTCCAGGGACGTAAGACTCGCAAGGTCAGTGGCGACAAAGTCGCTCTCTATCCCCGCAGGTTTTGATGACTTTCACATTTAGTCAACTGACTTTGCCTCCAATCAATTGTAAGGCCAACGCGTTTTTACGTTCATGTTTTTGTCATGAACCATTTGGCAGCTCCCACTGCAGGATGGATGAATCCCGCCAGGGACGTGTAGCCTCAGGGAAAAGTGAGGTTTCAAATATTCCAGTAATTCCCACACACAGGCACAACAACCTATTGTATTTTCACGACTATAAGGCGCACTTAAAAGTCTTAAATTTTCTCCAAAATAGACAGTGCGCCTTATAATCCAGTGCGCCTTATATATGGAAAAAACAGAAAACCGAAAACAAAAAAACACCACTGTCGGATATTAAAAAAACACAAACGCCTGAACTGAAACAATACTGTTAAATATGCAGATGCCATCTTAGTTTACAAAATCTTCCATCATATAGCTCCTCCCCCACTGCAAGATTTTATACAAAAAAATCCAAAACATAAACAATGGCTGGCTCTAGAGGTGACTGTAAAGTAGTGAGTGCTTCATACCTGGAAGTCAATAGCAATTACCGTATTTTCACGACTATAAGGCGCACTTAAAAGTCTTAAATTTTTCTCAAACACTTTTCTGAAGACAACTTTTAATATGAGATTGCATTAAAATGAAATTACTACATTCTAAATAGAACAGAAGCCAAAACGCATGCTTGAAGGGAAAGTGAATCATGTTTTGTCAGTGTTATATTGGCTGAAAAGGGTAATGATGTATGTTGTTCTCTCTTAGGACAACAGTGCTCTTTATGGAAGATAAGCTTCCCTAACCCCCAGGGGGTCTAACGATACCCCTCAGATCTCATTATCAGGCTTATTGATCGGTTATGGCCAGCTTGCACCTCCATCCACACGTACATTCAAATCGACAAAAAAAATCCACTTAAACACACAAATCATTAACAAGATGGAAAATAAAAAAATAATATTGAGCCTCCGACACCCCCCCCCCCCCAAAAAAAAAGCCTTACACACTCCAAAGTCCCAAAAACGTAGGGCCAAAAAATAAGTACCTTTTTAATATCCGACAGTGGTGGTTTTTCGTTTTTGGTTTTCTGTGTTTTCCATATATAAGGCGCACTGGATTATAAGGCGCACTATCTATTTTGGAGAAAATTTAAGACTTTTAAGTGCGCCTTATAGTCGTGAAAATACGGTATATAGTACACATGTAGACATGTCTTTCTATGTGAATGTGTGTATGTGTATGTTTAAATATATATATATATATATATATATATATATATATATATATATATATATATATATATATATATATATATATATATATATATATATATATATATATATATTTGTATGTATATATATATGTATTTCAGCATCGCGCTTATTTATTTATGAACTAATTTATTACCTCTTTATTTACGTCTGTATTCTCACCCTCATTCTACTGTGACAGTGAAATTCCCCTAATACGGGATGAATAATGTTATCTAATCTAATCTGTTGTGCTTTTCTGAATTTAAAAAAAATCTTCACCAGGAATCTATAAAAGTCCAATCCAGTCTCCATTTAGCACCAAATGCGCCCCACAAACATGAGTCCCTCTTTAATTATATTATCAAAGTGGAAGCCTTACCCAAAGATCCAAAAGGCCGTACTCATAAATCTAATTAAATTTCCTCTACATGGATGGCTGCTCCTTCTTGTTATTGTCTCTTGGCCGTGAATACCCCAAACACTTCTTCAGTACCGACCCAGTTCTACCTGGATCTTGTATATAAGTATATCAATGCCAGCAACAGCTGGCAATTGGATGAAAAGGTGCCAGCAGGCGGGACAGATTGTACAGATGTCCCGATGTCCCCTACAGGGGGACGAAAAGAATGCAAAGGGAGTAGGAATTGCCCCAAATAGAGGCTGGTATAAATTGTTTTGGAAGAATCAGTGTGGTGGAAGTTTGGGATTATGCGAAAAACACCATAAAAAACAAAATTACGTTACATTTTGTATGACCAGGATTGCATATTAACACATTGCAAATAATAAAAATGAATTTTATGTGGCTTTTTTTATTTTATTTTATTTTTATAACAGTCTGCTCAAGTTTAAATTCCTATTACACATTTCAAGGACAAGAGAGAGATGTTAACTGTACAATAATAAGCGGAGTAGATCTGTTAAATATGAATTTATGTTTGCAAGGGAACACCAATGGTTTATTGCACCATCTGAAAAATAAAAAGAATTCGGAGATATTTACAGGCTGTCGTATTCCAATTGGATGTGAGGATTTTTGTGCAAATCAATTGATATATTTTATTGGGCATGTAGCTGCCACAAACATACCAAGTTTCCCAAAAACTAATTTCAAGGCTTGGAGGGGATGCTGGAGTCTATCCCAGTTAACGACGGGAACCAGGTGGAGGACAGCCTGTTGTTGGCTACTTCTTTATGATGTTGACTACTTATTTATGTTGACTCCTTATTTATTTTGACTCCTTATTTATGTTGACTCCTTATTTATGTTGACTCCTTATTTATGTTGACTCCTTATTTATGTTGACTCCTTATTTATGTTGACTACTTACTTATGTTGACTACTTACTTATGTTGACTACTTATGTTGACTACTTATGTTGACTACTTATGTTGACTACTTATGTTGACTACTTATGTTGACTACTTATGTTGACTACTTATGTTGACTACTTATGTTGACTACTTATGTTGACTACTTATGTTGACTACTTATGTTGACTACTTATGTTGACTACTTATGTTGACTACTTATGTTGACTACTTATGTTGACTACTTATGTTGACTACTTATCTATGTTGACTACTTATCTATGTTGACTATGTTGACTACTTATTTACGTTGGTGACTACTAATTTACGATGTTGAATCCTTGTGATTTTGACTACTTATTTATGATTTGACTACTCAACTATCTTGACTATTTATTCATGTTGACTAATTGTGTTGACTGCTCTGTTAACTAATTAATTTTGTTGACTTCTTATTTATATTGTTGATGTTTTCTTAATATTGTTGACTGCTTATTATCTTGACTACGTATTTATTTATTGCTTATTGATTATTTATCATCTATATTTATTCAATACTTTTATTTATTAGTTGTTGTTATTTGTGCACTTTGTTTTAGTGGAGCTCATGTTGTGGCTGGTGAGATTGAACGCACCTGCATTTATTTCCCATCATTATGACAAGCAGGTGGAGGAAGGCGAGGAAGGTGATTGGCTGCTTACTCTGAGTGGGTGTGGCTTGAGGAGAGCTGCAGTTTTTTTGCCTGGGAGTCTCCAGTCGGCTGAAAGCGACGCTGAGCTGCAGGAGGAGGAGGAGGAAATACTATTGGAGAGGAGAAGTTTGGAGTCTGGAGCCGTTTGAGGCGGACAGCATCGCAAACTTACAGCCAGAGGAACACGTGGCATCAGGTTAGTGCAAAATCTCCGTCCTGTTTGTTAGGAAATTTGCTTTGGAAAAGAAACTGAATGACGCCCTCGCCTCTAAATTTGTGAAGTTGTGCGCCTAAGTTTTTAAACCCGTGCGTCATGTTTGGAGTAGTTTCACAATGTTTAATCAATAAATAAATATATAAACGCATATTGGGGGAAAATCAGCAGTGAATGTAGGTTTTGATATTTGAATAGTTATTTATTATTTTTTATATTTGTAGATAGATAAAATATACCATTAATAATCATTTGAAGACTATGAAGTGACATTGGACACATTTTCATTGCTATTCTAATGTTACAAAAGAATGAAATGTGTAGATCTTAGATATTGGAACAAAAATCGGTGTATTTTCATAGCTACAACATGTCGATTAAGTCATGAATGTAGGCATTGTTATTTGAATTGTTATTTATTTTGCTCTGTTTTTCATGATATTCATAGATGACATAATAAAAGAGGAACATATACAATTAATAACACATTTTCATTGCTGTACTAATTTGATGGGACAGTATGTACTGTGTAAAACGTACATATTATTAGAGCAAAAAGGTCGTATTGAAATGGATAGAAATCCACCTAAAGATCATACTTCACCTGCATATCAAAGAAAATACATTTATTTATTTGCAGCCTTTTTCTCCCAGCATGCACCAGCGTGCAATGAAATTGCAATGACGCTGCTGGGGTGGAATTCCCATTTTGCCAGGAGCAAGACACCTCCAGGTTATTGAATTTCCCGTGGAGATACAGTTCTTTATTATTTCACAGAAAACAACGTTTTGGGTCATTAGGATTGCACTTGTGCAGTTTGGAAAAAATCTTACACTTCAAAATACAAATTTTCCTCTCATTGGGCAATTCAAATGACGTCGTCTTATATCCCTGACACGTGTTTTTTTGCTGAATAATTGCTGAATAATGGCACTCTTGTTAAAGTCAATTAATGTTGCTTTCAGGCTTTTAAGGATGGCAGGATGTTCGGTGGAAAATATATTGACGATTAAACTTTGACGTTCTTACTTTTGTTGCCTTAATGCTTCGTGTAAATCGAATCAAAAAATACCAGAGTTTTTGCCCATTAAGTGTAATTGTATATGGCGTATTACTTGCCAAGCCTGTCTCGATAACAAACTTTATATTACTTCATGAATTATTGTTGGTAAGCCTTAATATTGCTAGCCGCCTAAATTTTTTAACGACTAATAAAGTGGCAGTGAGTCTTAATAAACCACCCAATCAAATACAATGTACCGTATTTTCACGACTATAAGGCGCACTGTATTATAAGGCGCCTTGTCTATTTTGGAGAAAATGTAAGACTTTTAAGTGCGCCTTATAGTCGTGGAAATACGGTAATTGCTATTGGCTTCCAGGTATGAAGCACTCACTACTTCACAGTCACCTCTAGAGCCAGCCATTGTTGATGTTTTGGATTTTTTTGTATAAAATCTTGCAGTGGGGGAGGAGCTATATGATGGAAGATTTTGTAAACTAAGATGGCTGATCTGCATATTTAACAGTATTGTTTCAGTTCCGGCGTTTGTGTTTTTTTAATATCCGACAGTGGTGGTTTTTCGTTTTTCGTTTTCTGTTTTTCCATATATAAGCCTCACTGGATTATAAGGCGCACTGTCTATTTTGGAGAAAATTTAAGACTTTTAAGTGCGCCTTATAGTCGTAAAAATACGGTAATATCCTTATGTATAGATTCATTCATTTTCCATACTGCTTATCCTTAACGGTGGCAGGGGGTGCTGGAGTTTGGATGTTCTCACCATGTTTACATGGGTTTTCAATGGGTAATCCGAATTTTTTTCCATTTATGTGATAAATCGACAAGAACATCCCTGGTTATGCTGACGAAAATAAAAACATTGGTTACTTGGCCTCATAAAGCTCTCCTGAAGTTTAGCATTTGGACAAAAAGCACATTATGTACCCGTCTATGTTATTAGCTGCCATATCTGATTTCATTTCTTCTCCATCGCCCACCATGTCGCCGTCTTTACGATCCTACCAGGCTTCCTTTAAAGACACCAAATTGTCCCCGACTCTTTGTTTTGACAGCTTCAATTTAAATGGCCTAATACACTTCAATTCTAAAAATGACTTTTTCAAGTGGCTGCGAAGGGAAAACGACCTGTATATCTTTATTTTATTTTATTTTTTGATACCGCGGTTTATTGCCCCTGAAATAATAGCAATGTCACAGTGAGTGTGATTCAATTTGTCTGTATGTAATGTGGCTCTGTTGCACACAAGGTCATAAACAAGACATTTGGTGTCATTTAAAGACCCCCCCCCCAACACCTAGGCAACCACCCACCCTTCACACTTAGCACCCAGGGAGTCTATTAACAGAAAAATCTTGGGATAAAAAAAAAAGCGAGGACATGTGTCAATGAAAAGTGCTGATGGTCTATAACACGTGTCAAAGTGGCGCCCCGGGGGCCAAATCTGGCCCGCAGCATCATTTTGTGCGGTCCGGGAAAGTAAATTATGAGTGCCCACTTTCTGTTTTAGGACCAAATTCAAATAGAGTATAGATGTATATTAAATTTCTTTATTTTCCCCCTTTTAAATGAATAATTGCAATTTTTTAATCATTTTTTTCAGTTTTTAGTTTAAAAATCATTTTGTAAAATCTAAAAAAATATATTAAAAAATCTAAAATAAACATTGTTCGAGATCTATAAAAAACAGAATATTTGGGCCTTTTATCCAGTTCTTTTAATCCATTTATAAAAAAATAATATCTAAATATTATATCTAAAATGGTCCGGCCCACATTTTACCCCTTTTAAATCAATAATTGCAATTTTTTTAATCATTTTTTTCAGTTTTTAGTTTAAAAATCATTTAGTAAAATCTAAAAATATATTTAAAAAAAGCTAAAAATAAACATTGTTTTCGATCTGAGGAAAAAACTGAATATTCAGGGATTTTAATACAGTTCTTTTTATTAAGTATAGATGTATATTACATTTCCTGATTTTCCCCCTTTTAAATCAATAATTGTGATTTTTAAATCATTTTTTTAAAATGTTTTTAGTTCAAAAATCATTTAGTCAAATCAAAAAATATATAACAAAACCTAAAATAGAATATTCAGGGATTTTAATCCAGTTATTTTAATCCATTTATTAAAAAAAAAATCTAAATATTATATCTAAAATGGTCCGGCCCACATGAAATCAAGTTAACGTTAAAGCAAACCCGCGAACCAACCCGAGTCTGACACCCCGGGTCTACTAAGTAAAGTGTGTTGATAATCTTTCCCCTTTATTTTTCAGCCTAGATGTGTTTGGCCTTTTCTGGAGGACCAGTTTTTGCCGTAATTCTCCGCTCCACCATAAGCTCAATAATGTAATCAGCTGAGCAGACAGCCTTCGCTTCAGCAAGGTGAGGTTTTTGTCTTTTCTTCTGCCTTCAAGCGCTACTTAGGAATCCAACCGTTGGTTCTTTTGTCATGTCACGATCGGGGGGCCGCCGGCGGGGTCTCTTTTAGGTTCATGGTTAGAATTAGGATTTTTATCACATGAATATGGTGCAGAGATGTCAAACTCATTTTTTTGTCATCCTGTGGGTCGTTATTTCTTCCAATGAGGCTGCCAAAATGTATCGATTAATGAGTGGATAGTTTTTACAATTGTGCAAATCGATAAATAATTTTTGGACATTCATATTACAGTGGTACCTCGAGATATGAGTTTAATGTGTTCCGGAACTGAGCTTGTATGTCAAATTACTCGTAATTCAAATGAACGTTACCCATAGAAAGGAACTAAAAACTGAAATAATAAATAAAATAAATTAAAAATAAAAACATTTAAAAAAAACACCAAAAACGGGATAATAGATTGGAAAAAAATGTTTTATTTCTTCTAATTCGTCTTCTATTAACAAAGTAATGCATAACTAGTGGTTTAATATTACTAAAATGTGTTTAATAGAACTAAAATTAGACAATTTAGCTTAAGAGAGAAACTTTTTGCACGGCAACGCGCTCGTAACATAACAAACAAATTTAAATGAATTTGGATTATAATTCGTCTTCTATTAACAAAGTAATGCATAACTAGTGGTTTAATATCACTAAAATGTGTTTAATAGAACTAAAATTAGACGGATTTAGCTTAAGAGACAAACTTTTTGGACGGCAACGCGCTCGTAACATAACAAACTAATTTAAATGAATTTGGATTACAATGCAGACACACTCAAAAATAAATTTAATCTAACTTTAGACTAGACTTCATTCTAATTTTGGCAACGGCAACCATCTTGATAGGTTTGCCATTAAGACCTCGTTATGAGAATATCCCCCATTGCCTTGGTTGAAGTTCATGAATATGAATGCAGAGTGGAAAGTGAGCGACTTTGGGTGACCTCCGCTTTGAACAGCTTGAGGCAAACATTGCATGAGACATGACTTGGTGTCATGAGTCCTTGCTATGTATATTTTTGTAGCTTTTTCATGGTCATCACTTTACAAAGCAGAATATCCAATTAATAGCAAGGGTGTCAGACTCGGGTTGGTTCGCGGGATGCTTCAACGTCAACTTGATTTCACGTGGACCATTTTAGATATAATATTTAGATTTTTTTTTTATAAATGGATTAAAAGAACTGGATTAAAAGCCCTGAATATTCAGTTTTTTATAGATCTAAAACAATGTTTATATGAGATTTTTTTCAATATATTTTTAGATTTTGCTAAATAATTTTTGAACTAAAAACATTTGAAAAATTGATTAAAAATTACAATTATTGATTTAAAAAGGGAGAAAATCAGGAAATGTGATATACATATATACTTAATTAAAAGAACTGTATTAAAAGCCCTGAATATTCAGTTTTTTATAGATCAAAAACAATGTTTATTTTAGCTTTTTTAAAATATATTTTTAGATTTTACAAAATGATTTTTGAACTAAAAACAAAAAAATGATTAAAAAATTACAATTATTTATAAAAAAGGGGAAAATCAGGAAATATAATATACATCTATACTCTTAATTTTAATTTGATCCTAAAACAGAAAGTCTGCATTCATGATTAACTTTTCCGGGCCACCGAAAATGATGCAACGGGCCAGATCTGGCCCCCGGGCCGCCACTTTGACACATATGGAATAGAGATTCAGATACAGGAACTTTGAGGAAAAAAAAGAAGTGGACAGAAGTGGTTTGTGTGGGTGGAGCATGTGATATACGACGTAGATGGCCTCCATCACGTTGGCGTGGTCTCCTTTCTTCGGTCCCAGTGGACTTGACAGACTGGCTGTCGATGGGAGGAAAGTGCTGTTTCCAGACTTTAGAGTGCTGACATCTAGATCCATATTGTACCACTCTTCATCTTCCTTCAAACTTCATCTGATGGATGCTTTGCCATCTCTTTAGCTGGCTCCAAAATGAAGGAATCAGTTCCATTTATTATTATTTTTACCTTAACGAGTTTTATTTCTTCTATCCACAATAATATGTAACCATTTTGGCATCAATCAATTTATATGCCTTTACTTGATTAACGTTTTAATTGTCATTAGAGGAGAATTTAACTTTGTTTAAGGAATAATATTGACTATTTTCCTGGATTTTTTACCTTATATTGTTTAGATTTTGTTTCCCCATTTAAACAACTCTTTTTGCCAAATTTACATTGAATTATTTTTTAAACATTATTTTACAAATTATTGGAGGCCCAAGACATAACATAAACAGATTTAAATAAACTTGAATTACAATAAAGACACTCAAAAATAAGTTTAATCTAATCTTACACTAAACTTAATTCTAATTTAGTTAGAATTTTTTATACCTTTCTTGGCTCTATTGGCCCCGCCTCCACCCTGACTTTCAGATGCAACCTATCAAAGGTTGTTTGCTTTTGTCTTCCCTTCAAAATATTCAGAAAATAATGCATACAAATGTCCTCACAATAAGATAACTTTACGACCACTTGCCAACAAGAAGTACTATATACTCCTCTCTTATTAGCGAGCAAGCCAATTAGCACTGGATAAGGGAGGGGGAAAAAACACTGAAAAAAATGTAATGCTCCGCCCAGTGCTCTCGTAGACATTATAGACAAAAATACAAAGAGATTGTTTTTCTACCCATGTGCTCAAAAATGTCTACAATGTCATTTTTGGGTGATTTTTGAATATTCCCAGGGGTTCCAATATCATAAAACTTGCGCAAAGATTAGGCCACTCTTTGCTGACCTGCTTGCGGACCCCTTCAGACTCCACCGGGTATGAATATTTCATGCGTAGGATATTTGAATTAAATATAGGATGCAGGTGGGTGTGATTGGCTTGATGTTTATTAACTCTGACTGGAGGGACTGGGGGGGGGGGGGGCTTTGTTAAGACTCTTGGGGGGCTTGAAAGGGGGATAAGGGCAATTTTAAAAAGGGAAGCAAGTGACAAAACTGGGGAGCCTCCAGTCTCAAGTTGCTTTAGGTTAACATTGTTGGGTGTTAAATGGCCATTTTTGGGAATTAGCTTTTTTAAAAATGTTTAAATATGGTTGTATGTTATAATTATATTAACAACAAGAAAAAGGAATGTTAGCAGAATTTGACATTTTACTTGGAAGTACATTTTTTCCATACATAAGGCGCACTGTATTATAAGGCAAACTGTCTATTTTGGAGAAAATTTATGACTTTTAAGTGCGCCTTATAGTGGTGAAAATAGGGTAATTGCTATTGACTTCCAGGTATGAAGCACTCACTACCTTACAGTCACCTCTAGAGCCAGCCATTGTTGATGTTTTGGATTTTTTTTTGTATAAAATCTTGCAGTGGGGGAGGAGCTATATGATGGAAGATTTTCTAAACTAAGATGGCTGATCTGCATATTTAACAGTATTGTTTCAGTTCAGGCGTTTGTGTTTTTTTAATATCCTACAGTGGTGGTTTTTCGTTTTTGATTTTCTGTTTTTTCCATATATAAGGCGCACTGGATTATAAGGCGCACTGTCTATTTTGGGGAACATTTAAGACTTTTAAGTGCGCCTTATAGTCGTGAAAATACGGTACTCCCCCTGCTCGAAAGAACGTGGGCCCTCATCAGGATGATGAATGGCAATGGGAAAACGAAGAAAAGTGCTCCAGTCCTGTTGGAAAGTGTTCCAATCAGTTTGCGGAGGAAATCTGACATTGTGGCAGAAGCGGACAAATGAGCGAGGAATATTGAGGGCCAGACAAATGGAAGTTTACACAGATGAAGGAGCAAAGGGAAAAGAACAAGCACTTTGTGATTCTCAACAACAGCAAGCAATTCCATCCGGGGAAAACGGTACTACCATTTATCATTTTAGCCACAGCTCAAAAGGAACATGGTCTATTTCCTCCATCAGCAATTTTAGGGCTTTCAAGGTCACTTCTACTTTATTATTCACAGTCCTACAGATTCCAGATCACAGCGTGTTTTGGACATTTCTGACGCATCGTTTTTAGAATAATGTTGATGTCATCAAATTAGTCAGTGTCGCGCATTGGCGAATTGATATGTCAGATTGTTTTGGAAGAAAATCAGCAAATGGGATCAAATTTAGAAGCGTTGTTTTTGGCCTGTTGTGTTGTCCGGTTGTTTGTGTTGTGTGGGTGGCTTAGTTGGAAATTAGGGATGTTAGATCCAGTTTAAACTGGTCATTGGGTAATACATTTGATACACCTGCGCCAACAGAACTGGATTAAATATCTTGCTAGACCACAGGTGTCAAAGTGGTGGCCTGGGGGCCAAATCTGGCCCGCCGAATCATTTTGTGCGGCCTGGAAAAGTCAATCATGAGTGCTGACTTTCTGTTTTGGGATCAAATTAAAATGAAGAGTATAGATGTATATTCAATTTACTGATTCCACCCCCTTTAAATCAATAATTGTCATTTTTAAATCATTTTTTTCAATGTTTTTGGTTCAAAAATCAGTTTGTAAAATCTAAAAATATATCTAAAAAAAGCTAAAACAAAAGTTGTTTTAAATCTATAAAAAAGTGAATATTCAGGGCTTTTAATCCAGTTCTTTTAATCCATTTATTTAAAAAAAATCTAAATAATATATCTAAAATATTCCGGCCCACTTGAAATCAAGTTGACGGTAAACTTGACAACCAACCCAGTCTGCTAAGCTAACTTTATGCTAAATTGTGATGGTTTGGAAAGTTAACTAATAGAGACGAGTAACATTATATTTACAGTAATCCCTCAATTATCGCGGCTTCACTACATTTTTTTTCCGGAGTAATTTTTTTGTTAGGTTTTTAGTTCATAAACTCACAAAAATCTGAAAAAATACTCCAGAAAAACATGTCATTAGTCAGACAGACTTAGAAACGTCCAATTTTCGCTTTCGTTCAAGACGAATCGATTTACTACCGGACCATTTCATCATCAATTTTCAAATCATTTCAATGAGCACAATTTCAAGGGTTAATTCAAAATGTACTGCCGTTCCTGCAGTAACATTTTCTTTTAAAAGGTCAGCAGTCTTGAGCGCTTCTCATTTGCATGCACGCTGGATAAAAGCACCTTTACGCCGACCCTCTGTTTGTCTTTCTATGGCACACAAATACACTCCTTCTGTTGCTTGCCCGAGCGCATCCCCCCCCCCCACCCCCATCCGACCCGCCAAGATCCAGACAATAGAGTATTTAATTGTCAAACTTTATCATCCTTATTGTACCTAGTGCCTGTCCGCCAGGCGAATTACGACGCGTGAGGAGACGTCTGGCGGTGAGCTCAGAGCGCAAAGAGAAACGACTCCACAGACACTTTGTCTTGCTCTGTGGCTAAAAATACCTCCAAGGCCGTTTTGTATTTCGGGAAGGCTTGGTTTTTTTACAGAACTCGGATGTTTTTCGCTTTTTTTGTGGGTTCATAGCGCTTCTATATAGTGAAAGGTCGCATGAAGTCAAAGATTGGCGATGTCAGTGATACGTTTTTAGCGAGTTGTGTGGTTGGTTCGCTTTAGTTCGGGGGTGTCAGACTCCGGTTCGTTCGTGGTCCTCGTTAACGTCAACTCGATTTCATGTGGGCCGGACCATTTTGGATATAATATTTAGATAGTTTTTTTTTTATAAAAATGGATTAAAAAAAATGGATTTAAGGCCCTGCATATTCACTTTTTTATAGATCTAAAACAATGTTTATTTTAGATCTATAAAAAACTGAATATTCAGGGCCTTTAATCTAGTTATTTAATAATTGTCATTTTTTTAATCAATTTTTTCTCTGTTTTTAGTTCAAAAATCATTTTGTAAAATCTAAAAAAATATTTAAAAAAACGTCAACGTCAACTCGATTTCATGTGGGCCGGACCATTTTGGATATAATATTTATATTTTTTTGAGGATTTAAATGGGTTAAAAAAACTGGATTTAAGGCCCTGAATATTCAGTTTTTTACAGATCTAAAACAATGTTTATTTTAGATCTATAAAAACTGGAAAACTGGCCCTGAATATTCAGTTTTTTTATAGATCTAAAATAAAAATTGTTTTAGATCTGTAAAAAAACTGAATATTCAGGGCCTTTAATCTAGTTTTTTTTAACCCATTTATATAAAAAAAAAATCTAAATATTATATCCAAAATGGTCCGGCCCACATGAAATCGAGTTGACGTTAACGTTTTTTTATATATTTTTTAGATTTTACAAAATGATTTTTGAACTAAAAAACAAAGAAAAAATTGATTAAAAAATGACAATTATTGATTTAAAAGGGGAAAATCAGGGAATTTAATATACATCTATACTCTTTATTTGAATTTGATCCTAAAACAGAAAGTCGGCACTCGTCATTTACTTTCCCGGGCCACACAAAATGATGCGGCGGGCCAGATTTGGCCCCCGGGCCGCCACTTTGAGACACATGCTTTAGTTAGATTGGCATTGTTTTATTTCCAGGGATGTTTTTTTACAAGAGTGTCTATGGTTCATTTGGAATAGCTGTCTGTATTTCCTCTGAGTTTCAGTCTGTTCTTGACATTTCTCTTAATTATATATAAAAGTCCTTCAAAGAAATACATGTTCACTTGACATTTGTCCTATTGGAGGCTGATGCTGACATTATCCAATGGCTAAGAATTCATCTCCCCAATTAGGTAACAGTTATTATTGAAGTGTAGTCACTATAGCACAGTTGTGATTCTTTGGAAACATTATATTTATAGTTAATCCCTCGATTATTACGGTTTCACTACAGCGTTTTGTTCTGGAGGAATTATCTTTCTCATATTTAAGTTTATAAAGATATAAAAATACACACTGAAAATCCTCCGTTTGCCACTAGAACTCAGCACGGAAGTTTTAAAAAAAATTAAATAAGGTAAATATATATTTTTTGCTTAAATAGAAGTGACCCTACTTCTTGTTTTTTCGTTTATCGCGGCCATGTCTGTAAAATTCAACCATTTTAAGGCGATTTTTAGGGTGCGGCTTATACGCGAGAAATTGTAAAATTCAACCATTTTCAGGCAATTTTAAGGGTGCAGCTTATACGCGAGAAATTGTAAAATTCAACAATTTTAAGGCAATTTTTAAGGGTGCGGCTTATATGCGAGAAATTGTAAAATTCAACAATTTTAAGGCAATTTTTAGGGTGCGGCTTATACGCGAGAAATTGTAAAATTCAACAATTTTAGGGGTGTGGCTTATACACGAGAAATTGTAAAATTCAACCATTTTAAGGCAATTTTTTAGGGTGCAACTTATACGCGGAAGCAGCTAAATTGCGAAAACTACAGTAAGGATACTTTTTAACTAATGACGAGCTGTCTAACATTAATTAGGCATTCAGTGTCTCTCTGAAGGACACTTGAACACTGTGTTTTAAAAGTGCCAATCTTCTATTTACAAGATGTCCGCCCAAACCATCACCACCATACTAATAATGTTCCTGAAAACATTGCCAAGGTTTTCCGACCTACAGTACTTTGCAACTCAGACCAACATATCGGGTTTCTATCTTTCATCTGAGCCCAGTTGCCTCAACAAGCGAGACCGCCAGAGACAGGTGCCAGATAAAAAACAAAAAAAAATCCCCTTCTCCCTAGTTCTTCTAAACCAGTGGTGTCAAACATGCGGCCCGCGGGCCGGATCCGGCCCATCTGGTGGTTCGGTACGGCCCGGGAAGAAAGCTGTATTGTATAAAAAAATCTGAATTTTCTATAAAATGTGTAGTTCGTGTATTATCCGCTAGGGGCGCAGTGTTTTAGCACGTCCAGACAACAAATTGACATTTATTTATGTTCTTATGTTATTCTCTTGTTCATAATATATTGTTCATAATGTAAAATGATTTTTTTTAATAAACATTTTGATAATTTACTCATTTTTTGAACTAATTATTAGTATTAGTGACTAATACAAAGGAAAAAAGTGGGCTTATTGTTAGTTCTATGTCATTTTGCAATGAGTTTATCTCAAATTAAGCTCTATTCGGCCCGCAGACCAAAGGGAGCTTGACACCCCTGTTTTAATCAATCACCATCGTCAATCCATCACCTCCCTTATTCGTTTACACAACCTGGGTAGCCATCTTTACATCATCAGTGATTTGAAACCCAGTCTGTCATAGGAGATGAGTGAATTTCGATTATAAATGAGCCTCCATTTTGTCTAGCCTTCCGTCACTTTTAAAGAATAAAGATGGCCAATCAGTGTCTGTTTTAACTATGCTACTGACAAACGAGCGTTGATGTAATCCTATCCCGGCCACTATAATCGCTATTCATTACCGCTAACGTCGGCTTCATTATGGCTTTTGTGTGTGCAGATGGCTAACATCACTGTCACTTATTATGTATTGGGAGCGCTAATGATAGCAATATGGTGGAAGGATGAAATGAACTGGGTGGGGCCTAATGTCATGCCCACGTCTGGTCATTACAAGCAATCAAATGGCTATTTGTTATTAAGGATGCCATTAAGGCTCATTATTGCATGGATGCTAATGGACAATGGTGCATTCAGGGAAGCTTGTTTATAATCAATGTTTCGTCTAATTTTTCGTTGGTTTTGGGCAGAAAGACGAACGTAGTGCGCAATTGCATTTTTGTCTTATTTGCGGTGAAACTGTTAGTCCAGAATTATATGATGTGTGGTATTGTGAAATTTGAAATATTTTAATTAACCAGTTTTTCGAAAATAAAGGGAAAGTAGGGCTGCGATAGTGAAAGTTTAGACAATTCTGGAAATTCGTAACAGCGCATTTTAACTTATAAGGGACAAATATTTGGAAGATTTTTCTTTGGGTTTTTCACAGACTAAAAGGTTTTACTTTGTCAACCATGTTAAAAAATATTTAGGCTCATTGAGGGGAATGGTATGGTTTTTTTTTTAGAAAAGCAACAAAAATTGCATTACTGTTCACTAAACTTAACTGCAAAATCACAACTTTTTTCCATTATATCTTCAGAAAGTGAAATGCATGCTCAATCTTTTTAGTTCTGGGGAATGACAATGCTGTTCAGTAACACATCCCTATATAATATCTTTAAAAAAAACACTTTTTTCACCCAAATAGAAACAAAGGGAATTATCAATTACTATTTATCAATAGATATAATAGTATATAGATTTTTATAAGTAATTATAGTTTTTAAAAAAATACTATTTACTATATATTCACCATTACAATAGTTACATTGTATTTTGCATTATTTTTTCATTGATCTAAAAATGTGTGCATCGCTTTTGGTATCGACAAAACATGAAAAACCAGATTTGGATCGTAAATCAAAAAGTCAAAAATCCCTAATGCCAATTGTGAAGTTCCTTGCAACATATTCCGTTAACCACTTAAATAGCTCATTTATTTGGTTTTAATTTCAACTAAAATTTTCCCAACTTCTCCTTCAGATGGTGATCAAATCCAGCCTACCGTATCCCCACCATCTTTGACATCATGCCTGCAGAGGACGTCATTCCAACCACTTCTGAACCTCAACTTGAACGAAATCCACACAACGGATGTGTTATTTTTCTACCTCTTGTACCAGTAAGCTTTTTCTGTGTCTCTCTTCCCAATGGGAAATGGTAAGAAGAACTTCTCTGGACACTCTTCCCCACTTCTCACTCTATCTTAATATTCCTTTGGAGAACTTTTTAGCATTTTTCTGAACACATCTTCCCCAATTTTCGTCCTGATTCACCTCATCGTATGAAAAAAATCTTCATATCGGCAACCTAACATCTCTCCACTTTTCTACCCAACGGCTTCTTCTCCCCAATTAGCACTATACCATTTCCCATAGCCCTAACCTTGCAGTATCTCCCCCTAACAATTACCCTACAACTATTTTTCCAATCCCTCCTCCATAGTTTTACCTTCAAATGCGTTGCTTTCCAGACCAGGAACGCCATTTTCCCTTCGTCCATCATCCCATCTAAATCTTCCCACATCTATCCCCCAATCTTTGCCGTCAATTCCAATCAAACTTGACCAAACTCCATCATTCCTCTCTCATGAACACCTTCCCTTCCTTCTCCTCGCCACCCCATAATACACCAACCATCCAGTCGGTGTGTAAACCCTGCCTCCGGGCCCCTTGGAGGATGAGCGATGGTCCTACGTTGGACTACGACTCGCTACTGTCCCAAACCGGCTCTTCCTTCCCTGTGGGCGGAGTCGGTGGAGTGGGCGGAGTCAGCGGCAGCCCCCCATTGGTTCTGGTCGGGGTGGACGCCGAGCAACGAACTGCTTTGGCGTTCGTGGGGCTCCTTATGCTCTTCCTGGTCTTCCTACTGGTTAGGTGCTTTAGAATCCTACTGGACCCGTATAGTCGTATGCCTGCATCATCCTGGACTGACCACAAGGAGGGGTTCGAAAGGGGGCAGTTTGATTATGCTTTGGTGTAGAAGGGGGTCAAGATGGGTTACGATCTGCCGGAATGGACAATGAATCTTTATTGGGAACGCCCAAGGAGTTTATGGGTACTTGTTCATCTGGTTTAGGAGGACGGGACTTTTGTCTTTGTGTAAATATGAGGACTACACTCATGCAGGACTACAAAAAAAGCCAAAATAACGAAGCTGCACAGCTGCCTTAACCTGACACGTTTTGGGCCACTAGCTTGACAGTACACAGCACATCACAAAATGTTAATGTACAGTGGTACCTTGAGATATGAGTTTAATTCGTTGCGAGACTGAGCTCGTATGTCGATTTACTCGTAACTGAAATGAATGTTTCCCATAGAAATTAACTGAAAATTGAGTAATTTGTTCAAAACCACTGAAAAAAAACACCAAAAACAGGATATTGGATTGGAAAAACATTTTGATTTGTTTTAATTCGTCATCTATTAACAAAGTAACTAACCTTGAGATATGAGTTTAATTCGTTCTGGGACTGAGCTCGTATGTCGATTTACTCGTAACTCAAATGAACGTTTCCCATAGAAATTAACTAAAAATTGATTAATTTATTCAAAGCCTATGAAAAAATCACCAAAACAGGATATTGGATTGGAAAAAACATTTTGATTTGTTTTAATTCGTCATTTATTAACAAAGTAATAAATAACTAGTGGTTTAATAGTACTAAAATGTGTTTAATAGTACTAAAATTTGACGGATTTTGCAGACTTTTTGCACGGCAACGTGCCCGTAACATAACATAAACAAATTTGATTGAACTTGGATTATGATGCAGACACACTCGAAAATAAATTTAATCTAACTCTACACTAAACTTAAATCTAATTTTCTTTTAAATTTTGATACATTTCTTCTCCTGGGTTAGCTCTTTTGGCTCCGCCTCCAACCTGACTTTCAGATACAACCTATCAAGGGTTGTTTGCTTTAGTCTTCCTTTCAAAATATTCCCAAAATGATGCACAGAAATGTACTCACAATAGGATATTTTAGCTCACAGGTTAGCGCAGAGCCAGATTCACCCATCAAAAGAGCCACATGTGGCTCCCGAGCCATAGGTTCCTTACCCTTGTGATATACCAAGATTGTGTTTCCTCCATTTTGAAATCTGTTCATTCAAGGTTTACATTTGGACGGACAAAAACAATCCACAGAGGCAAAAACGGCGAGTTTACACTATTACGCAAAGGGCCCTTTAATGAATCCTGGCATTTGCAAAGCATCCATTAGTTATGTGCTCATTAAGGATTGCTCATGCTAACATTTTCTTCCCTACTTGATTGCATTTGTCGAGGTTAATCCTTGATTAGCACTGCAAATTCAGATGCTTTAACGGCCATGTCTCTTCCACGTCTTATTAATGTTATCTATTATATTTGTCTATAAATCCAGAAGCCATATTGATTCAATGTATATTGTGCAATGAAGAAGAGTTTATACCTACAGTATTTTCACGACAATAAGGCGCACTGCATTATAAGGCGCACCCTCAATGAATGACATTTTTTCCATATATAAGGTGCACTGTATTATAAGGCGCACTGTCTATTTTGGCGACAATTTAAGACTTTTAAGTGCGCCTTATAGTCGTGAAAATGCGGTAATTGCTATTGACTTCCAGGTATGAAGCACTCACTACTTTACAGTCACCTCTAGAGCCAGCCATTGTTGATGTTTTGGATTTTTTGTATAAAATCTTGCAGTGGGGGAGGAGCTATATGATGGAAGATTTTGTAAACTAAGATGGCTGGTCTGCATATTTAACAGTATTGTTTCAGTTCAGGCGTTTGTGTTTTTTTAGTATCCGACATTGGTGGTTTTTCGTTTTTGATTTTCTGTTTTTTCCATATATAAGGCGCACTGGATTATAAGGCGCACTGTCTATTTTGGAGAAAGACTTTTAAGTGCGCCTTATAGTCGTGAAAATACGGTACTTCTCAAATCCTTATTTTCTACATAATTATCATACTTAAAGTGTTTAAAGCTATAAAAACGTCAAATCCTGCAGCAGACTAAGATTTAACTATTAAAACTAAAACATATTTACAAGTTTCATGATTCTTAAACATTTAAGTGGGGAAAATTATGTAAGAAAATGCAGTTTTGGGAAGAGAAGTACTTTTTTTACTGCACTGTACTTGTATATAGTTACCGTAAATATGTTTCTACTGCGAGTATAAGCCTCATTTATGTTGATTTGATTCATTTGCAAATGTGGGATTGAAGCAAAAGTACCTTTAGATCAAATATTGCTTTATTTTTCTACGGGTTAGGGTTAGGCTCAAATTTGGGGGTCTCCTTTTTGCTATTTTTACGTCACACCCTGATTATGGAAAACCGCAATGTAGATTTTGATAGTAGTGACTCAGCTGTATCTCGGTAAGTGTAATTATTTTTTTCCCCTTTTTGGTTTTTAATGCCATATTTTTTAAGACTTTGCTTTGGTTTTGATACACTGGGTTGATCAGTTAAAAATTTAAAAATAAATAGATTGTCTTCACATTTGGATGTTTTTGTCGTGTTACAATTGCAACCAAATTTATGTTAAATTTTAGATTCACATGAGCTTAATTTTAATGAAATAATTTAAAGTAAAATTTGAATGGAAAAATTCAAAGTAAAATTTGAATGAAAAAATTCAAAGTAAAATTTTAATGAAAAATTCAAAGTAAAATTTTAATGAAAAAATTCAAAGTAAATTTTTAATGAAAAAAATCAAAGTAAAATTTTTATGAAATAAATTCAAAGTAAAATTTTAATGAAAAAATTCAAGGTAAATTTTTAATGAAATAAATTTAAGGTAAATTTTTAATGAAATAAATTCAAGGTAAATTTTTAATGAAATAAATTCAAAGTAAAATTTTAATGAAATAAATTCAAACTAAAATTTTAATGGAAAAATTCAAAGTAAAATTTTAATGAAATAAATTCAAAGTAAAATTTTAATGAAATAAATTCAAAGTAAAATTTTAATGAAATAAATTCAAAGTAAAATTTTAATGAAAATTTTTAAATTATTTTTTTTTTACATTTTTGGGTGGCCTGGAGTTCTGAGGTCGAGGGTTCGATTCCACAAACTGCCATCCTTCTCATCTTAACCATTTCTGATAAAAAAAAATATTTTTAACCGTAAAACACATCCACAAATAAACACTTAAAATATACTCTAACCCACAATATTTTATTGCAAATTGTCATTGGAAAAAAAGGTTTACAATACAACTTGAATCATTCGCATCATCCAAACTGCCATTGACAGCCTGTTTTTGGTTCGTGTCTTTGCACATCAACGAAAATCAGAATATTTAAAACAAAAACTGTGATTTATTGATCTTTTAACGAATAAATGTGTTGCGTACAGATAATTGTCCTTGTTTAAAATGACCCGAAACTTCAATCCAAAATGTTTAGTTTCCCGTCTAATCCAACACAACACAGTTCAGTGCAAAAAAACGGTGGTAATGCGGATGGCACTTTTCAAGTTTGGCACTGAAACCTTACAAAAAAAAAAACATGGTGAATAAGACATAAAGGCACTATAAAGATACAAAGTGTTACAACACAATTTTTCCCGATTAGAAAATATTCAAAATGGTTATGCGTGATAAACATGGCCCAGTGCGAATGCTGAAAACAAAAACTTTGATTTTTTTTTAGCACCATTACGAGCCGAGCGGGAGTTGGTCAAATTTGCGTTGACCCTTATAACATTTTTTTTTTGTATAAACAGTGTAAACTCCCCTTATGCTGACATCAGTGTTCATTTAAAATCCCAGATTCGTCCTAAAAGGCCATCAATGTACTTTTGTTTACTTTCTTACGTTTTTTTTGTCTGTCTTACCATAAAAATCACTCAAAAAAAAAAACACTTTCAAGAAGCACATTTTTAGTAATATTCTTTGTTTTTATCCATTTTTTTTCCAGAACGGAGACAATACAAAGTACAAACAACAACAAAAAACTTAAGCCTGGCACAATATGAATAACAAATGTCAGTTTTTTTTTTTTGCAATCCAGATTCAAGACTGCGTCCTTTGTACAGCAGACGGGATTTTCTGTTCTATAGCACCTGGTTTTCCTCTTTTTGAGAGAAAAATTATATGAGAAATGAATAGTATGACCCGACAGATTTTTTTTTGTGCATGCATTGATATTTTTAATCACTATACTTTCATTTACAGCTTGTGAAGACTGGTAGACTATTTTTTTTAAGTGAAAACAACACAATTCTGGTCAGATGACATCTTTGGTAAGAATTAACACTTCTTAAAATTCCCCCAAAACGGGAATTTATGTGTTTTTTTGGTTGTTTTTTTATTTTTAGGACCTGATGTAGCTTGTTTGTAAAAGTATTCCCTGCTCATGGCTCTAGCACCCTCTTTGGTTTGCATGCTAGCATCACACTGAGGTAATTTAACACTTTAATTCGACATTTAATCATCCTGAAATGCGGCGTTTTGCTGCGTAACGATGCAAAAAAATGGGATGAAACGATGGATGATGTTTTAAAATGAATATTTTGGATGTGGCCTCATTTTTTTGTCAGACATTTATGGAAGTTTTGATAAGATTTTGTGCTTTAAATGCATATAAAAAGACATTTATGGCTGTTCTCAGCACTTTAATTTTTTTAATGAATTCTGTGCTGGGATTTTTTGGGGGGGGGGACTTGTCTGCCTACAAAAGTGCTTCATGAACTTGTGTGCCATTGTCTTTTTCAAAAAGCATCTCAATAAATTAGAATATCGTGGAAAAGTTTAACGGTAAGTAAGTAAGTTCAATTGGTAAAAGTTAGTCATTACGAAATGTTTGAGCTTATTTTGGAGGTCAATAATTTTGAGAATTTTGGTTGGAATGAGCTAGATTTTTCACAGGTTGTAAAGAAATGGTTCAAGTTTTTGTGTGTAATTTTTGGAATTTCTATCTTTTCAGGTTCAGAAATGCCGTGTGTTAGAGTATGATTGGACTCAGGCACTGAAGACAGTGTAGTGTGTCTTCTTTGCAAATTTTGCTAAGAAGGTAACAACTACAAAACAAGGACTTGAAACCAAAAATTTCAATTTGAATGTGGGTTTCCACACTTTGCTGTCCGAGAACTACGCAGGAAGGCTTCACGAACCTGCTCCAATGTCTCTGATGTCTCAAAATTATTGGTTGAAGAAATGGAGTCAAACATTTTGGAACACCATTTATTTATGGGCCAAACTCAATGGAAAAATGGGCACTAAACAGGTAAGTTTGTTTTTTGGTAAAATTATGGTACTTGGACGTTTGGTAGCCCGGAAGTTTGGTAGCCCGGGACGTTTGGTAGCCCGGGACGTTTGGTAGCCCGGGACGTTTGGTAGCCCGGGACGTTTGGTAGCCCGGGACGTTTGGTCGCCCAGGGCGTTTGGTAGCCCAGGGACGTTTGGTAGCCCGGGACGTTTGGTAGCCCGGGACGTTTGGTCGCCTGGGACGTTTGGTAGCCCGGGACGTTTGGTAGCCCGGGACGTTTGGTAGCCCGGGATGTTTGGTAGCCCGGGACGTTTGGTAGCCCGGGACGTTTGGTCGCCCGGGACGTTTGGTAGCCCGGGACGTTTGGTCGCCCGGGACGTTTGGTAGCCCGGGACGTTTGGTAGCCCGGGACGTTTGGTAGCCCGGGACGTTTGGTCGCCCGGGACGTTTGGTAGCCCGGGACGTTTGGTCGCCCCGGACGTTTGGTCGCCCGGGACGTTTGGTCGCCCGGGACGTTTGGTAGCCCGGGACGTTTGGTAGCCCGGGACGTTTGGTCGCCCGGGACGTTTGGTAGCCTGGGACGTTTGGTCGCCCGGGACGTTTGGTCGCCCGGGACGTTTGGTTGCCCGGGACGTTTGGTAGCCCGGGACGTTTGGTAACCCGGGACGTTTGGTCGCCCGGGACGTTTGGTCGCCCCGGACGTTTGGTCGCCCCGGACGTTTGGTCGCCCCGGACGTTTGGCCACCCGGATATCCAATATTTTGAGTAGCACATATAATATTAGCAAAACCAAACTTTTACCTGTTCAGTGCACATTTTATTAAGTCTGGCGCGCAAATACAAGGTGTTCCAAAATGTTTGACCACATTTTATTGGCCATTTTATATAGATTCTAAAGACAGAAAAATATTTGTCAGGTCAAGTCCTACCTGTTAAATTAAAAATATTTATATTAGGTTTGTCATGCCATTGCTGTCGGTTCAGATTGTTTTTAATGCAAATTCTAATCACTTTTTGAATTGAACCTCTGTATATTTCCTACGATTTTCTATGTTTTACTGAGATGCCTTTCGATTTTTTTTGTCTAGAAACCCGCAGTGATCTTCTCAACACGAGTCTTTAACGTGAAAAGATGGACACAATTATATTCATGGTAAAACAAAACAAACAAACAAAAAAAAGAAGCAAATTGGAAAAATCGAAATCACACAAAATATGAACACATCGTAACATGAACAGGAACAAAAAAAAAAAGTGGTGGTAGAGTTGGGCTGATTGACTCAGTCTTTCATAGCCCTCTGGCTGGGTACAAGGTTCAGGCTTTCAAGGGGGTCAGTCCAAGGGGCAGATCAGTGCAGGTGGATGAGAAGCTTGATTCGCAGAGCGCCCCCTATCTCCCCTTCTAGGTAGTCCTTATCGTGCTGCTCCTCCAACTGGTTTCGTCTCCGGGGTCCGAAAAGTGGCAGGCCGGCGATGTCGAGCCGGTAGGATCCGGGGGGAGGCGGTCGACTGCCAAGCCTTAGAACGCTCTTCCCGTCACGGCGTTCCAACAGTCGGAAGTGTTCGTCGCTGTTGCCGTGGGTGATGACGTAGCGCACGTGGTTCTCTAACGGTTGGAGGGCGGGCAGGAGTTCCAACAGAGGTTCTTTGTTGAGGAATGATGCCAGGGTAAGGTTCATGGGGATGGAGGCTTGAGTGTCCACACTGGCAAGACTCACTGGCTCCTAGAATAGAGTATTTAAATTTCATCATCATCATCAGGTCTACGATGTCTAAGACGGCGTTTCTCAAGGAGTGATGGTCAGCTGTGCCGCGGGAAATTACAATTTATATGTTGTAATATCCCGAGAGAAAATTCTTCATATGGTGAGATTACATTTTGATTTATTTTGAGATGATAATTGAACTAGGGGTGAATTTGTTATATATTCAAGTAGATATTCAAGTACAGTGTTCCCTCACTACTTCGAGGTTCAGCTACCGCGGACTCAGAACTTCGTGGATTTTTTTGGGGAAAAAAAATACAAATATTACATTGAAACAACATATTTTACAGTTTTTTGTTATAACATGAATTTCACTCTCTCGTATTCAATATGGTGTACTGTATACAGGGGGATAAAAATTTAAAAAATTAAATTAAAAATAAAAATTAAAAAATTAAATTAAAAAAATAAAAATAAAAAATTAAATTTAAAAAAAAAATAAAAAATTGAATTAAATTCAAATGAAGCATTTTTGAAGGGGAATCCTACTTCGGAAATTCACTTATCGCGGGTGGTCCCGGTTAACCGCGATAACCGAGGGAACACTGTAGTTTGCTCGATGTAGTCGTTCATGAACATTGAGGGACTTGCTAGTTTCTATAATGGCTAAATTTTATAAATGTTGCGGACAAGGTTCTCATTAAAGGCAAAATTAAAATTGTAGGCGATTTTATTGCAGTTTACTTTTCGCATCTGGCGTGTTAACCTAAGAAATTATTCACGGCGTTTCAAGTAAATCTGTTTGGAAATGTACTACAAACTTTTGAATGGATCTACCAATTTTGGACTTAAAATAGGCTAAGTAAGTTATGATACCGCTTTCTCACATTGTTGTTAAAATGTATTATTCAGCCATAGTGTGCTAATGCCAAGTATTGCCAAGTATTGTAGATCACATCCACTGATTTAATGTCAGGCGATAGATTTCCAAACACTATGAATTACCAAATGACAGACTTACATCATCAAGCTCGTTTTCCTTTGCGTTTCGTTTGTGTCGTCCATTCTTTCCTCCTCCATTGATCTTGCATTCGTAGCAGGCCTCGGGAGACAAACTGTCATCATCATCGCCCTCTGAGCCAAGTTGGCTTGGGAAGCCTGAGCCCGATATGCAGTGACTGCGTGAAAACAAAGGCAATTTCATCAAAAGAACCCAGAACAACTTCACCTGATCCTGATACATTCTCCATCTGTGGCTTCCATGCTCACTTGATGAAGGTAATTGACTTTAACTATTTGTTAAGTAAGTTGAACTCACCCCTGTCCAGCCCTGTAGAAGCCTCCAGGACAGCCACACAAATATCCTCCATCCGTATTAGAGCAACCGTAAGAACATGGGTTGTTACCCATGGAACACTCGTTGACATCCTGGCAGCCGCCAGCAGATGACTCAAAGTCAAAGCCGGATGGACACATACACTTGTAGCTACCCAGTGTGTTGTAGCAGGAGGCGGAGCCACACATAGACCCGGACTGGCACTCATTTTCATCTGTGCAGAAAAGGACAGAATATGAATGTAAGTACTAAAGCAGTACCTTTAACTTACAAATGCTTTAACACGTTCATCACCATGTTTTGTTCGTTTGACTGAGTGTGCATAACATAATTTTAAGTTGTGTGTTTAGGTGTTTGTGTGCATATGTTTACTAAGCTACCACTCGCAATTCTGTCGCGTTAGAACATGTCTTTACGTTTCTTATTCATTTAAATGGCTTAACAAATAATGTTTACTAAGCTACCACTCGCAATTCCGTCACATTAGAAAATGTCTTTACATTTCGTATTCATTGAAATGGCTTAACAAATAATTATCTTCTATTTTTTCTCTTTTTATGCAGACATATTTCAACCACACTGAAAGCACTTTAATCATTTTAAAGTTTCATTTTTGGACGACTGTGAAGCAAAAAATGAAGTACCGTATTTTCACGACTATAAGGCGCACTTAAAAGTCTTAAATTTTCTCCAAAATAGACAGTGTGCCTTATAATAAAGTGCACCCTATAATACAGTGCACCTTATAATACAGTGCGTCTTATAATACAGTGCGCCTTATATATGGAAAAAAATGTCATTCATTGAGGGTGCGCCTTATAATGCGGTGCGCCTTATAGTCGTGAAAATACGGTATACTGAGACTGGTGACTCACCAACACACTGGTTCCATTGGTAGTGCTGCACATAGCCTTGAGGACAACCACAACGGAAACCTCCCATCATGTTTTGACAGCCATGTTGACAGCGATGGTTACTGCTACACTCATCCACGTCTAACAAAGGTCAGAGTGTGTTAGTGTTTTAACACCAAAACAACATGTGAAACTGCTTTAGCGATATCTAAGCATAACATCGCACTTAAAGGCTGACTTACCTTCACACCCCAAGCCAGAGGTATCCAAAGAAAAGCCTTTAGAGCACTCGCAGTTGAAGCTACCAGGAGTATTGACACATGCAGCCTGGGAACCGCACGCACCGTTCTGACCCATGCATTCATTGTTGTCTGGAAGATCACAATAATTTTAAGCTTTAACCCCATTATGAAAAGATTTGAAGGGATTTTGTTTTGTTTGTACCAATGCAGGCCGTTTGATGCTGGGTAAAGCCAGGTGGACACTTGCAAGTGAAACCCCCGATGGTGTTGACACAAAGGAACTGGCAGTTGTGTTGTTTGGTGGAACACTCATCCAAATCTGAGCAGGAAAGAAGAAGAAATAGTGTGTTAATCACACTTCGTACCCGTGACTGGACGTTTGGTCGCCCGGGACGTTTGGTCGCCCGGGACGTTTGGTCGCCCCGGACGTTTGGTCGCCCGGACGTTTGGTCGCCCGGACGTTTGGTCGCCCGGGATGTTTGGTCGCCCGGGATGTTTGGTCGCCCGGGATGTTTGGTCGTCCCGGACGTTTGGTCGCCCGGGACGTTTGGTCGCCCGGGACGTTTGGTCGCCCGGGACGTTTGGTCGCCCGGTCGTTTGGTCGCCTGGTCGTTTGGTCGCCCGGGACGTTTAGTCGCCCGGACGTTTGGTCGCCCGGGACGTTTGGTCGCCCGGGACGTTTGGTCGCCCAGATGTTTGGTCGCCCAGACATATGGGCGCCCGGATTTTTGGTCGCCCGGGTGAATATAATTTTGAGAACTGGTTTCAACATTATATATTTAGATATTAAACTCTCTCATGAATATAATTTTGAGAGCTGGTTTCAACAGTAAACTATCTGTCATGCTGTCAAATGTCTGGCGACCAAACATCCAGAGACCAAAACGTCTGAGTACCCTTTGTACCTTTGCAGGTCTTGCCATCAGGCTGCAGGATGTATCCTCTTGGACAGGAGCAGAGGTAACTGCCTTCAGTGTTTTTACACAGGAAGTTACAAGGCTTGGGAGACAGCCCACACTCATCCACGTCTGTAAAAACAAAACTCACAGTTAAAAAATATAAGGGAAGAAGTAGTTGCCTTACCTAAACAACACTGAAAGTAAGGAAATAACATTCTATTCTAATCAGAGGTCAACCTTACCGACACATGAGGTAGCAGTAAAGTCGGTCTTATATCCAACGTTACAGTGACAACGGAAGGAACCAATAGTGTTGATGCATTGACCGTTGAGACAAAGATCTGGCATCACCTGACACTCGTTGATATCTGGTTTAGAAGAAAAGTATCCACACCCAATTAGAAAATGATCTACGCTTGCCATTGTTGTTCATGTAGGCGATTCCCAACATGCCTTTTAGCAAGTACACACTAGGCATTAACAGATACTTACCCCTCCCATCTGTAGTATAGCCAGGTCCAAGAGGACACATCCTTTTATACTGGACAGTTCCAGGCAGTGGGCAGAGCTCACACTGCGATCCCCAGCCTCGACCCGTATTGCAGCAACACTCGGACTTGGTCACGCTGTTGCGGTTTGTGGACGACTGTTGACACATTGTCTGCAAGACCTCCATGTAACAGAAGCCCTTGCGATTATCTGGAAGAAGTTGGAAGAAGTTGGAAGAGTTTTTATGGGTTTCAACTCAATTTAACTACTAACACTACTACTTTACAGCGCATTTACCCTCTGGCTTCCCAGTATGCCATCAATTTCTTACCGATACACTCCGTTCCAGTAGAGCTGGGCTCGAAGCCATCGTTACACTCGCAGCGGTAGCTTCCAACAGTGTTGACACAGCGTCCATTCTTACAAATTCCAGGCTTGGCTCTACACTCGTTCAAGTCTGCAAGTACACAGAAGAACATTGACAGAAATGTGAGTGACAGATGCTGTCCTATTGTCATATATTTGTTCCCCAATGCTCAAGAAAGTTCCTTAAATCTCTCAGAAACATGGTTTCTTACCCATACACCCTTCTCCATCAGGTCTTCTCTGCATACCAGGTGGGCAGATACACATGAATGTGCCAATGAGGTTTTTACATGTCATTCCCTTGGATTCACAGTCATCCAGGCCTTCGGAACACTCATCTTGGTCTAATGGGGAACAGCATTGACAAAATGGTAAATAACTAAACAATTTTCTTTAAAATTGTTTACAGTGGTAGCTCTACTTATTTAATTAATTGGTTGTAACTTGAATTTTTCGCTATGAAAGTATTTTGCATGTAATATCGTAGTTGGCTGGGATATGCTCCAGCACCCCCATGACCTTATTCTGCCAATTTCACATTTCAGGGGGAATATTTTTTTTAGAGGGGAGATGGACTTTGCATTTCACAAATTGAATTTATTTTGTATCTTGAAACAATTTCCGTAACCATAACCTGAATATTTTGTAAGTAGAGGTACTTACTACTACTGTCCTTTTTCAAAAATTTCTTACCTCTACACATACGATGGTCGTCTCGTAGCACATAACCGGCTGGGCACATGCATTCGTAGGAACCAAAGGTGTTTACACACCGGAAGGCGCACAGTAGAGGGTTCTTTGAGCACTCATTGATGTCTGCAAAATGGGTGGGATGATCAACCATAAGCAAAGGAGAAAGTACACTTTAACAATGCCTATTTGGAAAACTGACCTTCACACGTCATCATGGGTCCAGGTTCAAAACCCTCCTGGCAAGAACATTCAAAGCCTCCCACCACATTGGTGCAGGTTCCATTCCCACATGGGTTTCCAATGGAGCACTCATCCGTATCTGTTAAGGACATAATTTGGAAATCATTATTTGAACGACATTCCTACATTGCCCTTTTTCCAGTGTCGAAAATGCGGTTATTAAAGTTGGTGTTCAAAAGAAACGTAATGCATACTTTGAGGCGGGAGAGTATAAAATGTATTACCGTATTTTCACGACTATAAGGCGCACTTAAAAGTCTTACATTTTCTCCAAAATAGGCAGTGCGCCTTATAATACAGTGCGTCTTATATATGGAAAAAACAGAAAACCAAAAACGAAAAACCACCGCTGTCGGATATTAAAAAAACACAAACGCCTGAACTGAAACAATACTGTTAAATATGCAGATGCCATTTTAGTTTACAAAATCTTCCATCATATAGCTCCTCCCCCACTACAAAATTTTATACAAAAAAATCCAAAACATCAACAATGGCTGGCTCTAGAGGTGACTGTGAAGTAGTGAGTGCTTCATACCTGGAAGTTAATAGCAATTACCGTATTTTCACGACTATAAGGCGCACTTAAAAGTCTTACATTTTCTCCAAAATAGACAGTGCGCCTTATAATACAGTGCGCCTTATATATGGAAAAATGTCATTCATTGAGGGTGCGCCTTATAATGCGGTGCGCCTTATAGTCGTGAAAATACGGTATTATCTGATAAAGCTGATGTATTGTTTGTAATCTAATATTGTTCAATGAGCTCGAAGTGAACATTAAAAAAATATATCTGCCAAAAAATCGGGGCTTAATATTTTCTTAAATTGAAGTCGATAAGAATCACTTTTAAAAAAAATAAAAAATAACCTACCAACACAATTAACTCCAGTGTAGTCCAAGTTATATCCAAAGGGACATTCACATCGGAAAGAACCATCTGTATTGATGCAAATACCATTCTGGCAAATGCCTGGGTTATCCAGACACTCATTCATATCTACAGGAGAGGATTATATTTATTATATTTAAAAGTAATCCATCATATTGAGTCATTTCGGTTGGTGATAAATTACTCACCCTCACGGGCATTGTCAAGTCCAGGCAATGCTCCATGGCCGTAGGGACATAGAGTGTTGAAAGCAGCTGGAAAAAATATATTCAAAGGTTAGTTTTATTATTTTACAAATGTCATTATGCGCATATATTAATTCAGCTTTCTGCATATATTTCTTAATAATACTACATATAGGAAACAACATATTTCTATGACTAAATATGTCAAAAACTACAGTCACAGAACAGCACAAAAAAAATTATCAACTGTTCTCTACCTACCCTGTCCAGCATTTACGAATTATGGTGCTTTAGAAGGGCAGAAAGCATTATAAAAAAAACAATATGCATCCTGGCTTCTGTTTTTTGTTGTTATTTGTGTACTAAATGGTGAAAGATTTAAATCTCATACTTGTATAATCACAATAAAATCATTTAATTCCATTTAATTCAAACATTTGAACGTTGCCATAATGTTGCATTGGTACTGTGTGAAAGCATGTAATGTTTGTTGTTGTTACATACCTTCAGTCTCTCGGGGGCACAGCTCGCAAGGAAGCCCCCAGCCCTCCCCGGGCATCTTGCTGCAACAGCACTTGGCCTTGGTGGTGTTGAAAGCTTTCGGTACGGAACACTTTCCTACTTCGAATTTGGTGAAGCAGAAACTCTCTCGAGTGTCTGTTGTCAAAAAGGTAAAAAAATGAAAGGGTTTTAGAAATTTGCGTCGGAATACAGTGTTCCCTCGGTTATCGCAATTAATGCAGACCGGGACCACCCGCGATAAGTGAATTTCCGCAAAGTAGGGATGCCCCTTCAAAAATGCTTAATTTGAATTTAATTAAAAAAAAAAAAAAATTATTTATATTTTTTTTACCCCCCTGTATACAGTACACCATATAGAATACGTTTAGAGAGAGTGAAATTCATGTTATAATAAAAAAAACTGTAAAATATGTCGTCTCATTGTAATATTTGTATTTTTTTTCCCAAAAAAACGCAAAGCTCTGAATCCGCGGTGGCTGAACCGTGAAGTAGCGAGGGAACACTGTAATTGAAGCTATTGGAGCACAGAAATGAAATCATTTACTGTCCATAATATGCGTGGTGGTATTAAAAGAAGATTTAAATATTTTTAAAAAGTCCAATCCATGCCAACCCAGTCAAATTTAGAATGGATGTCTATCATTTTTAAAGGCCGGCATAGTGTTAAATTAGTATTTATCTAAATAATTCATCAAACCATTAATGAATGAATGTTTTCATCATTAACGACAATATCTTAACCACATGTTATAGGCCATTTTGTATATTATATAGATTCTAAAGACGGAAAAATATTTGTCAGGTCAAGTCCTACCTGTTAATTTAAAAATATTTATTTTAGGTTAGTCATGCCATTGCTGTCAGTTCAGATTGTTTTTAATACAAATTATAATGACTTTTTGAATTGAACCTCTGAATGTTTTCAACAATGTTCTATGTTTTACTGAGATGTCCTTCAATTATTTTTTTTGTCTAGAAACTCGCAGTGATCTCAAAATGATTCTTTAACGTGGAAAGATGGACACAAGTATATTCATGGTAAAACAAAACAAACAAACAAACAAAAGAAGCAAATTGGAAAAGTTGAAATCACACAAAATATGAACGCATCGTAACATGAACAGGAACAAAAAAAGTGGTGGTAGAGTTGTATATATATTTAAACATATTCCTTATATTAAACCAATTACAAATTAATCAGGAATAGGTTTTAAGAATAAAAGACAAGATTTAGTCTCACCATAGCATCGCCGCTTGTTATCAGAGAGCACAAAACCTGGCTGGCAAGTGCATTGGAAGCTACCAGGTGTGTTTGTACAGGTTCCAAACTGGCAAAGATTCGGTTCCACTTCACATTCGTTGATATCTGGATAAAACATAAAGTAAGACAAATGTGCTGCAAATGTTGAAGTCAAGATTATTTATATATCAAAGTCTGTATCTTACCAATACACTGGTCATTCTGCACTTCATAACCCGGAGGACAAATACATCTAAAGGAGCCGTCTAAATTCTGACAAGTTCCTGGGGAACATGTCCCAGGCAGACTGACACATTCGTTGATATCTATACGATTGGAAAGAACAGTGTTTAAAACATAAGAACTCAACAAAATGGTATTAAATACAATCAAACTTACCAACACAGTTTTTCCCATCAGGTGTATTTTCATAACCTTCATGGCAAAGACATTGGAAGGAACCTAACCCATTAATACACTGTCCATTTCTACAAACTTGACCCTGAAGGGCGGTGCACTCATCAATATCTGCAAGTAATAAACACTTCTGTTAACCTTTTATACATTTTTATATACGTAGAAACATATTTTGACAGAGTACTCCATACCCATGCAGTCATTGTTGTGCGTGAGTTCAAAACCAGGGAAGCAAAGGCAGTTGTAGGACCCTACTGTGTTTTTACAAGTACCATTTCCACATGGTTGTCTGTCACATTCGTCAATGTCTAAAAATCCAGGAAATATTGGTGTTAAAAACAACGAAATCTAAGGAAATGCTTATTAAATCTAATGTTGATTATTCTTATACTTACCCATGCACATGGTTTGATCTGCAGTTGCTTTGAAGCCGTTGTGGCAGAGACAACGATAACTACCTTGGGTGTCAATACACTCTCCATGGCTGCATACATTTGGAATTTCTTGGCATTCGTTGCGGTCTGACGGAATGAAGGACGTGAAGAGATGATTCGTGAATGTTGATGAAAGTCAAGAATTCCAAGAAAGCCACACACAAGAGGTAATCTAAGACCTACTTACTTTTTTTTATTTAATCCGGGCCACCCACAAAGTTTAGAAGTGATGTATGCTCAGAAGTATTCACACTTTTCAGCACTTTTAAAGAAATAATCGAGGCAAAAAGATCTACCCATATAGTATGTATTTAGTCTTACAACTTATGTTGATGTTCCAGAACCACGTACTATGTACAGTTCAACTTAATTTGTATATTTTTGCTCAGAACCGAGATAGAAAGGGAGGAAACTGAAGTAAAATCCCGTGGATTTACCACCAAATTGAGTCGAATTGAGGCATACAATTGTGGCACATATTTGAAGTGTCCGAAATCAATGTATCGCTTAATGAGTAGTTGTTACAGCTCGAGGTTAACACGCAAAATAAGTTGTGGTCGGCAGAGAGCCTCATTAAAGAGACAGATATGCATGTTTAACAAATTAATA
The DNA here is from genome assembly GCF_051989575.1 of Stigmatopora nigra. NCBI lineage: Eukaryota > Metazoa > Chordata > Actinopteri > Syngnathiformes > Syngnathidae > Stigmatopora > Stigmatopora nigra. The sequence continues at coordinate 3,045,205 of NC_135512.1, read as the reverse complement.
AAGTATATACAAAGTATATATATATACATATAACATTGTTCATAGCTAAAGGCAACCAGCAGACTTGAAGAAACTTACTGTATTAAGCACATCTTCCACATATATAAGATTTCAAGGCAATATATATTCTATTCTAATATATCAAGCTGTGCCTAGTTTACTAATACCAAATATTCTATACTAGAATATATTATAGGACTATAAGTGTTAATATTTTAAATAGTTAGCCAGACCTGTAACCTATACTCAGATGCGACGTATATATGGTTTACCCCTTTTTTATTGGGCATTTTTGGTCAGATTTGACTTATACTCAATATTTTGCGACTTACACTTTAAAAAACAAAAACTTCTTATTAAATGCATTCTAAGAAAGCATGTACTTACCCACACAGGCTCCACTAGGCGATAGTTTGAACCCTGCCGAGCATTCGCAGCGATAACTGCCGGGTATGTTGATACATTTGGCGTTCCGTTGGCAGAGGTTGTCTCCGCTGTTGCATTCGTCAATATCTTTGTAAGATAGAAACAAAAGAAAAATCATTTTCTAACAACAAGCAGTATTGGTTTTTTGAAAATTTGCTGCCTGTTATTTTACAGAGGGTTACTACCTTCGCAAATGAGCAGTATGTTGTTATAGCTAAAGCCCATTGGACATTCACAACGGAAGCTCCCAATCTGGTTAATGCACACGCCATTGGCACAGATGCCGGGAATCTCCCTGCACTCATCAATATCTGCAAACAAGAGCAAAAAATATATACAGTGCGTACATATTCCTTTTCTCTTAACACGAGCAAAAGGGTGTCAAATATGATACAAAGATTTTTGCTATCAAGTCCTTTTTATGGTTAGCGAATTTAATTGGCTTTTTGTATGTTGTCATTTGGGGTAACTGAATTTGTATATTTTAGATAGATCTTTTAGAAGTTATAATAAAGAGTAATATTGGATATGGGGTAAAATTATTCCCAGTACAGTGGTACCTCAAGATACGAGCTTATTGCACGGCAATGCGCTCGTAACATAACATAAACAAATTTAAATGAAGTTGGATTACGATGCAGCCACACTCAAAAATAAATTTAATCTAATCTTACACTAAACTATCTAATTTTGTTTAAATTTTTGATACCTTTCTGGCTCTATTGGCCCCGCCTCCACTCTGACTTTCAGATTTAACCTATCAAGGGTTATTTGCTTTTGTCTCCCCTTCAAAATAATCCCAAAATGATGCACACAAATGTCCTCACAATAGGATAACGCATGACCACTTGCCAACGAAAAGTAGTATATACTCCTCTCGTACTTGCGATTGCTCCGCCATTCACACTGTCTAACTGGTGAAAAAAAACACTGAAAAAAATGCAATGCTCCGCCCAGTGCTCATAAAGACATTAAACAAGGGAGTTGCGCCCAGAAAAACAGTGGCCATGATGTTCTTATGAGAAGCTTCTCACATCCGTTGTATGCTCGTATCTCAAAAGTTGCCTCGTATCTCAAGACAAATATTTGCCCGAAATTTTTACCCGTATCTCAAATTGCTCGTATGTCAAAGTACCACTGTACATATTTTCAGGATATAATCTGCCATTGTAAAAGAGATTTGAATGAAGAAAAAAAAATAGTATTAATTTGTTATGAAAGACGTACAACTTGCATTATGTACTTACCAATTGGCTTCCCAGTGTGGATATCGATGATAAATCCAGGAGCCTGGTTACCACAAAGTAACTGATACTGAGCTGAAAAAAAAACAATAATTAGTCAAACTTAACAAAGAAAACAAAACACAACTGCATTTGAGTACGAAGTACTCGTTAACTGTGTAAAACTCACAAGTTGCAGGAGTTGGGCAAGCCTCACATGGCTTATTCCATGCCTTGCCGACATTGTAAGCACAGCAACACATCTTTTTGGTCATGTTGAACGACAACTCGTTCTCGCAGGTATCATTGAAGTTGCGGTAACATACACTTTTCCTCATGTCTGAATTTCACCCACAGAAACAAATCAGTGACGGGATTTCAGCAAAAAAAAACAACAACCGGTCCAGGATGTGTCGCCTTACCCATGCAGTTGTTTCCTCCATTGACTTGCATGTACTCCGGTGGACAAACACATGTGTAGTTGCCCAAGGTGTTGTAACAGGTACCGGGTCCACAGATTCCAATGTGGGTGGTGCATTCGTCAATGTCTATTTGTTTAGAAAGTGTATTAATAGTATAGGTAGAAGTATAAATCAGGTTGGAGTGGGTTGTGAATTATCTTACCTTCACAAATTCGTGTTTCCTCGTTGAGGTAATAACCTGCCGGGCATTCACATTGGAAGCTACCAAAAGTGTTGACACAATTTCCACCTTGGCAGAGGCCTGGAAGCTCCTGGCATTCGTCAATATCTGGAGTATAAATTAGGTTTTGTACTATAGTTTTAAATTGATCTTAAAAAATGAAAAGTTTGATGGTTTACCTTCTAGGATGACAGTAATGGGGTTGGGTCTGAAACCTTCTCCTCCAGGACAGAGGGTTCGATATTCAGCTGTAGAAAAAAATATATTTTTAAATCTCTATTAGTGGGAATTAGAATTTGTATTTTCTTAATGACATTTTGTCTTCAATCTATTTTGTTCTTATGTTTGAGGGAGTTTAGATATTTAAAAATGTCCTATTTAAGATTAAATTTTTAGTTCAGGAGGTTGTGTATACTTGAATTGGGGGCGGGGCAAAGTTCACAAGGGTTGCCCCAGGCTCCTCCCAGTGAACAACAACAGGAAGCTCTGGTCACGCCCACTCCAATTTCAGCACTACAAGAGATTCCGCCATCTCCACGTGGTAGGATATCCAGAAAACAGTTGCCCACACGAATATCTGAAATGAAGAAAAATATGGAAACTTTTTAAAAGTAAATTCAAATTACTAATACTTAGTGCTTAGCGTAAATTAAAAGCACACAAGTGTCAGTACATGCTTATTATGCTAATCCTTAGTATAGATTGAAAATAACAGCATACCTAAATACAAGTGCAAAAAAAAATGAGATTTGAAAACTTCATTCAAAATATGGGAAGGAAAAAATACTACAATTTATACTACAATTTATACTACAATATACTACAATTTATACTACAATATACTACAATTTATACTACAATATACTACAATTTATACTACAATTTATACTACAATTTATACTACAATTTATACTACAATTTATACTACAATTTATACTACAATTTATACTACAATTTATACTACAATTCATACTACAATATACTACAATTTATACTACAATATACTACAATTTATACTACAATATACTACAATTTATATTACAATATACTACAATATACTACAATATACTACAATATACTACAATTTATACTACAATTTATACTACAATATACTACAATATACTACAATATACCGCAATATACTACAATATACTACATACTACAGTATACTACAATATACTACAATATATTACAATATGTTACAATATATTACAATATATTACAATATACTACAATATATTACAATATACTACAATAAACTAGAATATATACTATAATTTATACTATAATATATACTATAATTTATACTACAATATATACTATAATTTATACTACAATATATACTATAATTTATACTACAATATATACTATAATTTATACTACAATATATACTATAATTTATACTACAATATACTACAATATACTACAATACAACAATATTACAATTTCTTCAAATGGTAAATTGGTAAATCTGAGCTTTTCATTATTTAAAAGCATCAAAATGACTGCAAAAAATGAATTAAAAATTTGGAAATAGCATTTTACAGTATTTAAACTACTCTACCAACACTATTTTAAACTTTTACCCACCTACACAACCCACGCCAGTAGGGTTGAGCTCAAAATCGGCTGGGCAGTTACACAGGTAACTTCCTGGTGTGTTCACACACAGCCCGTTGATGCAGTTCACTGGGTCGGCACACTCGTTCATATCTGAAATGGTGCAAAAAACTTCATTTATTCACGGCATATCATCATGGAAAGCCAGTTTTAATATAGAAAAACACTTTAAAAACACCAGTTTCATTTATTCAACACAGGACAGCACATATTAATGAACATATTTATATTAATGTTAATGAACACATATCTAAACATGTAAGATTGTGGTGGAAGGTTAATTTCCATCTTTAAAATGATTGGCCAAGAGTTTTAGAGATGTATTTTAATTAGTTATTAATTAGTTATTATTATTATTGAGTTCCAGGTATGAAGGTGCTTTGGCTGAATGCATTAATTTTGAAGGGAACTACACATTCACCTCTAGAGCCAGCCCTTGTTGATTTGTTGGATTTTTTTGGATAAAATCTTGAAGTTGAGGAGGAGCTTTGTCTTAGTATGAAGGTGCTGAATGCACTATTTTTGAAGGGAACTACACATTCACCTCTAGAGCCAGCCCTTGTTGATATGTTGGAATTTTTTTGTACAAAATCTTGTAGTAGAGGAGGAGCTTTGTCTTGGAAGATTTTGTAAACTAAAGTAGCATCTGCATACTTAGTAGTATTGTTCCAATTCAGCCATTTTTGTTTTAAAAAAAATATCTGACAGTGATGGTGCGTTTTTTGGCTTTTTGTCAAAGTATGTTATATTGTGTGTTAATATACACCCGATACTAACCTGTACAGTTTCCTCCGCTCCGATCAAGCTCGTAACCGTCATCACACACACAGCGGAACATCCCCGGAAGGTTCTGACATGTTCCAAACACGCAAATGTTTTGGAAATTACACTCATCGATATCTGTGGTAAAACAAAGAGATTTTAATCATCTATTTGAGGGAAAAGAAAAAAGCAAATACTGTATTTTCACGACTATAAGGCGCATAGAAAAGTCTTAAATTTTCTGTAAAATAGACTGTGCGCCTTATAATCCAGTGCGGTTTATATATGTACCAATACTAAAATTGTTATAACGATTGAATAAAATAAATCAGTCAATAGGGTATATCGACTCTACTACTTTCCCGTAGAAAAAGTACTATGCAGTGACTGCTGGGATATGTAGTACTTTTGTCAATACACCCAATGGATTGTGGCCTGTATACATCGATATCAAAACAGCTTGATAAAGTATGGAAAGCAGTTTTGGAAAAGTTACGCTAGCTACTAGCTAGCTACTATTTGCGAATGGATTTTGGCCACCTGGACAAATGTATTCAACTCAGTGTTTTTGATGGACAATTGTTCAATTCGGACACAGAAAATTAAGACTTGATGGATTTGTGGGTGATGATGATGTGTGTACTTTGTAAAATGGTAAAATAAAGTACAACCGAACTCAGTTTTGCTTCCATTGCCTTTTTAAAAACGTATTTTTAGCATGTGGGTATAGCGTGTATGTTTTATATTGCCATGCCAGGCTGCCTCTATAAAAACCATGCGTCCTTTGTGTGTGTAAAATACAGAAATAGCATTCGTTATTGACACTGCGGCTAAAAATACCATGCGCAGTATCGTCGTGAAAATACGGTACTTATATGAGAAAGTTTTAAGTGTACCTTGACAGGCTTTGCTGTCCTCTGTTGGTGTGAAACCCATCTCACACTCGCAACGGTAGCCTCCTGGTGCGTTCAGGCACTGTCCGTTTTCACACAAGTTCACGTTGTCGGCACACTCGTCCATGTCTGGCATAAAACAGAATTGATCAGATGTTACGGTTTTGCTTCTTAGAGTTTCGAGAGGTCAACAAAAAAGTTAAGAAGCCGCTTTAAGAAACAAAAAAGTCGTACCAGAGCAGGAAAAGCCGTCTCCATTGAAACCATCCTTACACGTACACCTGTAAGAGCCTGGTGTGTTGACACAGTCTGCATTCAGGTTGCAGTTGTGGTCCTCAGCCGCACACTCGTCCATATCTATGCACAGTTTACCAGTCAATTTCGCAGTAAATATTTGTCTAGGCAGTTTTTCAAGAAGGTGATATATACGTTATGGGAATAAATATTGGAATATTTACCGATACACTTGATGCCGTCGCCCAGCCAGCCGTCACGACAGCGACACTTAAAGCTTCCGGGAACATTGATACATGCGGCATGCATGTCGCAGTTATTAGCACCGATCTCACACTCGTCAATATCTGGAAATATATTGAAGAAACGTGTATTTATTAAGAAGTTAACTCAGGTATTCTGTACATTGATATTGATAGGCATAAAGATGTAACTGTGACAACTGCAAAAATGACTTTTTTTAATAACTTTTTAAGTCATTCAATGGTTGAGAATATTAATCTTAACTGAAAAAAGCTGGCAATTTTTTTTTACAAAATTTTATAACAATGTAGTAAAATTCTTTGCATTATGACAAAATAATAATAATAATGCACAATAACCTTTGCCGTTGGAAATGATACTACAGGGTGTCTCAAAAAAATGTACTCACTTTTAGAATAAAATGTACTCACAATTAGAATATCTGGTCATTCTAAAAGTTTATTCTAAAAGTGAGTACATTTTTTTGAGACACCCTGTATATGTTGTTTCTTTTTTAAGAAACATAATGCAGTAACATTAATTTTACTTTGTATTTTTTTTTTCATAATCGTTCCATCTAAGAGTAAATTCCAACTAAAATATAATTTTTGAATAAGTACACTTTCCATTGGGAAGGCCCATACGGTAACTCTATGTTAATTTCACATAATAACCTATATTTACACAACACTAACAATTTTAATGATCCATTATTGCGAAATCAGAAGCAGTTAAACTTAAAATTTAAACAAAGTTTTCATCCTAAACATTGGAAAGTGCTACACAGCCATAACAGCCAAGACAAACAGACTCAATGACTGTTTCTTACCTAAGAACCGTCACCATACTCAACTAATTTACAATTAACTTACCATATTTTCACGGCTATAAGGCGCACCCTCAATGAATGACATTTTTTCCATATATAAGGCGCGCTGGATTATAAGGCGCACTGTCTATTTTGGAGAAAATGTAAGACTTTTAAGTGCGCCTTATAGTCGTGAAAATACGGTAATCAAGAATTATTGCTAGCCACTTTAGTCACTTTGTACCAGTTACCCATATTGACTACTACTTATACTAATTTATTATGTTGACCACTTATTAATCTACTACTATTTATTGATCATTTTTGTATTTGTTTGTTGTTGTTATTTGTGCACTACCCAGCTTGAAATCTCATTCTACTTGTATAATGACGATAAAAGCATTCAATTCAATTTCAACGAATAAATGCTTGTAATTGCTCATTATTTTAAATGGCGACATTTCAAATAAAAAATTTCATAGGTTAGATGAATTTGAGAACCCATTAATTATTGCTTATATATATATATATATATATATATATATATATATATATATATATATATATATATATATATATATATATATATATATATATATATATATATATATATATATATATATATATATATATATATATGTACATGTACATGTATATATATGTATATATATATATGTATATGTATATATATGTATATATATATATATGTATATGTATATATATGTATATGTATATATGTATATGTATATATATGTATATGTATATATATGTATATGTATGTATATATATGTATATGTATATATATATGTATATATATATATATGTATATATATATATGTGGGTGTGTATTGGTACCTGTACATCCAGTGGACCCTTTTTTGACAAAATATCCAAGCTGACAGTGACAGATGAAGGAACCCTTAGTGTTCTCACAGTCGCCATGGAGACAGATGTTTGGGTTTAAATCACACTCGTTCACATCTGCGAGTGTAAAAATAGACAATGGAAAACATGAGTGATTTTTGGCATGGATGATCATATTGAATGATATAAAACATCTTTTATTTCTCACCGATGCAAGTTCGCATGTCCATTGAAGCCATAAAACCGTCATAGCACAGGCAGCGGTATTCTCCGGGAATGTTTGTACATTGGCCTCCGTCGCAGATGTCTGGCGTCTCTTCGCATTCGTCGATGTCTTAAGCCAAGGGAGATGGTTTCAAACAAGGGTGTCAGACTCGGGTTAGTTCGCAGGCCGCTTTAATGTCAACTTGATTTCATGTGGGCCGGACTATTTTCGATATAACTTTTAGATTTTTTTTTTTTTATAAATGGATAAAATGAACTGGATTAAAGGCCCTCAATATTCAGTTTTTTATAGATCTAAAACAATGTTTATTTTAGATTTTTTTTAATATATTTTTAGATTTTACAAAATGATTTTTGAACTAAAAACAGAAAAAAATGATTAAAAAATGACAACTATTGATTTAAAAGGGGGAATAATCAGGAAATGTAATAAACATATATACTCTTCATTTTAATTTGATCCTTAAACACGGACGTTTGGTCGCCCGGACGTTTGGTCGTCTGGACGTTTGGTCGCCCGGACGTTTGGTCGCCCGGACGTTTGGTCTTTTCTTCATTTTAATTTACTAGTAATACTAATAACTTAGATATACTTTTTATAAATGGATTAAATGAACTGGATTAAAACCCTGAATATTCAGTTTTTTTATAGATATAAAACAGTTTATTTTAAATTTTTATCTATATTTTTAGATTTTACAAAATGATTTTCGACCTAAAAACACTAAAAAAATTGATCAAAAAATGACAATTATTGATTTAAAAGGGGGAAAATCAATAAATGTAATATACATCTATACTCTTCATTTTAATTTGATCCTAAAACATAAAGTCGGCACTCATGATTTACTTTCTCGGGCCTCACAAAATGAGTTGGCGGGCCAGATTTGGCCCCCGGGCCGCCACTTTGACACCTATGGATAAAATCGTAAAAAGAACAAAGAGCTTGGTGAAGGTCTATTGGTATACCTGAACATGTCCTCAGGTCGGGCATGAGAGCATAGCCTTCACTACAGCTGCATTCGTAGCTGCCCTCGGAGTTGGTGCAGTGGGTTTCGCAGCCTCCATTCATGATGGTGCACTCGTCAATGTCTGAAAAAAAAGGTGTAATATACAGTATGATGAAATGATACTTACAGATTTTTAGATAAAGTTGAGGAATAGGGTGAACTCACCAACACAACCCTGTCTGTCAGGTGTGGCCTGGTAGCCAGTGTCACAAGAACACTGATAGGTTCCCGCCATGTTGACACATTGGCCGTTTTTGCACAAGTTGTCACTCAGCTGGCACTCATTCACATCTAACGAAGCAAAAAATATATATTTATAGTGTCATCCATATTCGAAATAATGACCTATCATATTTTCTCGCATATAAGCCTCATCTGTGTACTCTTAAAATTGCCTTAAATAATAATTTTTAGATATTACGAAATGATTTTTGAACTAAAAACAGAAAAGATGGGATTAAAAAATGCAATTATTGATTTAAAAGGTGGGGGAAAATCAGGAAATGTAATATACATCTATAATCTTCATTTTAATTTGATCCTAAAACATACATACATATAATATTTAGATATTTTTTTTTATAAATGGATTAAATGAACTGGATAAAAGGGCCTGAGTATTCTGTTTTTTATAGATTTAAAACAATGTTTATTTAATTTTTTGTTATATATTTTTAGATTTCACAAAATTATTTTTGAACTAAAAACAGAAAAAAAATGATTAAAAAATGACAATGATTTAAAAGGGAGAAAATCAGGAAATGTCATATACATATATTTTTAGATTTTACAAAATGATTTTTGAAATAAAACAGAGAAAAATTTATTAAAAAAATCAAATTATTGATTTAAAAGGGTAAAATCAGGAAATTTAATATACATCTATACTCTTCATTTGAATTGGATCCTAAAACACAAAGTCAGCACTCATGATTGACTTTCTCGGACCACACAAAATGATGCGACGGGCCAGATTTGGCCCGCGGGCCGCCACTTGGACACCAGTTCTCTAAACAGTAAATCCACCAGTGTAATTTTCTACCTCACCTTCACAAGCAGATCCATCGGCGCTGAGTGAATGTCCGGGTGGACATTCACACTCGTAACTGCCTTCATTGTTGAGACAAGTCCCACCACGACACAAAAGGGGGTTTCGCTCACATTCGTCGATGTCTACCGACCGTCGGTTAGACGAGAAAACAAAAAAGGTCAATGAAAAGGAAGACAACAGAGTCGAGAAACCAAGTTACTCACCCATGCAGTTCTTCATCATCATGAAACCACTCTCATAGCCTTCAAAGCATTCACATTCAAAACTGCCAGGTGTGTTGACGCATGTTCCGTGACCGCACAAGTCCGGGGAAATACGACATTCGTCAATGTCTAAAGCACAAATGGAGGATTAATAAAGAGGCTGATAATTGTTTTTCTTTGTTCAGCAGGTACCTGTGCAGTTTCTTTCCTCGGCGGTAAGAGCAAAGCCACTGTTGCATCGACATTTGAAACTTCCGATGGTGTTCCGGCAAGTTCCGTGAGTACATAGACCGTTGAAGACCTTGCACTCATTCACATCTGTAAAAAAAAATTAAAAAAAGTCACAGATACAGCATTTCCTAACCAGATATGGTAATAGTTATATGATTTCATGTTGGCCTGACCATTTTAGATATAATATTTAGTTATTTTTTTTATATAAATGGATTAAAAGTACTGGATTAAAAGCCCTGAGTATTCAGTTTTTTATAGATCTAAAACAATGTTAATTTTAGCTTTTAAAAAAAATATTTGTAGATTTTACAAAATGATTTTTGAACTAAAAACACAGAAAAAAATGGATTAAAAAAATGACAATTATTGATTTAAAAGGGGGAAAATCAGGAAATATAATATACATCTATACTTTGACGATTATTGATCTAAGATGGGGTAGGCTCCAGCACCCCCACGACCCTTGTTGTGTTTTGGAAAAACAATGAATGGTTAAATTTAATTAGTATTTTTTTACTACTCTTAAAAAAGGGCAAAACATATTTTTTTGAAAATTAGATTGGGAGTAAAAATAATACAAATGAATGGTTAAATTTAATTTGCATTATTTTTACTAAATAAATAATAATACTAAATACTATACTAAATAAAATAATAAAAATGAATGATTACATTTAATTTGTATTATTTTTACTACTCTAAAAAAGGGCAAAACATATATTTTTAAAGAGATCGGGAGTAAAAAAAATAAAAATAAAAAAATAAAAAATCAGTGGTCTCATTGGTGATTGGCTGGCTACCGCCTCTGGCCTAGAGTCAGCTCCAGCACCCCCTGCGACCCTATTAAGGCTAAATCGGTTCAGAAAATCAAATGAGATAAGGTCATCTCATAAAAAAATGGGCTTTTTAGATGTATAATGCTAACCAGAAAACTCCAATCCAGATATAAATAACTCTCAAACCAGTTCAAAATCTACCTTTATAGAAGGGCCTTCCAGTCAGAATGTCCCTATTGGCAAAACCAGGTCCTCTTGGGCAGATAGCTCTGTATTCAGGCGAACTGGCTTTAGGACACTCTTCACAGTCGACACCCCAAGCAGCGCCCACAGAGCAGCAACACATGTCCACTCGGTAGCGTCCCGGTAGAGGTTCTCCGCACTCGTCCTCCAACCATTTCATGTAGCACTGCTCACTACGCATGTCTTAGAAAACCCAAAATTCCCCATTACAATTTGCTTTAGCACCCTCAACTCCCAAGTACAAGCCCCCCCATTCTTACCCACACATGTCCGTCCAGTGCTGTCCAAAGTCAAACCCTCGGCACATTCACATCGGAAGGATCCTTGAGTGTTGACGCAGCGGCCATTTGTACACAATCCAGGGAACACCTCACACTCGTTAATGTCTAAAGGGGGGTATCAACATCCCATTTCGTCCAATCAGAGCCAAGACGTGGATCAAATCGATTGGTTATCTGGATCTTACCTTCACAGACGAGTCCTTTCATTCTGGCAAATCCTCGTGAACAGGCAGTGTCTAAAAAATAAGACAGTGACAGTTTACGTTGTTATTATAATGGGATTTCTATTGAGATTTTTGCACAATGTATTTCGGAAATATCATTTTTTTGCATTTTTTTTTGCATTTACTGACCAATTTCGCAGCGTTCACATGGGCTTCCCCAAGCTGCCCCTAATGTAGAACAGCATTCAGATTTGAGTGTTGCTCCATTGATGTTCACCTCACATCGGTTGTCTTGGATGGTTAGCCAACAAGTACTCTTCATGCTATCTGTTGAGTTAAAGGAGAAAAGTTAAAGAATGAATGGGGATATCTGATGGTTAATAAATGTTTGGTGGGTGGTAATTTGTTTATTATATGTGGATTAAGTATACAGTAATCTCTTGTATATTGCGGTTAATGTAGATCAAGGGGTGTCAGACTCGGGTTGGTTCGTGGGACGATAAGGCGCACTTAAAAGTCTTAAATCTTCTCCAAAATAGACAGTGCGCCTTATAATCCAGTGCGCCTTATATATGGAAAAAACGGGAAACCAAAAACGAAAAACCACCACTGTCGGATATTAAAAAAACACAAAAGCCTGAACTGAAACAATACTGTTAAATATGCAGATCAGCCATCTTAGTTTACAAAATCTTCCATCATATAGCTCCTCCCCCACTGCAAGATTTTATACCAAAAAATCCAAAACATCAACAATGGCTGGCTCTAGAGGTGACTGTAAAGTAGTGAGTGCTTCATACCTGGAAGTCAATAGCAATTACCGTATTTTCACGACTAAGGCGCACTTAAAAGTCGTACATTTTCTCCAAAATAGACAGTGCGCCTTATAATCCAGTGCGCCTTATATATGGAAAAAACAGAAAACCAAAAACGAAATACTACCACTGTCGGATATTAAAAATAAACAAACGCCTGAACTGAAACAATACTGTTAAATATGCAGATCAGCCATCTTAGTTTACAAAATCTTCCATCATATAGCTTCTCCCCCACTGCAAGATTTTATGCAAAAAAATTCAAAACATCAACAATGGCTGGCTCTAGAGGTGACTGTAAAGTAGTGAGCAAGTGCTTCATACCTGGAAGTCAATAGCAATTACCGTATTTTCACGACAATATGGCACACTTAAAAGTCTTAAATTTTCTCCAAAACAGACAGTGCGCCTTATATATGGAAAACATGTCCTTCATTGAGGGTGCTCCTTATAATGCGGTGCGCCTTATAGTCGTGAAAATACGGTAATCAGGATTTTTGGTGACGTTAGGTCAGTGTAAAAAATTACATATTTGGAATAATTTTGGAGGTTTATGTGCGTCTTGCTGATAAAACTTTGATGAGAATGACTATTGTTAATACAGGCGGCATAGTTTTAAATGAAAATATCTTCAGATAATGGTATCCCTTGAGATTTTTTAAGTATACCGCAGTTCAAAAATGGTTGGTTCAATAGATTCTCAGGAAACCAGACTTTTTAATGGCCAAAAAATGAGTGTAAGATTAAGATATCTTACCCACGCAGATGGTATTGGTAGAGTCCAACTTGCTCCCATGGGTGCACTCACAGTTGAAGGAACCAATCACATTGCGACAAACCCCATTGACGCATGGACTGGATTCGCATTCGTTAATATCTGGAACACAAACACAAGGTCATGGATGTGAATTGAAATATTAACGAGAGAAAAGTAGGTCAGCTCCACTTCGACCACCAAAAAAACAGATGGTTCCACGGCCGGTATGTATAATATGTTCACCTTCACATGTCTCCGATTCTGGCTTGAAGACAAAACCTTTAGGGCAGGAACATGTGTATGAGCCAGGAGTATTTCTGCATAAGCCGTTGTCGCATAGTTGGCGGTTAACCAAGCACTCATTGATATCTGAAAAAGAGTTTGTAGAATTTGGTGAAGTCATTTGTATAAAAAAAAAAGCATTAAGCCAAAAAATATTGGTTCCTTCTGACGTTATCCAGCATAATCCGTGCAATTTATGATTATATTTTGCATGGCTATTTGCCAAAGCATGACTTGAATACCATCAATAAAGTATTTGCATCAAAAGACAATATTTTCATTTGTAATTTTGTATTCTGTCTGGTGTTTGTAATTGCTTTTCTGGTTTCGTGACTGGATGTGGATCGCTGCAAGGTAAACAGTGATAATATACAATGTCAAGTTATTCATTTATCTGGCTCAAAATGGAGTTATTTTAGATATATTTTTTTCTGGAACCAAGTACTAAGCACAATTTAAAACAACTATCCTTCATTTTTTTCTACCCCCACCAGTCAAATTCAACAATTTAATTCTACAATTTACATTTTACTACTACTATTACTTCTACTGCTTTTATTTTACTACTACTACTACTATTATTTATATTTTACTACTACTATTTATATTTTACTACTAGTACTATTTATATTTTACTACTACTATTCATATTTTACTACTACTACTATTTATATTTTACTACAACTACTTCTATATATATTTTACTACTATTACTCTTTGTATTTTACTACTACTACTATTTTTGTTTTACTATAACCACTGCTACTTTTTGTTTTACTATAACTACTGCTACTTTCTGTTTTACTATAACTACTACTTCTATTTCTGTTTTACTATAACTACTACTTCTATTCCTGTTTTACTATAACTACTACTTCTATTTCTGTTTTACTATAACTAATACTTATATTTCTGTTTTACTACTACTACTATTTCTATTGTACTACTACTACTATTTTTGTTTTACTATAACTACTACTACTATTTCTATTGTACTACTACTACTATTTTTGTTTTACTATAACTACTACTACTATTTCTATTGTACTACTACTACTATTTTTGTTTTACTATAACTACTACTACTATTTTACTACTACTACTATTTTAGTTTTACTATAACTACTATTACTATGTTTGTTTTACTACTACTACTATTTGTGTTTTACAACAAATTCTATTACTACAAATCCCATTTGGAATAAAGATGGCGAATGTATAACACTTTCTAAATAAGCACAGAGATTTCTATTGGCTTTCAAAGCGTGCACACTCACCCACGCAAAGTTTGCCACTGGTGTCGGACTCGTAACCGATATTACAGATGCAGCGGTAACTTCCTCGCAGATTCTCACAAATGCCATTCTGACAAATGTCTGGATCCAGTGCACACTCATTAATATCTAGGGAAAATAAAAGCAATTTATTTAGCAGTTACAAAAAAAAACAAAGCAGTTCTATGCAACATGGATGAGCATCAAACTGACCTCTGCCATCTGCTGTGATGCCGATCCCACTACTGCAAACGGCCTGGAACTCAGCTAAAAATATTTTTAAATTAAATTAAAAAAAAAATCCACACAGTGCATCAACGCAAATCTTAAAAAGCATTTTGTTGAGCTTTTACCTGAGTTTCGTGAAGGACAGGGATTACAAGGTTCTCCAAATCCATGCTCAGGATTAGCACAACAGCACTCCGACTTAGTCACCGCACCCGGGAAGGGCCTTGAGCATGTGCCCATCTTTATGGCACCGTAACAGGTGGTCCTCATATGGGTGTCCACGCAAACTCTCCCATCCACATCAATAGCCAGGCCCGGCGGGCACTCACAGCGGAAAGAACCCTCCGAGTTAATGCAGCGGCCATTCATGCAAATTCCAGGTGTCAGACACTCGTCAATGTCTTTAAAAGAGAGGGAACGTCAGTCACAATTTTGCAGCTCCTTATCGCTAATTGACCAATTAAACCAAACTAGTTTTAAGGCTATTTAGTTAAAAAATTCAATTCTAAATTCCCCTAGTTGTGCTAAAAACATGTAATCTCATGCGCCTTATACGTAAGTGGATAAAAAATTGATGAATCATTGTATAAAGTTCGTTTTAGCACAAATCCACCTTGCTAATGTATAACTCAATGCCTAACTACTACTACTATTACTACTATTAGAACTTGTGATAATTTGTTTCAGGTGTACTGTAATTATTTTCTGTATAAAAATTTAATTTGGTGTTCAAAAAGTCTTTTGCAAATTTGAGTCTGATCGAGGTCGTCTTATATTCGGGACAAAACGTTAATACAATTTCTACTACAGTTTCATCTTGTGGATCAACTACCTACTACAACCAACGTACCAGTGCAGTACCGTCCATTTGATGCCAGGGCAAAACCAGGTTTGCATATACACTTAAAGCTGCCATCTTCATTGATGCACATGCCATTTAGACACATGTTGGTTGTGGCACATTCATCGTGATCTGGAGGGAGAGAAAAACATAAATCAAGTTCTGACAAGTTTTCCTAAGGGGAAACAAATATTTGGACACATCCCTTAAAACAAGGGTGTCAGACTCGGGTTGTTTCGCGGGCCGCTTTAACGCCAACTTGATTTCACAACCATTTTAGATATAATATTTCGATTTTTTTTTTTGATGAATGGATTAGAATAACTGAATTAAAAGCCCTGAATATTCAGTTTTGTATAGATCTAAAACAATGTTTATTTTAGCTTTTTTGTAGATATTTTTAGATTTTACAAAATTATTTTTGAACTAAAAACAGGAAAAAATGGATTAAAAAAATTACAATTATTGATTTAAAAGGGGAAAAGTCAGGAAATTTAATATACATATATACTCTTCATTTTAATTTGATCCTAAAATACGGACGTTTGGTCGCCCGGACATTTGGTTGCCCCGACGTTTGGTCTCCCGGACGTTTGGTCGCCCGGACGTTTGGTCGCCCGGACGTTTGGTCGCCCGGACGTTTGGTCGCCCGGACATTTGGTCGCCCGGACGTTTGGTCGCCCGGACGTTTGGTCGCCCGGGTGAACATAATTTTTAGAGCTGGTTATACCCATTCATTTGAATTTGATCCTAAAACAGAAAGTCAGACCTCATGATCTACTTTCCCGGTCCACACAAAATGATCCGGCAGGCCAGATTTGGCCCCCGGGCCACCACTTTAAAAAACGTGCCTTAAACAGACTACAAACTTGAAATAACCCAAAGTCTTATTATGTTAATCACACTAACTTATTGATTTTTTTTAAAAAGTTGCTTGTCTCCTTACCAATACAGTTCTTTCCACTCGGCGTGAGTTCAAATCCAGCATTGCAGATACACTGGAAGCTTCCCTCGGTGTTGACACAGCGGCCATTACGACACATCACCCCATTGACGATACATTCATCAATATCTACACAGTCAACAACGATCAACAGGTATTTCAATTTAATTTAAGAGTTAAAGAAATTGATTTTGAGTTCGGATATATACCTATACAAGCTTGCTTGGTGGGTGTTCCTTGGTAACCCTCATGACATTTGCAGTGATAGGACCCCGGTGTATTTACACAGTCGCCATTAATACATGGATTACTTACACATTCATCCACATCTAAAATGGAGAAGACAAATGAACTATGTTATGTTACATAGAGTGACAGAAGGTGGCAGTACAAGGCTGCAATAAGACTTTGGGGGGGGGGGGGGATTTGTAGAGAGGGGTAGTTTGCTTACCAATGCATTCTCCACGTACATCCTGCTTATAACCCATGTTACATTCACAGCGATAACTGGTGGGTGTGGGAATACAACGTCCATTCAGACACAGATTGGTAAAGTGCCTACAGATGTCAACGGTGTCATTCACAGTAAAAGTGCCTGGCGGAATGAAACAAAAAAAATTGGGAAATCATCAAGACTGAATCTAGAAAGACATTTTCTGTCCAATAGCTAGTCAGATCTTACAGAAATGTTTAATTTGTAGGAAAGGCAAGCAAATGAGATTAAAATATACCGACTGTTTTTGCATTTTATCTCATGTTATACTATATTAAACATCTGCAAAACTTTTTTTTTAAATCGGAGATGTATATGATGAAAAAAAACAACTAAAATGTGACCTAACTAATGTTTTTTAGCAGAAGCACCCACTTAGCAGAGCCAGGACCATTATCAGGGACCCATACCACCCTGGTTACAATCTGATCCAGCTGCTGCCTTTCTGGGAGACGCTATAGTTCCCACAAAGTATGGACGAATAGGCTTAAGGACAGTTTTTTTTTTCCCATAGCCATCATGACTTTAAACTTGCAGTAGCATGACACACAGTCCCTTCTGTGTAATAAGTTAGGGGTGAGGTAATATGAAAAGACATTTAAGGGTAGTGATCTGCCTCCTACTGGCTGACTGAAGGTAAGTGAAAGATAGTAAGAGGTAAGTGATGTATATATAACGGCAGAATGCCAAATTACAAGTCTGAAATTATCACTTATTTGGGTCTTTTGCCAAGAAAACACACTCTATGGAGAATCACTACCAATTTCGTCATACGCAGTTTCTGGGTATGATGACAATTAGGCTTTTGTCGGGTCAATAATGATGACAAGTTGCTAATATAATCAGAAAAAAACACTTTCTTACATGTTTCAAAGATTCAACTGAATAGTCAAACCAACTCAGTAATCCTTTCACAATCACCTAGTAAACAGTCAAACATACCTATTGGATGGTGTTTCATTAGTCCACCGCCATTCCCTCCAAAGCTTCCACCATTCCCCCCGTTGCCTCCACCATTGCCCCCGTTGCCTCCAAAGTATCCGCCATTGCCTCCATTCCCATTGGGAACACTGGGATATCTGTGTCCGTTGTTGCTAGGGTAGTATCCGTTGGGATAGCCGTTTGGTAGGCCGTGTCCTTGGGGAACGCCCACGATACATAAACGACGGAACTCATCTAGAAGAGAAGAGATTGGGAGAATGCAAATATTGTTGATTATCAGTGCCATTTTGATTACTGTATTTTCACGACTATAAGGCGCACTTAAAAGTCTTAAATTTTCTCCAAAATAGACAGGGCACCTTATAATCCAGTGCGCCTTATATATGGAAAAAACAGAAAACCAAAAATGAAGAACCACCACTGTCGGATATTAAAAAAACACAAACGCCTGAACTGAAACAATACTGTTAAATATGCAGATCAGCCATCTTAATTTACAACATCTTCCATCATATAGCTCCTCCCCCACTGCAAGATTTTATAAAAAAAAATCCAAAACATCAACAATGGCTGGCTCTAGAGGTGACTGTAAAGTAGTGAGTGCTTCATACCTGGAAGTCAATAGCAATTACCGTATTTTCACGACTATAAGGCGCACTTAAAAGTCTTAAATTTTCTCCAAAATAGACAGTGCGCCTTATAGTCCAGTGCGCCTTATGTATGGGAAAAGTTTTAAAATATCTCATTCATTGAAGGTGCTTCTTACAATCCGGTGCGCCTTATAGTCGTGAAAATACGGTAAAATGTTTGAAGCCTCGGTACGAATATGAATTTGAACGTTCATACTCACCGGACCCCCTGACAGGGCACATCTCGGGAATCTGTCCCAAAGCCCAACAGCGGCCGGTGTCACAGCAACATTGCATCTTGGTGTACTGGCCATTCAGCTCAGCGGCACATCGGCCATTAGCCAATGCAGAGAAACACGTCCCAACACGCTGATCTGAAAAAGGATTGGCCATAGAAACAAGGAAGTTATTTATTTTTTCAAATTAACTAATTGACGATTGAGCCTAATAATGTGCTTTTGATTCATACAATATCTCAGAAATACTACGAGTGATGATTTTTCTTAAAATGTTCCCTTCACATTTGTACTCTTTATTGAACACATGAATATGGCGTGACCGGACGTTTGGTCGCCCGGACGTTTCGGTCGCATGGACGTTTGGTCGCCGGGACGTTTGGTCGCCGGGACGTTTGATCGTCCGGACGTTTGGTCGCATGGACGTTTGGTCGCATGGACGTTTGGTCGCATGGACGTTTGGTCGCATGGACGTTTGGTCGCATGGACGTTTGGTCGCATGGACGTTTGGTCACATGGACGTTTGGTCGCCCAGACGTTTGGTCGCCGGGATGTTTGATCGTCCGGACGTTTGATCGCATGGACGTTTGGTCGCACGGACGTTTGGTCGCACGGACGTTTGGTCGCACGGACGTTTGGTCGCCCGGGTGAATATAATTTTGAGAGCTAGTTATACTTTTGAATCCTAAAACAGAAAGTCGGCACTCATGATTGACTTTCCCGGGCCACAAAAAAATGATGCAGCGGACCAGATTTGGCCCTCGGCCTGCCACTTTGACACGTGATCTAGGCCATTAAGAAACACAAGTTTAAATTTGGAATTCCATGTGCTTAATGGGGTAGAATTTCAAAGAACGAGAGTAGTCTGAGAGGGCTAGAAGTCAATTTTAGCTATTTCCTTTGAATCATTCGATTCCCAAGAATGTACAAACTGTAAAGTAAAACTGTCTATTTCGAGCAAAATGGAGGAAGAAAAAGTTCAGCATTACCAGCAGAGGGGGAGTGATACATGTTAGGGGGCCCACATGTCGATTATCTCACTAATGAGCCAGCAGTCTGGAATTAATCCGTTCCATGTGGAGCAATTCTTGCCAATTAGATCCGAACATTGGTGGGACTGTGCAGTGTGTGGGAATACATGAGGTTCCAGCCCTCCACAGACGGACAGGCAGGCGTTCATTATAGGACAGATATGCGTTCCCCATTCTTTTCATAATATATACAGTCTCGAAACGCGAGTTAAAAGCCGTTAACATCCCGCAGGACGAAATGAGCGGAGGATTTTCGACGGGATTTGATGATGAGGATGACGAAGGCTTTTAATTGGAAGCAGATGGCGTTTTGTGTGTTAGTCTTTCGCCACGACGCCAGCATATGCTTTCATTTGGAGAGAGGTGTTTATAGTAGAGCCTAACTGACTGGACGGATCTTTTTCCTCCGAATTCCGCCGTGTGACGGGGCATTAGAGGTTCTGATTACTGGCACGCCCTTCTAGCGCCCCCCTCAAACCCCCTCTGGCCTCCCTTTATTCGGTATCCATGTAAGAGATGTGTCAAAGTGGTGGCCCGGGGGCCAAATTTGGCCCGTCGCATCATTTTGTGTGGCCCAAGAAAGTCAATCATGAGTGCTGACTTTCTGTTTTAGGATCAAATTTAAATGAAGAGTATAGATGTATATTAAATTTCCTGATTTTCCCCCTTTTAAATCAATAATTGTGATTTTTTAAATATTTTTTTCTGTGTTTTTAGTTCAAAAATCATTTTGTAAAATCTAAAAATATATATGAAAAAGCAAAAGCACAAAGGAACTGACCTGAGACCTGGCAGATGATAAATTATTGTCTAACTATAGTTATGCTTTATGGGAGCAAAAGTTAAAACACTAATTTTTTCCCCACATTTCCATATCATATCCATATGTTCTAAATTTCGAGATCTAGTCAAATAAGTGGTTTATTAATTGCTAAAAATAAATAAATAAAAATTTAGTCCGGTGCACAAGTGGTTAGTGTGTGGGTCTCACAGTTTTGGGGTCGAGGGTTCGATCCCATGTTGGTCTTCACTGTGTGAAGTTTGCATGTTCTTTCCGGGCTTGCGTGGGTTTTCTCTGGGTACTCCGGTTTCCTCCCACACCCCAAAAAACATGCATGCTAAGTTGATTTAACACCCTTAATTGCCCTTAGCTCTGATTGGTTGTTTGTCTCCAAGTGTGCTGTGAATGGCTGGCTACCCTGCCTGGTGCCTGTAGTTAGCTGGGATTGGCTCCAGCACCCCCCACGGCCCTTGTGAGGATAAGCGGTTGAGAAAATGAAGAAATAAAAATCCATCCCAACATTCTTTCTTTTATAGTGAAATTCTCACAATATGCGCAAGTATTTTCCAACATGGTTCGAATCTTCTAAAAATCTAAATTAACACCTGTTTGTGTTTGCTGGGATTGATTTCAAGAGCACATTAACACCTGGTAATGTTTCATGGGGCATGTCAGTGAGGTATTCAGTTTGTAAATGATGGGTATGTGGGCCAATAAGTGTACCCAAGTGTGTTTGTTGTTGGGACATTTGGTGACACTCACCTACACATCTGGAGCCGTCTGTACTGGAGATGTGACCTCGTGGACAGGTGCAGACGTAACTACCAGCTGTGTTAGTGCATTCGCCTCCATCGCATACACCGGAAATGGTGCTGCATTCATCAATGTCTGAAAAAAATCATTGGGATTGGTAATTAGTCGACTATGTTTTCGGTATGAAAACCATGACATGTATAATAAGGGTTGAAGTAGAATTTGTAAGTAGAGATGCACTTTATATGTAAATTCTCAGGTTCGTTTTATGGTCATCGTCATACTAGCAACTAAATCCTTTGAAAATGAATTTTTTAAAAATAATTTTTAATTTGGATTTAATCCACTGTATTTTAGGACTGCTTAATATGAATTGAAGTAGAATTTGTAAGTAGAGATGCACTTTATATGTAAATTTTCAGATTTGTTTTATGGTCGTCGTCATACTAGCAACTAAAACCTTTGAAAATGATTTTTTTTTTTAATAATTTTTAATTTGGATTTAATCCACTATATTTTAGGACTGCTTAATATGAATTGAAGTAGAATTTGTAAGTAGAGATGCACTTTATATGTAAATTTTCAGATTTGTTTTATGGTCGTCGTCATACTAGCAACTAAAACCTTTGAAAATGATTTTTTTTTTTAATAATTTTTAATTTGGATTTAATCCACTATATTTTAGGACTGCTTAATATGAATTGAAGTAGAATTTGTAAGTAGAGATGCACTTTATATGTAAATTCTCCAATTTGTTTTATGGTCCTGGTCATACTAGCAACTAAAACCTTTGAAAAAGATTATTAGTATTTTTTTAAATCGGATTGAGAATTAATCCACTATATTTTTGGACTACATAATAAGAATTGAAGTAGAATTTGTAAGTGGAGGTGCACTTTATATGCAAATTCTCCAATTTGTTTTATGGTCCTCACCATACTAACAACTAAAACCTTTAAAAATGATTTTTATTTTTTAATGAAAGCTAGCAATGAAAGACTAACTCTATCACGATTCAACCAAAAACAGGACATTTTGATTTTTGTGAGATTTAGCTTTTCATAACTTGAATTTCTTACGTATCTTATAACAAAATGTAAGTAGACGCATCAATAACTACAGTACAAAACTTTGTACCCACTTATTTCTGACAAAAACAACAATTTTCAAGCCATTTTTTGATCCTAAAAGATCGCTCTTTCGACATTAAAAATCTCGTTAACCACACCAAATAATCACCCCCACATTCAACAATCATTGCATGAAGTCATCCAAGCAATTACGTCTTTATTCTTCTGGAGGGATTAAAGCTGCAAACTCAATCCTCTTCCAATATACAGCTACTAATTGAATTAAAGTTCCATATAGTAGTGAAAATGAAGAACTCCATAAACCCCAAAGAAATGCCAATGGCCTCTGAGAGTACGAAATCGCATAGTGGAGGACCCCACCCACCTTATGTGTACTATGTTTTATGACACCACATTAACTGGCTATTATTCACTCAGGGCTGGGCTTGAGCGGTTCTTGTTGCTTCTTGCGGGAAAACCCAAAGTTGAGTTCCACACTGTATCAGATTTTTTACGATGTGTGCCACTTATTTATATGCAGGCGCAATTATTGTAGCGCCAAGGCACAGAATTACAACATAAGTGGCAGTGTGGTTCATATAACTTTGCGTTTTGGTACGTTTTCTTCTTTAAAGTGACATTTTTTAAGGGTAATTTTCTATAAGGGACACAAAACCAGGGAAAAGTACTGTAGTAAAACTTTTCAAGCTATCAAGTTGTGACTTCTTGGTTCATGATTAGTGTTTATGAATGTTTAAGATAGGTCTAGTTCAGGGGTGGGTAAACTTTTGGGCCCGGGGGCCATATTGGGTTTAGAAATTTGACAGATGGGCGGGGTCAGCACAAGATACGATACATATAAAAAAGTGCATCCGTTAACAGTATATATGAAACATAAACTGGGAAAAAAAGGACTAAAGTATTAACATACTCATCACTCATCATTCAAGTATAAAGTATAAAGTAAAGTAAAAAGGAATATATTAAGAAATATTAAAATGTCATTTAAAAAAGATAGAGGGGTTGTAAAACATAGGGTATCTATTATACCTTATACTTATGTATATTTTGTGTTTTTGGTTTCAGGCAAATCTTTGTCTGTTTTTTTGGTCATGGTCCTCAACAAAAACTACTACTTAATTTCTGAGAAGTGAATTTTAATTACTGCATTTTCACGACTATAAGGCGCACTTAAAAGTCTTAAATTTTCTCCAAAATAGACAGTGCGCCATATAATACAGTGCGCCTTATAATACAGTGCGCCTCATAATACAGTGCGCCTTATAATACAGTGCGCCTTATAATACAGTGCGCCTTATAATACAGTGCGCCTTATATATGGAAAAATGTCATTCATTGAGGGTGCGCCTTATAATGCGGTGCGCCTTATAGTCGTGAAAATACGGTATTTAAAATGGATTATCTTTTTCGGTATATGAAAAACTTTTTTGGACTTGGGTATATAGGATTCAATTAAAACCCAGACTCACCTTCACATTTATGACTAGTTTCACTCTGACGATGGCCAGCAGGACATTTACACTCATAGGACCCCACCGTGTTGATACAGTTCCCCCCAGCACAAAGTCCTGGTACTGCTTGACACTCATCCACATCTACCAACAACAACAAAAAATACAGAAATGTGTAAAAAACATAAAGTATTTCACCCTTTAATTGCAAGCAGAATGTGTTTTAACTTCCGAGATTAGCTACATTAAATTTCCCAGAATTCACGTTGAGTCACTTTTCCTAGTATCGAAAATACAGACAGTTAGGGCGGCCTCCTTGGGGAATAAGTGTAACGGTATGCATCCACGTTTTGACTAAGTGGATTTATTTCCCCCTTGACGGTCTTTGGAATCCAAATCTTGAGCTTGAACACGTGCGTTGGAGCGACTTTTAAAGCGTTGTTCGATCTCCTGAACACGTTCAACCTTTGTTCCTCTACTTGAACGCAATAATGTCTTCTTATCTTCTTTTACATTTGGATTCATGGTCACGTGTCTTTTGTAGTGGTTCCAGCAGGCTGTCACTCAAGCCTCTCTAGTGATTTGGGAACTCTAACATGTGTATTTGCCGTCAGAAAATAAGGATTGGTTTAACCTACAGCAGGATATGGGCTGACGTATGCATACCAAACGTTCATTCCTATCTGGTGAAATCATTTTTAGACATAGTATGTGTCTTTGTAGCTTTTTTTTTATCCTGAGCATTCGATTTTGAAGTCTTGAAGTCCAATGAATTGAAGACATACAAATCATCAGACATTTTCTCTTGTATTGCTATTTATTTATTGCTATTTATTTATTGCTATTTATTTATTGCTATTTATTTATTGCTATTTATTGATTGCTATTTATTGATTGCTATTTATTGATTGCTATTTATTGATTGCTATTTATTGATTGCTATTTATTGATTGCTATTTATTGATTGCTATTTATTGATTGCTATTTATTGATTGCTATTTATTTATTGCTATTTATTTATTGCTATTTATTTATTGATTGATATATTTATTTATTATTATTTGTATTATTATTATTTTATTGATATATTTATTTATTATTTCATTTATATATTTTTATTATTTTTTCAATATATTTATTTATTATTTTATTGATATATTTTGTATTAATTTATCGATATATTTATTTATAATTTTATTTATATATGTATATATTTTTTTTAACTTATTTATTACCTATTTATTTATGTCTAAAATATATTTTTCTGTGTCTGTATTCTCACCCTCTTGCTACTGTGACAATAAAATTTCCCGAATACGGGATGAATAAAGTTATCTAATCTAATCTAATCTAAATGAATATGGTGGAGGGTAGACTGTATTTATCCTCACAAATTTGGAGACTCAACAAGTATGAAGTTTTCCTTTCTAAAGTGATTCAATTGAAACGATTTGAAAAGCGCTATGGTTACAAATAATTATCAGTATGTGTTTAAACTGTGGTTTTCCCGGGAAATGAACATCCAGGCTGGTAAAATGAGCCTAGAATTGTTGACAATGTCCTGGGGATGTTTCTAATTGGTTGGTCAAGGTGACGACACAATGAGTAATGTACATGGCGTCAAGGAACATCAACAAAAGAAAAAAATCTGACCTTGGCAGGCTCCGGTTCGGATGTTAGGGATAAAGCCACGCCTACACGGGTGTGGCTGGGCGGGGCATTGCTCACAGGGGTGTCCCCAAGCTCGGCCAATGGTAGCGCAGCATAGTGTCTTGGTGCATACGATTCCACTGAGCTGGCCTTGACACATCTGGTTGTTGACTTGCGTAAAACACGGTCCAGTTCTGTAATCTGTTAAAGCGAGAAGAGAAATGATTGGTTATTCGCTGACAATTGATGGAATTATGGTAATACGCTGAGTCATATCGTTGACCACATCTGGTGTTGCGTAGGAGGATTTATTTAGGAGACACTGAGTTTGAGTCACTAATTTTTGGAAGGATATCATAGCATGGTTTGAATATCATGACTCACTAACCTTGACGTGAAGGCTTACTTTCGATGTTGAACCAATGTTGATGATTCAATTGCTTTGGATCAAATACTCAAACCACCAAATGAAGCATTTACAAGTACCGTATTTTCACGACTATAAGGCGCACCTAAAAGTCTTAAATTTTCTCCAAAATAGACAGTGCGCCTTATAATCCAGTGCGCCTTATATATGGAAAAAACAGAAAACCAAAAACCACCACTGTCGGATATTAAAAAAACACAAACGCCTGAACTGAAACAATACTGTTAAATATGCAGATGCCATCTTAGTTTACAAAATCTTCCATCATATAGCTTCTCCCCCACTGCAAGATTTTATACAAAAAAATCTAAAACATCAACAATGGCTGGCTCTAGAGGTGACTGTAAAGTAGTGAGTGCTTCATACCTGGAAGTCAATAGCAATTTCCATATTTTCACGACTATAAGGCGCACCTAAAAGTCTTAAATTTTCTCCAAAATAGACAGTGCGCCTTATAATCCAGTGCGCCTTATATATGGAAAAAACAGAAAACCAAAAACCACCACTGTCGGATATTAAAAAAACAAAAACGCCTGAACTGAAACAATACTGTTAAATATGCAGTTGGCATCTTAGTTTACAAAATCTTCCATCATATAGCTCCTCCCCCACTGCAAGATTTTATACAAAAAAATCCAAAACATCAACAATGGCTGGCTCTAGAGGTGACTGTGAAGTAGTGAGATAAACCAGTTTGGCGTCCAGTAGACTTAACATACTGATTGGCCTGCATGAAAAGTGATTGCATATGTGAAGAACAGCCTTAGAAAAGGGGGAAAAAAAGATGGAAAAAGTAGGTCAAAGTGAACTAAATTCTATTTTGCCTTTTTTTTAGACAGACAAGAATTTCTTAAGTAGACTATTTGATCTTCCCAAGGTCTTCATACACGGCTAACCCCATTCTCATGAGGCTTTAGTAGGAATTCATTCAAGAACTGATTCACTTGTATTAATGTAAGCTGCTCATCTATACTTTTTCTTTAAAGTTTAACCTGTTCAAGGTCATGTGGAAGTTGAAGCTTATTCCAATATCCGGAAAAAAACCTTCATTCCTTAGTCAGTATCACTCCAAAATGGGTTATTTCCTTTACTTTTGACCCCATTTCGATCTTTAAATGAGGTTTTCCGACATCCCTATTGAAGAACATAGAAAATGTGAGTTCACTACTCTTATGCTTGGTAGAAAGTTAGTGCAAATGAAGAAAAATTATGTTAAGGTTGGAATTAGAAAAACAAATTTACCGTATTTTCACGACTATAAGGCGCACTTAAAAGTCTTAAATTTTCTCCAAAATAGACAGTGCACCTTATAATCCAGTGCGCCTTATATATGGAAAAAACAGAAAACCAAAAACCACCACTGTCGGATATTAAAAAAAATACACAAACGCCTGAACTGTAACAATACTGTTAAATATGCAGATGCCATCTTAGTTTACAAAATCTTCCATCATATAGCTCCTCCCCCACTGCAAGATTTTATACAAAAAAATCCAAAACATCAACAACGGCTGGCTCTAGAGGTGACTGTAAAGTAGTGAGTGCTTCATACCTGGAAGTCAATAGCAATTACCGTATTTTCACCACTATAAGGGGCACTTAAAAGTCTTAAATTTTCTCCAAAATAGACAATACGCCTTATAATACAGTGTGCCTTATAATACAGTGCGCCTTATATATGGAAAAAATGTCATTCATTGAGGGTGCGCCTTATAATGCGGTGCGCCTTATAGTCGTGAAAATACGGTAGGGTAGAACGAAAGGATTTCCCGTACTTTCCCATCATTGGCGTCCAGTTTTGTAATCGTAAAAGGGAAACTAGGGCACTGACCCAAAAGACGCAGTAGGGGGAAATCCATTTCTGAGTCATTAATAGTCTCCAAACTTGCAGCCACAAGGCAGATTAGAATGATAAGCAATTTGAATTATGAGTCAATTGCATGCTATTGAGGAAATGATGGTCATTCATCCAGACTATGTTGTGAAAGTCAGTCAGTTAAATGAATAAAAGGTTGTTTTTTTTGCATACGTTTGCAGCAAATGAAAGTGATTTGAAACCGGATGATTGCTAGACTTTGTACAGCTGGTCATTTGGTTTGAACCCAGATCTAATGCGAACCATAAGTTGTATACATATGTCGTCTGATTGCATCATTTTCGTTCAGCCTACTGATGAGTATAAATAAATCTGTGTGTAGTTTAGTTTTTGTTTACTGTGTTTATGCTTCATTTGTGTGTTTTGTTCAACCGTAACGCTGTTTTGGGAACCATAGCCCTTAAAAACATGTGTGAATTGGGTTTAAGTCATTTTGAGATGCAGGACTACGAGTGAACTCAAACATTTATCAGTCCTTTCATCTATTTCTCATTCTCATTGTATACAGTGCTTTGAAACCAATGCCATTGTGTTTGTAGATAAGCCAAAAATAGCCATCGCTGGTTTGACAGATATATTTCGGAGGGGGAAACGTGCCCTCACAATGGCGCCAAGCAAAGAACGCCATCATGGCGAGGGTATTGAATGAAGGCAGACTCTGTCAACATGTCTCGCAAAGTTGTCTGGTTTACAAATCTCAGTCCTCTCTCTACTGGAGCTGGATACAAATTATCACCTTATTAGCAAGTTGTCCTATAGGCTGATAGTGGTGCTCGGACGTTTGGTCGCCAGTCTTTTGGTCCCTTTTGGTGGTCGGTCAAATGGTGACAGAGTTTACTGTTGAAACCAGCTCTCAAAATGATATTCATGAGAGAGAGTTTAATATCTAAGAGCGAGAGTTTAATATCAAAGAAAGAGAGAGTTTAATATCTAAGAGAGAGAGTTTAATATCTAAGAGAGAGTTTAATATCTATGAGAGAGAGTTTGATATCTAAAAGAGAGAGTTTAATATCTAAGAGAGAGAGTTTAATATCCAAGAGAGAGTTTAATATCTGAGAGAGAGTTTAATATCTAAGTACTGTTTAATATCTAAGTACTGTTTAATATCTAAGTACTGTTTAATATCTAAGTACTGTTTAATGTCTAAGTACTGTTTAATATCTAAGTACCGTTTAATGTCTAAGTACTGTTTAATGTCTAAGTACTGTTTAATGTCTAAGTACATTTTAATATCTAAGTACTGTCTAATATCTAAGTACTGTTTAATATCTAAGTACTGTTTAGTATCTAAGTACTGTTTAATATCTGAGTACTGTTTAATATCTGAGTACTCTTTAATATCTAAGTACTGTTTAATATCCAAGTACTGTTTAATATCCAAGTACTGCTTAATATCTAAGTACTGTCTAATATCCAAATACTGTTGAATATCCAAGTACTGCTTAATATCTAAGTACTGTCTAATATCCAAGTACTGTTTAATATCTAAGTACATTTGACCGTTGACCAAAAGGGACCAAAATACCGGCGACGAAACGTCCGATCACGGCTGATGTGTCTCCTCGATTTTTGATCAAATAATGTGACTTATACTTCAACGCGCATTACATATATATTTTCCCTTTTTATTGTGTATTCTTTGGCCTGTGTAGCTAATACTCAGATGCGACTTATTGTCCGAAAAATACGGTAATAAGATAATCTATGGCATTCATTTGCTTTTCCTCCATCAAAGAGTGAATCCATTCCATTCTCACATGCTTCCACTCAAAGTTCAAGAGACAAACATCCTCTGCCTGTTTTTTTGCGCCATATGAAGTCATCTGCTACAGAAAGAGCCTCCATTTCTAAACAGACTCTCTGAAGTCATCATTGATAGAATAAATCTGGGCAGATAAGGGAACTCCACATGACCACATTAAAGTCTTTAGCTCATTTAAGAAGAAGAAGAAAACCATTTTAAGCCTCAAAGTGCTTTTGTATCTCTCTCAGACGTCTCCAAAAGATTAAAAACAAAGGTTATTTTCACACTGTGTGGAAAAACAAAGGAAAATACATCTGGCACATCAAGAGAGGTTAGTATGTATGTATTTTATATAAACTTAGACAATGGTTTTTTTTCATCCTCACTAGTGTCACCAAACAAACAACTGATGAAGAATTTTGTATGCATTTTTTGGGGCTAAAATGCAAAATGAACATTTTAATTACCGTATTTTCACGACTATAAGGCGCACTTAAGTCTTAAACTTTCTCCAAAATAGACAGTGCGCCTTATAATACAGTGCGCCTTATAATACAGTGCGCCTTATAATACAGTGCGCCTTATAATACAGTGCGCCTTATAATACAGTGCGCCTTACAATACAGTGCGCCTTATAATACAGTGCGCCTTATAATACAGTGCGCCTTACAATACAGTGCGCCTTATAATACAGTGCGCCTTATAATACAGTGCGCCTTATAATACAGGGCGCCTTATAATACAGTGCGCCTGATAATACAGTGCACCTTACAATACAGTGGGCCTTACAATACAGTGCGCCTTATAATACAGTGCACCTTATAATACAGTGCGCCTTATAATACAGTGCGCCTTATAATACAGTGCGCCTTATAATACCGTGCACCTTATAATACAGTGCACCTTATAATACAGTGCGCCTTATAATACAGTGCGCCTTATAATACAGTGCGCCTTATTATACAGTGCGCCTTATATATGGAAAAATGTCATTCATTGAGGGTGCGCCTTATAATACAGTGCGCCTTATAATACAGTGCGCCTTATAATACAGTGCGCCTTATTATACAGTGCGCCTTATATATGGAAAAATGTCGTTCATTGAGGGTGCGCCTTATAATGCGGTGCGCCTTACAGTTGTGAAAATACGGTAGATTTATTTTCTGAAGTCTTCTCAAAAATGTATTTGTTTTAAAGTAAGCCAGCCTTTCAAAATAAATGAATGTTTTGACCAAATGCAAAATGCAAAACTTAATTAGAACAAAATGTTGCATTTGAAATGAATCGTCATGTTACATTAAAATGGGTAGGACAAAAATCATTGTTTTCATGTAAATTGCTGAAATAAAAAAAACATTGCATGATTTTTTTTAGTTTTTTAGTTTCCATAGTTTAATATGTATTTGTAATGTAATGTATTTGGCAGTTTGGTAGAGAATAAACGTAGTAAACAACAAAATATTCATAGTAAATAGCAGATCTGCCTATTTTATTCTTATTCATAATAAGAGTTTAAATTAAAGTACAGCAAAAAAAAAAATAGGCGAGACTTAAAAGCCAAGGGACAATTTTCTCATGTAAAAACAAACTCACCTCTTTCGCACTGAGGGCCGGTAAATCCGTATATGCAGGCACATCTGTTGGGGCCAATGCAGCGTCCTCCATTTTGGCAGCCATTCTCACAGACAGCTTTAAAAAAAAAGGAAAATATTTGAGTTGGTAAGCAACATCTTTTAACGTTCTCATGAGCGTTTTTCATTGCGCTTCTTTGTCTTTGTCCATAAGTATTATGGTTTGTACTCACGTTGTCCACAGTGGTTGCCAGTGAAGCCTTTTGGGCAGCTACATGAGTCTTCAGCACAACTGCCTCCGTTCATGCACCTGACATTGCATGACTGAACTGTAATGGAAACAATTTGTTAGCTGTTAAAAATATTTCTCATGTTTTCCAATCTAGAGCATAGGTGTCAAAGTGGCGGCCCGGGGGCCAAATCTGGCCCGCCGCATCATTTTGTGCGGCCTGAGGAAGTAAATGATGAGTGCTGAATTTCTGTTTTAGGATCAAATTAAAATGAATAGTATAGATGTATAATAAATATACTGATTTTCCCCCTTTTAAATCAATAATTGTAATTTTTTAATATTTTTTTCTGCGTTTTTAGTTGAAAAATCATTTTGTAAAATATAAAAAAATATATAAAAAATGCTAAAATAAACATTGTTTTAGATCTATAAAAAAACAGAATATTCAAGGCCTTTAATCCAGTTCTTTTAATCCATTTAATTAAAAAAAATATCTAAATATCATATCTAAAATGATACGGCCCACTTGGAATCAAGTTGGCGTTAAAACAGCCCGCGAACCAACCCGAGTCTGACACTCTTGACTCTAGTTTTCAACCAGCTAACCTAGCCTGCATCCAAAAAAGACTAACAAGCACACGGGGTTTAATAGACACACACAAACTGATTACCAATCACACGCAATTGACTACAAGAAGAAGAGAAAACCCGTAGAAGGCGAAAAGCACACACACAGACCTCCACCCCTAAACCCTAAGAAGACATAACAGTGAGGACCCACCGTGGAATCGAACCCTCAACCCCAGAACGGTGAGGCCAACCCGCTAACCACTTTTGTACCGAACTGCCTAATTTTTTTCAGGTCCAATTATTGGTAATGTATGAGAAAAGAAAACCATTAGCTAAACTGTAGCTTACTACAGACAAAATATATATAAATTACGTGAAGTGAACCCTCTGAACTCAGTGTGTAGAAAATGTGGGCGACAAAGCAATACTATTTGTCCTTTTTTTTGTTTTAAGTATTGTTTTCCATTTTGTTGCATCTTTACTCCACAGACAAAACACAAAAGGCCTTCAGGCTACATTCTATCAAACAAACCAGAAGTTTGGAATAAGTAGATCCTGCTGAATGCTGCAGTCACTCAGGAATTTCAACAGGGAGGGAGGGTGGTCTTGACTTGCTATCATTAAAAAAAAAATTGAGAGACAATTCGCAGGGACCAACAGGAGATACTGGCAGTAAAAAAAATATAAGGTGCATTCAGATTTGTTTCCCTAAAACTGTTAGAAAAATAACATGAATTAGGAGTAGGTTTCCCATTTTACTTATATCAGGGGTGTCAAACATACGGCCCGTGGGCCGGATCCGGCCCGTCTGGTGGTTTTGGTACAGCCCGGGGAAGAAAGCTGCATTGTATAAAAAAAATAAGAATTTTCTTTAAAAGTTGTAGTTTTTGTATTTTCCGCTAGGGGCGCAGTGTTTTAGTACGTGCAGACAACATGAATTGACATTGATTTATGTTCTTATATTATTCTCTTCTTCATAATATATTGTTCATAATGTAAAAGGAAAATTCTGTTAATAAACATTTTGATAATTTACTCATTCTTTGCACTATTTATTAGTATTAGTGACTAATACAAAGGAAAAAAAGTGGGCTTATTGTTAGTTCTATGTCATTTTGCAATGAGTTTACTGGTCCGGCCCACGTGATCTCAAATTAAGCTGTATTCGGCCCGCGGACCAAAGTTTGACACCCCTGACTTATATCCTATGGAGATTTTTTCTAAAGCTCATTCCATTCTATACTACTTTCTTCTTTTGCCTTTTATGCCGGCTTAACTAAAAGTTACCCGATTGTCTTTTAGTCCCACTTTGTTTGCTTTGCTTTCTTCCTTCGCATTCCCGGCTTTTAAAATCCTAATCGCAAAATTTAACGTTCATTTCCTCTTTCCCGCTTCTTATACATTGTCTTTTTCGTACATCTGTTCACGTTTCAAGGTTTTCTTTACATTACTGGGACAACTGAAGAGAAATTGCCAGGCTTTGCCTCCGTTTTGGCATAAAAGCCAACGAATAAAAATGTTTTGGATTCAATATATGATAGGAAATGGACCCTGAACACATCATTTCTAGACCGTTGGAATCGGTAAAAAACAACTGTTAATGATAGTGAAAGAAAGGTACCGTACTTTCATAACTATAAGGCGCACTGCATTATAAGGCGCACGCTCAATGAATGACATTTTTTCCATACATAAGGCGCACTGCATTATGAGGCGCACTGTATTATAAGGCGCGCTATCTATTTTGGAGAAAATTTAAGACTTTTCAGTGCGCCTTATAGTCGTGAAAATACGGTAATTGCTATTGACTTCAAAGTATGAAGCACTCACTACTTTACAGTCACCTCTAGAGCCAGCCATTGTTGATGTTTTGGATTTTTTTGGATAAAATCTTGCAGTGGGGGAGGAGCTATATGATGAAAGATTTTGTAAACTAAAATGGCTAATCTGCATATTTAACAGTATTGTTTCAGTTCAGGCATTTTTGTTTTTTTAATATCCGACAGTGGTGGTTTTTTTGGTTTTCTGTTTTTTCCATATATAAGGCGCACTGGATTATAAGGCGCACTGTCTATTTTGCAGAAAATTTAAGACTTTTAAGTGCGCCTTATAGTCGTGAAAATACGGTACTAATGACAAAATAATCCTGCGGTATATTGCAAAAAAATACTATAGGGTGGATTTATGAAATATACAATAGTGAAACAAACTGCAGAACAAAATAAATGTCAATAAAATCACAGCTCAATTCATCACATCGCATTATTTCTTATATAAATTCAAATAATCCAGAAGTATATTAAAAAAATACATAAAATTTGAATCTACATATTTATATTTACACAAGTGAAACAAACTGAAAGAAAAAAATAGCCTAAAAGTCAAAAAATAAATATTTTTTCCATCAAAATATTCAACATAATTTGCTCCCAACCTTATTTTGCATTAAAAAAATGATTTTCAAAAGAATTGTCTTGGCTAAAAATGATACAATGTTAAATAGTTTGTTTAAATTGGTTAAACTTGTTAAAATGTTTCCGACTGGCGTGCAAAAAAAGGCTTTACAAACGTCAGTCTGGTGAAAGGTGTAATTCACTGACAGCCATGCTTATTTATTTCATGTTCCAAGAAGAGTTCTCATGTGCAAAACATTTGGCAGAAAATACGTTTGGTCTGGTTTCTGTCTCGTGACAACAAGGCGATAAATTAAAGTGGGGCGGGCAGGCTTTTTAGTCGACTGTGCAATTGTGTTTCTTCTCTCTCATCTCGAAGTAAAACAGGCAAGTTTCCTTAAACCAGTGGTGTCAAACATACGGTCCACGGCCGCTTTTGGGGGTCCAATCCGGCTCACTCTGGTATTGTGTCTTCTGACTTTCTGACGCATTCATTCTCTACATTACAGGTGTCAAAGTGGTGGCACGCGGGCCAACTCTGGCCCTCCGCATCATTTTGTGTGGTCCAGGAAAGTCAATTATGAATGCCAACTTTCTGTTTAGGATTAAATTAAAATGAAGAGTATAGATGTATATTAAATTTCCTGATTTTACCCGTTTTAAATCAATAATCGTCATTTTTTAGTCATTTTTTCTGTTTTTAGTTTAAAAATAATGTTGTAAAATCTAAAAATATATTTAAAAAAGCTCAAATAAACATTGTTTAAATTCTATAAAATACTGAATATTCAGGGATTTTAATCTAGTAGATGTCCTGATTTTCCCCCTTTTAAATCAATAATTGTCATTTTTTAATCATTTTTTCCTGTTTTTATTTCAAAAATTATTTTGTCAAATCTAAATTTTTAAAAAAAGCTAAATTAAAAATTGTTTTAGAACAATTAAACCACTAGTTATTTGTTACTTTGTTAATAGATGGTGAATTATAACACATAATTATGTTTTTCAAATTCAATATCCTGTTTTTGGTGTTTTTTTTTCATAGGGTTGAAACAAATTAATTTATTTTTAGTTCATTTCTATGGAAAACGTTCATTTGAGTTACGACTAAATCAACATAGCTCAGTCCCGGAACGAATTAAGCTCGTATCTCGAGGTACAACTGTACTTATATTTATCTTATCGCCCCCTGCAGTCAAAACGGAGGGCCAATGAGTTAAGAAACAACCTTAAAAAGCCTCCAAAAAAACCAACAAACCTGGAAATAGCCAAAACTCACCAGAAGAAGAAATCCCTTACAAATCGATAGCTAATATCCCCAAAAACTAGATGCAGATTTAGCCATTCAATTGCCTTAAACTAGCCTTGTATGCTAATCTTTTGCTACCATTGACAACATTCCATCCCAGTCCAACTAGATTTTATCTATCACCATCAATGGCGGCCATTAAGTGACCTTTTATGACCCCAGAAACAAACAAAGTAGAGATTCTAAACCCAGTTTTGGTATTTGATAGGACAGGAAACTGTTATTTTCTCCAAACCTGACATGGGAGGTGGCGCTAGAGAGAGTTGGAGTGTGTGTCATGTTTTCTTTGTCACAGGAGGAGGATTTGAGGAAGAGGAGGAGGAGGAAAGAAAACAAGCACATTTGGCGACAAAATGAAGATGATCTCACTGGCTAACTTCGCATCCGAGTGAGTGACCCCGTTGACCTTTGCCTGGAAAGCTACACGTGCAAAGCAATGAGCCATCGTCAGGTGGGGGAGGGGGGGTGCACGCATGGTAAGGCGTTTACTGTGGAGTTCCCACAATGCACCACTGTCCTTTTTTGCTAGCGTTGTCGCTCAGCTGCTCACATCTGGGTGCTTTTTACGAGAGGCCGTCAAACATAGGAAGTCTGTGTGTGTGTGTGTGTGTGTTTGTGTGTGTGTTTGTGATGGAAAAATAGAGTTGCTATGTTGTGTCCTGATTAGTACAGCAGAAAAAATGCTGGTGACAAGGCAACTCATATTTTTTTAGATTTGGTAGAAATACATTAAGGTTGTATTATAAGTAAAAATATAGTTTTGCAAGTTTTTGTTTTTGTTGTTGTATTTTGGTGGATGATTTTGCATGCTTCCCCAGGAAACTTCGTCTCTCTCCAGGTTGTAAGTACCCTAATTTAGGTGTGTCAAAGTGGCGGCCCGCGGGCCAAATCTGGCTCGCCGCAGAGTTTTGTGTGGGCCGGGAAAGTTAATGATGAGTGCCGACTTTCTGTTTTAGGATAAAATTAAAATGAAGAGTATAGATGTACATGAAAATTCCTGATTTTCCCCTTTTAAATCAATAATTGTCATTTTTTTAATCCATTTTTTCTGTGTTTTTAGTTCAAAAATCTTTTTTTTTTTTATCTAAAAACATAACAAAAAAATAAATAAACATTGTTTTAAATCTATAAAAAACAGAATACTCAGGCCCTTTTATCCAGTTCATTTAATCCATTTATTAAAAAAAAATCTAAATATTATATGTATGTATAGATCTATATTAAATTTCCGGATTTTCCCACTTTTAAATAAATAATTGTAATTTTTTAATCAATTTTTCTGTGTTTTCAGTTCAAAAAATATTTTGTAAAATCTAATATATATATTAAAAAATATATAAAATAAACATTGTTTTTTATCTATAAAGACTGAATATTCAAGGCCTTTAATCCAGTTCTTTTAATCCATTTATTTTGAAAAAAAATCTAAATATTATATCTAAAATGGTCTAGTTCATACGCACACTTTTGGTCATTTTGTTCAAAGAAAAGGGTTTAAAAATAGCTAACCTCTGAGAACAGGCACCAATGTGTTGACAACGTAACCTCTTTTTCAAAATAAGTCAAATTTTAATCTTCTATCCATCATGTGGAGAGTGTTATTACAAATCCTCACTTCCAACTGGACATTCATTCCCCCGTGCTCTTACAGACATTGGCATGTTTGGACCGTTAAAATGAAACCTTTGATTTAGTTCCAACAAATGTTCCTCTGGGTGACTGGACAAAGACTCCCTGACGCCTGACCTCTGCGTATCATTCAAACGGCTTCCGAAGCTAGATAAAAAAAAAAATAAAGAAAATGTGGCTATGATACGCAGACCACAGACAAATGAAACTGGCTCCTATCATCGCCATATCTCAGTATTTTTCCCTCCTGTCTGAGAAAAAGCAATAAACCGAGTCCATAAATCAAAGCGGTGGCTGCGAGTCCGTATTTGACAGTTCGGCGGGAGTTTTTCTAAGTTTCAATTTGTCGCTTGGCTTTCCGTGACCTTTGACCTATTCTGGAATATGACTTGATAGCGTTTCGTGCTATGGTACTGGTGATGGAGGTCACCTTGAGTTTTCCAGTCATGTACAGTAGTACCTCGACATATGAGTGCCCCGACATGTGAGCAATTTGAGATACGAGTAAAGTTTGGGGCAAATATTTATCTTGAGATGCGAGTCAAATTTAAATTCCAGTCATGTACAGTAGTACCTCGACATGTGAGCAATTTGAGATACGAGTAAAATTTGGGGCAAAAATTTGTCTTGAGATATGAATAAAATTTGGAGCAGATGTTTATCTTGAGACACGAGTCAAATTTAAATTCCAGTCACGTACAGTAGTGCCTCGACATACGAGTGCCCCGACATGTGAGCAATTTGAGATACGAGTAAAGTTTGGAGCAAATATCTGTCTTGAGATATGAGTAAAATTTGGAGCAGATATTTATCTTGAGATACGAGTCAAATTTAAAATCCAGTCATGTACAGTAGTGCCTCGACATACGAGTGCCCCGGCGTGTGAGCAATTTGAGATACGAGTACATTTTGGGGCAAATATTTATCTTGAGATATGAGTCAAATTTGGAGCAAATATTTATCTTGAGATACGATTCAAATTTAAATTCCAGTCATGTACAGTAGTACCTTGACATACGAGTGCCCCGGCATGTGAGCAATTTGAGATACGAGTCAATTTTGGAGCTAAAATTTATCTTGATATATGAGTAAAATTTGAGGCATATATTTATCTTGAGATACAAGTCAAATTTAAATTCCAGTCATGTAGAGTAGTACCTCGACATACGAGTGCCCCGACATGTGAGCAATTTGAGATACGAGTAAATCCGTCTAACTTTAGTACTATTAAACTACTAGTTATTTGTTACTTTGTTAATAGATGGCAAATTAAAACAAATAAATATGTTTTTCCAATCCAATATCCTGTTATAGAGTTTTTTCAGAGGGTTGAAATAAATTAATTTGTTTTTAGTTCATTTCTATGAGAAACATTCGTTTGAGTTACGAGTAAATCGCATTAAGCTCGTATCTCGAGGTTACCACTGTTCTAAGATTCAATGTACATGTGAAATTTTGCCAGCTCGGCATTTAGTTGCTTTCCCCATAATGTGAACATGTGCAAATGTCTGGCATGAAGCCAAGCAAGAACTGATGAGCTGATTTTGGCCTACTAAAGCAGTGAAGCCGAACACATTAAGTACCACTTAATAAACACATCCACATGTACTTTGCTTGCTCCCTTGGGTTGAAGTATTTCCCAACACCCTTTCTCATTTAACTATGACTTAAACCCTGAACTAAAGGCACACTTCTTTAAATGGGTCAATGTGTCTGGTGGGAAGTAACACTACTAGTGTTGGATTTTGAAAAATGTTGGGCCAATTTGACTTGAGAAAATTGTTCAAAAATATGATAATGCTGGGAATTTTTTTAAAAAATCATGTTTGATTATTTTTGCATGGGTTTTGTCAGGGTATCCCGATTTCCAACCGAATTTCCCAAAACATGCAAGGTAAGCTGATTGAACACTAATTTTCCACATACATTTCTGTACTTGATTACATTTGCAAAGTTGGTGTTTTCCAGGTTTTTTTTTGGTTTTGGTCAAGATTGGGAATTCAACTCACCTCCTCCTCCTGCCCCACAGCTGGAAGAAAGTTGTCCATTAGAACAGGTGCACATATTGGGTCGAGAACAGAATCCATCGCCGCAAGAGTTTCTGCAGATTGCTGTTGGTTCAAAGGAGAAGGTTGGGACTTGTCACTTTAAATATCAGGTAAGACCACGACGCCATGGTTTTTAGTACTCGGACGTTTGGTCGCCGGACATTTGGTCGCCCGGATGTTTGGTCGAGGGTTTACTGTTGAAACCAGCTCTCAAAATTATATACATGAGAGAGAGTTTAAGATCTAAATATCTACTGTTGAAACCACCTCTCAAAATCATATTCACTTGGGCGACCAAACGTCCGGGCGACCAAACGTCCGGGCGACCAAACGTCCGGGCGACCAAACGTCCGGGCGACCAAACGTCCGGGTGACCAAACATTCGGGCGACCAAACGTCCGGGTGACCAAACGTCCCGGGATACCAAACGTCCGGGTGACCAAACGTCCGGGTGACCAAACGTCCGGGCGACCAAACGTCCGGGCGACCAAACGTCCGGGCGACCAAACGTCCGGGCAAACAAACGTCTGGGTGACCAAACGTCCGGGCAACCAAACGTCCGGCCGACCAAATGTCCGGGCAACCAAATGTCCGGGCGGCCATACGTCCGGGCGACTAAACGTCTTTAGGTTAAGTAATGTAAAAGGGTGGTACTTACGGACTATGCACTGGTTCCCGCCGGGTAGAGTCTTCCAGCCAGGGCAGCAGTAGGAATGAAAGCGAGAGCCACACACGTTGGGTCTGTCACACATTATGAAAAAGGAAAATCAGTTAAAAATTTGGGGCGTCACATCATTTTGCGTGGCCCGAGAAAGTCAATGATGAGTGGTGACTTTCTGTTTTAGGATCAAATTCAAATGAAGAGTATATATGTATATTACATTTCCTGATTTTTCCCCTTTTAAATCAATAATTGTCATTTTTTAATCATTTTTTTCAGTTTTTAGTTCAAAAATCATTTAGTAAAATCTAAAAATATATATTAAAAACGCTAAAATAAACATTGTTTTCGATCTATTAAAAACTGAATATTCAGGTCTTTTAATCCCGTACTTTTAATCCATTTATAAAAATAAAAAAAATCTAAATATTATATCTAAAATAATCCGGCCCCCATAAAACCGAATTGACGTTAATGCGGCCCGCGAACCAACCCGAGTCTGACACCCTTACTTTAAACATTAAAATATTTACATTAGATTCCTGTTGATAAAAATACTGTGTCTTATTAAACAAAAATGCTTGGGAAATACTATTTCAAAGTAAACTAAAAAAAAACAAGCACATCCCACTGGATTCCCAGAAAAAAACGATTGTTAAGACAAGTTCACTTGTCAGATTTCTATTCACCGCCGGCCAGACGCTCCCCAAAAAAACAAAAAAATCAGATCAGAGTCTTCTCATTTGACAGATGTAACCGTTATCGTAGTCTATGGAGCGTTTGATTGGTCTTGGCCACAATCTTTCCTCTCAGGAAAAGGCAAAAACCGCATTTGCAAATGACTGACATTACTCACACACACAAAAAAGACATTGAGACGTTACAAACCAATAAGAAGAGAGGATTCTTTATCATCCATATGCTTACTTGACTAAAAAAAAAACATCGTATATCAACTCTAACCCAATCCCAGACGGGATATAGAAGAGTAAATGCACCGTAGCAATCTGAAAAGATTAAAACAATGTGGTTGCGCTAATGACATCCATCAAGAGCTTTCTTTCAAAGTTTGGGTGAATCTGTGGTCATTTATGTTGGGTTCCTTTCTTTGGGTTCCATACACCCGTGATTTTGATAACCACAGATTGGTCTATTGCGATAGGCACTCATCTTGATGTTTTTAGCAAAGTACTTAAAAAAAAAATCCCTGGAGACAGTTTCTAGTAGTTTCAGACTCGGATTGGTTCACAGGCCGCTTTAACTTCATTTGGGACGGACCATTTTAGATAAAATATTTAGGTTTTTTTTATATAAATGTATTAAAAGAACTGGATTAAAGCCCTGAATATTCGTTTTTTTTGATAGATCTAGATTTTTTTAAATATATTTTTAGATTTTACGAAATTATTTTTGAACTAAAAACAGAAAAAATGGATTAAAAAT
Source organism: Stigmatopora nigra (assembly GCF_051989575.1). Lineage (NCBI taxonomy): Eukaryota > Metazoa > Chordata > Actinopteri > Syngnathiformes > Syngnathidae > Stigmatopora > Stigmatopora nigra. The sequence goes on along the minus strand of NC_135512.1, from coordinate 3,003,203 downwards.
TACAATTATTGATTTAAAAGGGGGAAAATCAGGAAATTGAATATACATCTATACTCTTCAATTGAATTTGATCCTAAAACAGAAAGTCAGCACTCATGATTGACATTTCCGGGCCATACAAAATAATGCACCGCGCCACATTTGGCCCCCGAGCCGCCACTTTGACACCTGTGGATTACATGAACTGGATTAAAGGCCCTGAATATTCATTTTTTTATAGATCTAAAACAATGTTCATTTGATATTTTTTTGAATATATTTTTAGATTTTACAAAATGATTTTTGAACTAAAAACCAAGAAAATGTGAATTAAAAAAATTGGCAATTAATCGATTTAAAAGGGGGAAATTTTAACTGACGACGAGTTTGACATAATCGATGTAGAAGAGAAATTGTTTCAAAATGATAGCGAGGATGAAGATTCATAATAGTTTTTTTAAGCATTTTCGGTCATTTCCAATTAGTTTTTTATAATAAATTAGCATACCTGTCAACTGGTACGTTCTCGCCGTAATTGGTACAACTGAAAGCCCATTTTTATATTGGTACGCTGTACACATGAAAATGGTACGCTAAACGGTGATTTTGAGAAAAAAAAATAAATTAAGGCACTTTCTAGCCATTTTTCACCATCCGCCATTGTTTCTTCCCGGAAACGCATGTCTGCCAAGTGATATATGTACCGGCGCCTCTGATTGGCTAAAAAAAAAAGATCATGATAAACATTTCGTTTTGTAACACTTTCACCATGTGATTTCCGTTTCCTGTTCCCTTGTTTATGTTTACTTTCATTTGATCAGATAAAGTGGTAAGATTTTCCATGTATTTATACATATATGTAAGGGCGAAAACAAAATTTGGTAAGATCACAAATGGTTCGAGGTTGACAGGTATGAATTAGCACATGAATGACCGCCATTGTCCTTGAAATTGTTGGATTTTTCTGTCAACCAAACCATAATCATTGGACGAAAAAAAAATCATAAAACTCTATTTTAAGTCAAAACCACAAGCACAACAGAGACATTAAGTTTAAATATATGGAAGTCTAAGCCACTAATGTATTAGTCAGCAAAGGCTGTAAACCACATGACCATATGGTGAAGGGTTGTAAAAAGTAGGAATAATCAGGTGATCCGGCATAGGGAGTAAATTTCATTTTGGTGGAGTTTTAGTAGCAGATTTTTTTTGGTACAATGTCCAATTTTTGAAACATGACCAGTGAAGAGTGTAAAGTAAGTGGCAAAGATCTGGAAGGAGGCGGACATGACGGTGGGAAAGGGAAAGGGGGGGATAGGGAGGGGAAATCAAAACAAGTCAATGTTGAGAAGAGGAGGGACACCACGGCAGGAGTGGAAAACTCAACATATGGGAAGGAGAAGCTATACTGTAGTTTTTGTAGGGATCAATTTACTAAGGCTATGCCTGTTAATATTGGTCAATTGATCGACTTATTAATGATTGCAAATGATAGCATATCTTCCAAGACAAAGCTTCTCCTCCAATGCAAGATTTTGTACAAAATATTCCAACATATCAATAAGGGCTGGCTCTAGAGGTGAATGTGTATTTTAGATATAATATTTAGATTTTTATTTTTTATAAATTGATTAAAAGCCTTGAATATTCAGTTTTTTTATAGATCTAAAACAAAGTTTATTTTAGCTTTTTTTTTAAATATATTTTTAGATTTTACCAAATGATTTTTGAACTAAAAACCGAAAAAAATGATTAAAATATGACAATTATTGATTTATTTTTAAATAAATGGATTAAAAGCCCTGAATCTTCAGATTTTTTATAGATCTAAAACAATGTTTATTTTAGCTTTTTTAAAAATATATTTTTAGATTTTACAAAATGATTTTTGAACTAAAACACCCAAAAAATTATTAAAAAATGACAATTATTTATTTATTTTTACATAAATGGATTAAAAGCCCTGAATATTTTGTTTTTTATAGATTTAAAACAAAGTTCATTTTAGCTTTTTTTAAATATATTTTTAGATTTTACAATATGATTTTTAAACTAAAAACACCAAAAAAATCATTGAAAAAAATCACAATTATTGATTTAAAAGGACGAAAATCCAAAAATGTAATATAAATCTATACTCTTCATTTCAATTTGATCCTAAAACAAAAAGTCAGCACTCATGATTGACTTTCCTGGGCCACACAATCTAATGCAGTGGGCCATATTTAGCCCCCGGGCCGCCACTTTGACACCAGTGTGGTACACCAAAAAAAACCTAAGTTGAAAAGTATGTAAGGCACAACCCAAACATACTGTTGGGGTCAAAATACATCTCAGCAATGTACAAAGCATTCCACCACTTAATGAAGGAATGATACAATTTCCAACTCCCTACTCTCATTTCTCCAACTATTCCAGTCTTAAAGAATGAGAAGATGTTAATATATGACGGATCACATGTGCCTAACCCTGAGTTGTTCTGTTTTCTTGATCTTCCTTCGTCCTTCTGCAGGTCAACACATGCTCTCCCAGAGTTTTACAGGGACCAATCCAGTCCAAGAGTTGAAGCCCCTCAGGGGGGTTTCAATATTGAAATGTCCCACTGGTTCCTTAGGCTCAATCTAAAGGAGATTAACTCTTTGGCGTCCATGTTGTGACCTTTGAAGATGCCTCTTGGCCCGTAAATTGCTCGTTAACTGCCATTAATCGAAATAAAAAGGAATATCTGCCACTTGGAAGCAAAAAACGCCAAAAAAATGAAGAGGTAAGAGCATACAATTACTGTAATTATGATGTTGAATAGCTACCGTATTTTACGGAGTATAAATCATATTTTTTGTTGTTTTTATAGTTGGGAATTGTGGCTAATTTTAGCTTTTCCAAACTGATTTTTTTGCAGGATTACTAAAGTATTTTCCCGCAAAGACAAAAAAAAGAGCAGACGTTTAAGTCAAGTGTCTTTGAGTTGGCGACCCGGTGAAAGGTTAAAGGTCATCAGCATGGTATTCCAACCAGGTTTGGCTTTTAAAATTTCTTAGTTGCTTGAAGCAACATTTGTGGAAACTGGTTTGAGGAGGATTTGAGACTGTAAATGACCCAGAGGAAGTTGGATACTCGTAAAAGGTAAAAGTACTTCATGACAGTAAAATATTCTTTGTTAGCAATATAACTAGACATATAATTTCCCTGGAATTAAATAGGTTCCAACACTGAGCAATAATAGAATTGATAGTAGCATTTTAGCCATTCATAAATTCTGGTTCGGTACAATACGACTCTTTAAAGCACAGGTGTCAAAGTGGCGGCCCGGGGGCCGAATCTGGCCCGCCGCATCATTTTGTGTGGCCCAGGAAAGTCAATCATGAGTGCTGAATTTCTGTTTTAGGATCAAATTCAAATGAAGAGTATAGATGTATATTATATTTTCTGATTTTTCCCCTTTTAAATCAATAATTGTCATTTTTTAATCATTTTTGTCTGTTTTTAGTTCAAAAATCATTTTGTAAAATCTAAAAATATATACAAATATTTTATGTTTTCCACTTTAATATGCAACATAATGATTATAAGAGATTTTCCCTTACTACGAAAAAAAGCTCAAATAAACACTTTTTTTTAGATAAAAAAAAATGGAATATTTTTGGCTTTTGATTTAGTTATTTGAATCCAAATTTAAAACAATATCTAAATATTATATCTAAAATAGTCCATAGAGTATAGATGTATATGAAATTTCCTGATTTTCTCCTTTTAAATCAATAATTGCTATTTTTTAATCCATATTTTCTTGGTTTTTAGATCAAAAATCATTTTGTAAAATCGAAAAATATATTTAGAAAAAACCTAAAATAAACATTGTTTTAGATCTATAAAAAATTGAATATTCAAGGCTTTTAATCTAGTTCTTTTAATCCAATTATATAAAAAAAAAATCTAAATATATCTAAAATGGTAACTTCATGTTTAGTCCCCCAATTAAGATTTCCCTCAATTACATCCACCAACTAAAACATTTCTCAAGCAAACTCCAAACACAAAAATTCTCCATCAAGGTCTAATCTCTAATCTCTTAAATCAACCATCAACGCTAATCTAAAACCCCCCCAAAAAAAACCATCAACTATGAGAAATCTTTCCTTGCCATTCCCCAAGCAATCAATTCTTTCAAAACGATGCATCCAAGTCAAACTTCAAATCGAAAAAAAACATTCTCGGTCCTTCCCACAGAGACAAAAAAATCCGGCTTCAATTAAAGCAATCAAGGCAAAAAGCCAAAAAGTCTGATCAGATACAACCCAGAATGGCCTGATACCAAGCAGCAGTCTTTTTGTGGGAACTCATGAGTCAAAACCAGTCAACATCAGTACTAGAACGCCATACCAGGGACAGATTTGCGGATACCGAATTCTCGCCAGCAAATAAACACTGCACGTTAGCCCAAGGCCGACATAATGGCCATCATTACTTTAACCGCCTTCCATCTGCCACACGCACTGTTCCATATCGTCCACTCTGATTGGTTACAACACTTGGATAAAAGTATTTGGATGTACTACAGAGTTTTGAATGTATCACATGTCTTTTGAGGTGAATGAGTGACCTTGAACGACTCATTTGCTACAAAAGTTTTATTTTTCCCAGCACATGGTTTGAATTTCCTCTCCAGCACTTTTTATTCATCAAAAACTTTAATAATTTGACAAACTTTAAATGCAGAAAATCTTTGAGGTGGATCATTTAGAGATTTTAGATTTCAATGCTATATCTCGCCAAGGCATTTTATATCAATGTATGGTTATAATATGGTGGGAAAGTTTTCATTTTTAGCCTCAAAGCTAATTCTATTATGGGACGTGTGTCAAAGTGGCGGCACGGGGGCTAAATGTGGCACGGCGCATCATTTTGTGTGGCCCGGGAAAGTAAATGATGAGTGCTGATTTTGTTTTAGGATCAAATTAAAATGGAGTATGGATTTATATTAAATTTCCTGATTTTCCCCCTTTTAAATCAATAACTGTATATTAAATGTCCTGATTCTTCCCCTTTTTTAATCATTTTTTTCAGTTTTTAGTTCAAAAATCTTTTGTAAAATCTAAAAATATATTTGAAAAAATCATTTTTTAACCCATTTTTTTCTGTTTTTAGTTCAAAAATCTTTTGTAAAATCTAAAAATATATTTAAAAAAAAACATTTTTTAACCCATTTTTTCTGTTTTTAGTTCAAAAATAATTTTGTAAAGTCTACAAATATATACATTTTAGAAATAATATTTATATTTTTTTTAAAATGGATTAAAAGAAGCCCTGAATATTCAGATTTTATAGATCTAAAACAAAGTTTATTTGAGCTTTTTTATACATATTTTTAGATTTTACAAAATGATTTTTGAACTAAAAACATAAAAAAATGGATTAAAAAATGACAATTATTGATTTAAAAGGGGGAAAATCAGGAAATTTAATATACATCTATACTCTTCATTTTAAATTGATCCTAAAACAGAAAGTCAGCACTCATGATTTACTTTCCCGGGCCGCACAAAATGATGCGGCGGGCCACATTTGGCCCCCGGGCCGCCACTTTGACACCTGTGAACCAGGTGTTAGGTTAGGTACTTAAACCAGGGTATCAAAGTACTCCAGTCCCCTAAGCAAATGGGACCGAGTCCAATAAAGATTTTAGTGCCAGGAGTATCTTTCCAACACTAATTACATAACCATGTTTTAGTTTAAATTGTATTTGTTATAATCCATATGAGACTCTAATATAAAATATTGCATATATTCCATCAATGTGTTGTTTTGGGTAACTCAATCCATATTTAAAACTATTTTTTTTCCGCCAGCGATAAAACCGCAATGAAAAATCACGTACAAAAATTTGAAAGCTGTCATTATTGCTTTGTTGTTCTTAAAAAAATAAAAACAAAAACAATTTAATTGGAAGAATATGCAATAGCACAATTCTATTTTTGATCAAAACAGCAGAGCTAAAAACGAATTCCAGATGGATAAGACAAAATGGTCCAACCCAAATAATAAAACCGCTTTTATTTTGAAACTGTATATTTTCTTTCTTTACCAGGTATTTCAATAATGACCATTTTTTTACGTAAATGAATGAAAACCCCCTTAAAAAAGTATTGGTTTTATTCGTATTGTCAGCGACAAGGGTAAAACAAACGTCCCTTTTCATGGCTTTTTTAGGGTGATAGGACTACCTCATTTCCTGTGGCTTGGCGCAAGGGCAACCATATGCTGGGACATGTGGGGAGCATGATTGGAATAACAGATTTGGGAAAATGGAGCCTAACAAAACCTGCCTTGTGTTTTTTTGACTGGTAATGAAAGACCAACTGATGCTGTTCGCTCCTCAAAGTGGATGAATTAGAAGAAGGGTGTCAGATTCGGGTTGGTTCGCGGGCCGCTTTAATGTCAACTTGATTTCATGTGGGTCGGACTATTTTAGATATAATATTTTGATTTTTTTTTTTTATAAATGGATTAAATGAACTGGATTAAAGGCCCTGAATATTCTGTTTTTTATAGATCTAAAACAATGTTTATTTGAGCTTTTTTTAGTATATGTTTAGATTTTACAAAATGATTTTTGAAAATTAAAAACAGAAAAAAAAGGGATTAAAAAATGACAATTATTGATTTCAAAGGTAGAAAATCAGGAAATTGAACATACTTCTATACTCTTCATTTTAATTTGATCCTTAAACAAAAAGTCAGCACTCATGATTTACTTTCCCGGGCCACACAAAATGATGCGGTGGACCAGATTTGGCCCCCGGGTCGCCTCTTTGAGACACGTGGATTACATGAACTGGATTAAAGACCCTGAATAATCCATTTTTTATAGATCTAAAACAATGTTTATTTTAACTTATTTATATATTTTTCAATTTTACAAAATGATTTTTGAACTAAAACAGAAAAAATTATTAAAAAATGACAATTATCAATTTAAAAGTGGGAAAATCAGGACATTTAATATACATCTATACTCTTCATTTTAACTTGATCCCAAAACAGAAAGACATCATTGACTTTCCCGGGCCACACAAAATGATCCGACGGGCCACATTTGGCCCGCGGGCCGCCACTTTGACACCTGTGAATTTGAATATGACAGCAAGCTCTTGGCCAAAGGAGAGCTTGGGGCATGGACTTTTGGGTTCAATAAAAACATAGCTATAACCTAATGTAACCATTTTCCAACAACACCTTTCAAAACAAACATTTCCATAGAGTCACATGATCTGAAAACCAAACCCACTTTTTGTAAGACCCCAATTAATTAGAAATTTAAATTCTAATGGCTTCCATCATGAACTTAAACCAACATTAACAACATTCTTCAACGCCATTCCTATCAATAAAATCAGAAAACCAACTTCCAATGGGTCGCCATTACTTAACCCACAACTCAATGACTATGAACCACATTCCCCCGACTTAAACCCACTCGAGAATCTTCCCCCACATGGAACATATACAAAACTACATTTTCCAAGCCTTTCCCATGAAATCTCAATTTGCTGTAAATACACCAGGAGATTCAAAGCACGGCAGGCGGCCCTAAAAAGGTCAAACGTTTGCTGTTTTTGGGGGAAAACAATGCACTAGTATTCCACAGCATAATTTGATATATAAGGTGGTCTGGCCACACACCAGAAAGCACAGCAGTTTGAAAAGCTCCTGCCAGGAAATCAGAGGGAGTCGGACTCATTTATGGTGTTGGGCCTCACGATACAAATACGTCTATAAAGGTCTTACGATGTTTAAAAACTGCAGTAGATGCTAATTTCCATTCTTCTGCTAATGAAGCATTTTCATTGGAAGGTTCCACGTTGTAGTGGTGGAACTGAACAGACATTTTTAGATTGTCCTTTTTAAGTAGGACAGCGTTTTTCAGATGTTTTCAGATGGTTTCAAATTATGCCAAAAATGTTCAACAAGGTAGTCGATTGGTTAGCATGTTTCGGACTTTATAGTTCTTAGATTGAGGCTCCAATCTCTGGTTGGGCTCTAAATTTGGCATGTTGTTCCTGTGTAGGTTTTCTCCATTTTCTCCAACACCCCCAAAAACATGGATGGTAGGCTAGTGTGTCAAAGTGGCGGCCCGGGGGCCAAATCTGGCCCACGGGATCATTTTCTGTGGCCCGAGAAAGTAAACTTTCTGTTTTAGGATCAAATTAAAATGAAGTGTGTCGATGTATATTACATTTCCTGATTTTCCCCTTTTTTTAAATCAATAATTGTCATTTTTTAATCATTTTTTCTGTTTTTAGTTCAAAAATAATTTTGTAAAATCTAAAAATATATTTTAAAAAAACTAAAATAAACATTGTTTTAGATCTATAAAAAAAAGTGAATATTCAGAAATTTTAATGCAGTTCTTTTAATTTTTTTTAATCATTTTTTTACTTTTTAGTTCAAAAATTATTTTGTAAAATCTAAAAATATATTTAAAAAAAGCTAAAATAAAATAGTTTTTTATCAATAAAAAATGAATATTCAGGGCTTTTAATCCAGTTCATTGAATCAATTTATAAAAAAAAAAATCTAAATATTATATCTAAAATGGTCCAGCCCACATGAAATCGAGTTGACGTTAACCAAACCCGAGTCTGACACCCTTACTCTAAATTGTCCCCAAGTATGAATGCGTTGTTGGGTTATTCATCTCAGTTTATGTACCCTGTGATTAGCCGCTAATTGAGGGTGTCCCCTTCCCACAACTGGTTGTAATTGGCTATAGGACTGTTGTGAGGATAAGCAAGAATGAAGAAATTTAAAAAAAAAAATCTAAAAGTGGTTGGGCGTGTATCCCATAAAAAGCTAACAGTTGTCCTCAATGACATCAACGACCCTATCCAAAGTCACAAAGACACAACCATGGTGACCATCAAAGACCCTTTTTCTTAACAGACAAGAAAATAAATCTTTCCTAAGCCCTCATGCATCTAATTTGGCGTGTAAAAACATAATTATAAACATTCTCCTACCCTCTCAATGTCTCCTGGCCACGACGTCGGACCCGTTGCGCCTCTCTCTGGTCCGTGTTGGGTGTGAACCGGCTAGCTTGTAGTGGCCCATTTCCATTGGCGATCTGGCCATATGCCACGTGGACCGGTGCGAGACACACTGCTAGCCATCCCAGCAGGACCTGGGCCAGTTTTCTTGATCCCATTGGTCCGAGTGGCGATCCCTCCAAATAAACAAGGGGTTTTGACCGTTCCCTTTCAGGGTCTCAGATCACCGTTTGGACCCAGACTGAGTAGAACAATCTAGACCTGGCTCCAGACCAAGTCCTGGTGGGCACTCCAAAGTCCTGGCTAGAAAGAAAAGTATGCGTTTAGTTTGGTTAAGTCAGGGGTGGGCAAACTTTTCGACCCAGGGGCCACCATATTGACTTTAAAAATTTGACAGATGGGCGGAGTCAGTACAAGATAGGATACATATAAAAAAGTGCATCCGTTAAGAGTACATATGAAACATAAACAGAAAAAAAGGATTAAAGTATTAACATACTCATCACTCATCATTAAAGTAAAAAAGTATAAAGTACAAAGTCAAGTAAAAAGGAATGTATTAAGAAATATTAAAATGTTATTTAAAAAAGAAGCCGAAAGAATTTGACAGATGGGCGGGGTCAGCAAAAGATAGGATACATATAAAAAAGTGCATCTGTTAAGAGTACATATGAAACATAAACAGAAAAAAAGGACTAAAGTATTAACATACTCATCACTCATCATTAAAGTAAAAAATATAAAGTACAAAGTCAAGTAAAAAGGAATGTATGAAGAAATATTAAAATGTTATTTAAAAAAAGATAGAAAAAACACGAAAAACTAATAAAAGTGGGCAGAGCTACTGCCACTGGCTTCCGCGTGACAGCGCCATCTTGGGGTAAAAACAAAAAAATTGGACAATGTCGGCGGGCCGGATTAGAGAGCCTAATGGGCCGTATGTGGCCCGCGGGCCGTAGTTTGCCCAATATGGGTTAAGCGCTTAGAATGAGGTATCTATTCGTTATAATACAGTGGAAAATAGGAATAGGCCGATACTGAATTTTTTATGATAGTACTGAAAACACACAACTACTGGAATTGATCTGATGTTCCTCTAAATACACAAAGTTAATTTAAATTTAGTTTAAATGTCCATTCATTCAAAAATATTGGATTTTAGATTTGTGGAGAAATGACTTGGAAGTGTGTGTGTGTGTGTGTGTGTGTGCGTGTGTGTCTTAAAACATTGCTCTAATGACATGTTATTCTAAACTCCCCCTATAGAGGGCGTAGTTACAAGGGAATTCCTACGATATACTTTGCATTACTCAGCATCATAAACTACATATTATTTACTTTACTTAGCAACGGGTTTTAAAGTATCTAGACAAACATTTTGAGTGAATTGCATTATTTTTTTGTTTTTATTTGGTGCATCTTTTTTAAATTAGGGGTAATGGAAGCTGATTTTGAACAAAATTTGGTATATCATTGACTGGTCACTATTTTCAGGGCACAATCATTTACACTTTTTTAAACATTTCGAGTTTTGACTCTAAAAAGTCTCAAAAGTAGGTTTAATTCAAACCACCATTAGAAAACATGCATTCAAAAAATCTAGTATAGATTTACCCCCCTGCACGACACAACTATATCGCAAATATGCATTAATTCATGCATACATTTATGAGAAAACTGACTCAAACAGTATGAATAAATACATTTGGCCAAAATAAAACCTACACTTAAACAATCCCATTTATTTAATTACCCCTTTTTATGCTTTTCCCCGTAAACACACGCGATTTTAAAACATGGAAAATCGCGTGTGAAACTCGCAACTTTGTATTTTTCTTGCGCAAAACGACATTTTTTACAGCTCACATCTGCAGAATCTTTATGAATGAAAATAAACGCTTCATTACACTCAGCGTGAACTAAAAAGTAGCCCAAATAACAAACTTTCGACTTTTCCCATTGCAAAAAAACCCATAAAAACATAAATCTACAACCATCAACACGAACATTATCCCCGAACACTCAAAAAACCCGATTTGAAAACCACGCCTGAACACCACACAACCAAACTTTTGCACAAACTTGCAGCATCTTTGACGCGAATCAACTCCCGTTAAATCCACCGTGTAACGTTCAGGAACAATAGTATCTTTCCCCCCTCCCTCGAAGTCATTGAATAAGTCAAATAATACTTCCAATTGTCATGCGATTTCCAATAATAATACCCGCAATACCTTGTAATAATCGGAGCGCCTTGACGTCGAGCAACTCGCAGTTAGAATTATGAGGCAGGGATGTAACCAGCCTCAAGGATGGAATATTCAACTACTATAGTCTTGTGAGGGGAAAATAAGAGGAGAAAAGGTTAGGGGAATTGCCCCGTTTGGGATAAGGGGAGGGAGTACAAAAAAATGAGGGGGTTGGGGGGGTAGTAACGGTCTACAGGACAAACCCACATTCCTCAAGAAGGCTCCTGGAGTTGTTGTAAGAGGGGCCAGCAGTTTTCCAACGTCACTCTCATCCCTCCTCCGGGGCAGTGGGACATTACACATGTGATAAGATGCATTTGCATTCACATCTGCTTGTGGAAAAGGGGGCCACTTTATCAACAAAAGGGGGTCAAGGAGGTCATAATGGAGTCTGATCGGGGCTGGGCTGGTACATAAATATAGTACTCCAAGTTGGGAAAATGTTAGTTTAAAGCCAGGGGTAGGGGGAGGAGCTATCGCTCATGAGCCACATGTGGCTTTTTGGATGGGGGCATAGGGTGATTGGGTAAATTATATTCAGTCATTTTTGGAACCAACTTTTGCTTACAAGGTTTGCAGGGGGTGCTGGAGGCTATCTTAGCTGACTTCGGGTCCGAGACAGGGGGAGTTATGGCTCGTGAGCCGCATGTGGCTTTTCGGATTGGCGCATAGGGTAAATTATGCTCAGTCATTTTTGGAACCGTCTTTTGCTTAGGAGGGTTGCAGGGGGTGCTGGAGGCTATCCCAGCTGACTTCGGGTCCGAGGCAGGGGGAAGCTATGGCTCATGAGCCACATGTGGCTCTTTGGATGGGTGCATAGGGTGATTGGGTAAATTATATTCAGTCATTTTTGGAACGGATTTCTCCTTACAAGGGTCGTGGGGGGTGCTGGAGGCTATTCCAGATGACTTCGGGTCTGAGGCAGGGGAGCTATGGCTCATGAGCCATATGTGGCTTTTTTGGATGGGTGCCTAGGGTGATTGGGTCAATTATATTCAGTCATTTTTGGAACCGTCTTTTGCTTAGGAGGGTCGCAGGGGGTGCCAGAGCCTATCCCAGCTGACTTTGGGTTCGAGGCAGGGGGAACTATGGCTCATGAGCCGCGTGTGGCTTTTTTTGATGGGATCATAGGGTCATTGGGTAGATTATATTCTTATAAATCTTATATCCATGTATAAATATTGACTTCCAATCCACTTCAATCTATTTTATTGTGTTTAGGGATTATCAGGTTTAGAGTGGTCTACTCTTAGTGTCAGTGTCAAATTTACACTTGCTTTTCAAATAGGTTGCTAGTCTATTTACTGCAGACCTTGTGACTGACACATCTTTGTGGTTTGTTGCCACAAGTGTTGATAGGAAATTAGCACCGAAAAGGGGAGGCCATCTGGGTGGTATATTGGTGAGGACAGCTGAACACAATCAAATGTTGCTACCTTTTGGCCTGTAATTAACATAAATTGTCCAAAAAATAGTTTTTTGCAGAAGTTTTAATCAATTCTGCAACTATAATAATCTTCGTTTTCGATCCAGGAGGTTTTAACATGATAATTTCTTTATTTTATGCTTAAAGAACACCCAGATGTCCCGAAATGGTGTTGACAAATTCAAAAAGGAAGTCATGTGAGCAGTACAACCAGGAAATGTGTCCGTAGTGGTCTAGTTTGTCATCCCCAGGAAAGTAAAATATGAGTGCCGACTTTCTGTTTTAGAATCAAATTCAAATGAAGAGTATAGATGTATATTACATTTCCTGATTTCCCCCCTTTTAAATAAAAAAATGTCATTTTTAATCCATTTTCTCTGTGTTTTTAGTACAAAAATCCTTTTGTAAAATCTAAAAATACATTAAAAAAGCTAAAATAAACATTGTTTTAGATCGATACAAAAATGAATATTCAGGGATTTTAATCCAGTTCATTTAATCCATTTAAAAAAAATATCAAAATATTATATCTAAAATGGCCCGGCCCACAAAATATGAGTGCCGACATTCTGTTTTAGGATCAAATTAAAATGAAGAGTATAGATGTATATTAAATTTCCTGATTTTTCCCCTTTTAAATCAATAATTATCATTTTTCAATCGATTTTTTCTAAAATATAAAAATATATAAAAAAGGTAAAATAAACATTGACATTCTGTTTTAGGATCAAATTAAAATGAAGAGTATAGAGCAAGGGTGTCAGACTCAGGTTTTAGCTTTTTTTAAAATATATTTTTAGATTTTACAAAATGATTTTTGAACTAAAAACAGAAAAATGGATTAAAAAATTACAAATATTGATTCAGGAAATTGAATATACATCTATACTATAGATGTACATTAAATTTCCAGATTTTCCCACTTTTAAATAAATAATAGTAATTTTTTAAATCGTTTTTTAAAACTAAAAATGCAGAAAAACATGGATGAAAAAATGACAATTGTTGATTTAAAAAGGGAAAAAAATCAGGAAATTTAATACACATCTATACTCTTCATTTGAATTTGATCCTAAAACAAAAAGTCGGCACTCATCATTGACTTTCCCGGGCCATACAAAATGATGCTGCGGGCCAGATTTGGCCCCCAGGCCGCCACTTTGACACATGTGCACTAGAAAACTGTACAATTTGCCATTATCACATTAGAGTATGCTATTTGTTGGAATAGATTTGACATGCATACGTCATGTTTTGGAAACTACATTGTTAAAACTATCATGTTATGAATCCACATAGAAGTTCATTGGAAATCTAATTGTATTTTTAGATACTTAACCCAATAAGAACGATATATTTGGACATTCTGTTATCTGAAAAGACTTGCTGTTTGCTTTTTTTGTTGCATTCTGAGAATTTTTCCAAGTATTCACATTAACGTCATCACTTAATGGAAGCAACTGATTAACAACATATGTCAACTTTCAAAGACAAACATCAAGTACATCCTGACAATAAAAATACTTCTCCCAGCAATGCTATCTCCGGAAATCCAATTGCGCTGTTTTCCGCTTGCTGGATTTAGATCATACCGACTCCCGCTGGGAACCAAAAAGTTTTATGGCTGTAATTACACAACTTTCCTGACTTAACTTTCCTTTTTTTGTTGTTTTTTTTGGGTTTTTTGGAATTTTATTACACCAACAAAACTTTTTTTTGCCCATCTTGGCTTCGTCAGAGGATATTGAGGGAAAATTTACAAGTTGATCTAATGTCCGATAACGGTCCATTGTCTAAAACAAAGAATGTGTGACCATTAGTGAACATGTGTATGTGTTTTGTTTATGTGTAAGTAAACAATGAGAAGATTTTTGGACTCCAATTCGACTCAGCTTGTTGTCCTCAAAGCTGGAATTTGAGAAAACTAGCTAATTTTTAGTGGTGGTTTCTATGTGGAATAGTTTTTTAATCTTTGACTAAACCGACTTACATTATAGCGCAAGGGTGTCAAACTTGGGTTGTTTCGCAGGGCATTTTTAGATATAATATTTAGATATTTTTTTATATAAATGGATTAAAAGAACTGGATTAAATTCACTGAATATTCAGTTTTTTTATAGATCTAAAACAATGTGTATATATACATATATACACATACATATATTTATATATACATATATACACATACATATATTTATATATACATATATACATACATACATATATTTATATATACATATATACACATACATATATTTATATATACATATATACATACATACATATATTTATATATACATATATTGCCAATTTTTAATATATTTATAGATTTTACAAAAATATTTTTTAACTAAAAACATCTATACTCTTTATTTGAATTTGATCCTAAAACAAAAAGTCGTGATTAACTTCCCCGGCCCACACAAAACTCTGCGACGGGCCAGATTTGGCCCCCGAGCCACCACTTTGACAACACATGCTCTATAGCATTCTATCCAATTTTAAGGCCCAAACCAGAATCACCCTTTCACTGTCTATCCCAAGCACCCCTCCCAGCACACACTTTGTTTACACGTATGTAAACACTCACACACAGACCCACCATATGTCGACCTAAGGTAAATACGCCTTGACGAGAAGTCTGCCTCCACCAACCAAAAAGTTTTTTTTCTCCCCCAATGGCGGTCAAATGGAAGTTTTGTTTACACTGAATTCAAGAGAAGAGGCTGAGCAAACACGCAATTGGACCATGTGCTAGCAAGACACACTTGTATTGTCATTTTTAATGGGTTTATCCCATTAAAAGATGGTATTAGTCACACTTGTTTTTGGGCGTATTGGTGTCGAGTCATTGACAAAAGCTGTTTTTTTTTGTATGTGGACTAGACGGTATTGTTATGTTGGAAAAGGAACAAAATGAAGAGATGGTTTGTGGTAGAACACAATGTTTCTCATTAATATTATTAGACCGTTAACTAGTTCTGAGGTCATTTCAGTTGAATCCATGTGTGGCCATTTGAAGTTATTATTCTTCTAAGGCATTTTTCAAATCGAGACGGATTAGGACCACAGAACTTCCAAATTTCCACATGAACAAGCGCAGCAGTGACAGGGAACAAGAATCTGGCTTAAAGCAAGAGAAACCATTGACAAAACCAAGACAGAATGCCATATTTGAACTGTTGTTATGGAAAAAATACAGTTTGTGTTTTTTACTCTGGGTTATGTGTGTCAAAGTGGAGGCTCGGGGGCCAAATCTGGCCCGGCACATCATTTTATGCGGTCCGAGAAAGTAAATCATGAGTGCTGACTTTCTGTTTTAGGATCAAATTAAAACGAAAAGTATAGATGTATATTAAATGTCATCATTTTCCCCCTTTAAATCAATAATTGTCATTTTTTAATCAATTTTTTCTGTTTTTAGTTCAAAAATCATTTTGTAAAATCTAAAAAATATATTTAAAAAAAGCTAAAATAAACATTGTTTTAGATCTATAAAAAACTGAATATTCGGGGATTTTAATCCAGTTCTTTTAATCCATTAATTAAAAAAAATCTAATATATATATATACATATATATATATATATATATATATATATATATATATATATATATATATATATATATATATATATATATATATATATATATATATATATATATATATATATATATATATATATATATATATATATATATATATATATATATATATATGTATATATAAATATATGTATGTATGTATATATATGTATATATAAATATATGTATGTATGTATATATATGTATATATAAATATATGGATGTGTAAATATATATATATATATATATATATATATATATATATATATATATATATATATATATATATATATATATATATATATATATATATATATATATATATATATTTACACATCCATATATTTATATATACATATATATACATACATACATATATTTATATATACATATATATATATATATATATATATATATATATATATATATATATATATATATATATATATATATATATATATATATATATATATATATATATATATATATATATATATATATATATATATATATATATATATATATATATATATATATATATATATATATATATATATATATATATATATATATATATATATATATATATATATATATATATATATATATATATATATATATATATATATATATATATATATATATATATATATATATATATATATATATATATATATATATATATATATATATATATATATATATATATATATATACATACATACATACATATATATATATATATATATATATATATATATATATATATATATATATATATATATATATATATACATACATACATATATTGCCAATCTATTCTTTGGCAGGTGCGACTTATAGTCCAACTAAGACGGCACACACAGAAACAAAAAGTATTTCATGTTCTGTTTCCATGTCTTTGCATACCTATGAAGATGTTCTAGACTTCTACACCGTAAGTGCATTCTTGTGGTTTTTCTGACAGTAGAGAGACCACCGGTGCTAGTGGAGGTTTCCAGAGTATGTTTGGCCCATCGGGGGAAGCAATCTCACTGCCAAATCATTTCCAACACAGTTTCTCAGCAGGAGGAGATTAATGACCAGGATTAGTCATACTGTACTGCTTGCCCAGTGGGGCGGTGGGGTGAACCGGTGCAGATTTAGGTCACATCATCCCAGAAACATCCAGGTGGAAGGAAAAAGTCAAATAAATGAATGGAAGATGAGAACACAAGATTTTGTGGTGCTTTAAAGTCCCCCAAATTCGAATGCAGTTTGCATTTTAACAGTCAATAGATTTCCTGTTTGTCAGTTTATCACTGTACTATGTCTGGGCAGAGGTTCATTTTAGGTCACTGCTTAAGGACAGTCTGGGTTGATGGGGACCAGGTTTTTGCTTTTTATGGTTTTATGACCTTTGAACAACGTCCCATGATTGTCTCACAAAGTTTTAGACTTGATTGGCAAGATGTCATGCAAAAAATCAAAGGATTATTTGCTTTTTTTGGTGGCTTTTTTCCAAGAATTCTACACTTAGTGTACTTGAAATCAAGCTCATGACACTGATGATGATGTTTTCTACAAAACTTTATCCCTAAAATCTGGTTTGCAACATTTTTCTATCCTGATTTTAGCACACGACACATTAAAAGGGATTATTTTACAAGAAATTGCTGATAATAACCAAAAGTTTTATCTTAAAATACGGATAAACGTTCTTTTCTTTCGATTAAAGTCAGTCCCATGTGAGTGTTCTGTTCAGGCAGATTAAGTGTCCTTCTATTACACATTCTCCATGTAGAGCAAGGGTATCATACTCGATAGTTTTTTTTATTATAAATGGATTAAAAGAACTGGATTAAAAGCCCTGAATATTCAGTTTTTTATAGATATATAACAATGTTTATTTTAGCATTTTTTTATATATATTTTTAGATTTTACAAAATTATTTTTGAACTAAAAACATAGACAATTTGGATTAAAAAAATACAACTATTGATTTTAAAAGGGTTGAAAATGAGGAAATTTAATATACATCTATACTCTTCATTTTAATTTGATCCTAAAACAGAAAGTCAACTCGATTTCATGTGGGTTGGACCATTTTAGATATAATATTTAGATTTTTTTTTTTATTAATGGATTAAAAGAACTGGATTAAAATCCCTAAATATTCAATTTTTTAATAGATCTAAAACAATGTTTATTTTAGCTTTTTTTTAAATATATTTTTAGATTTGACAAAATAATTTTTGAACTAAAAACTGAAAATTTGGATTAAAAAAATGACAATTATTGATTTAAAAGGGGGAAAAATCAGGAAATTTAATATACATCTATACTCTTCATTTTAATTTCATCCTAAAACAGAAAGTCGGCACTCATGATTGACTTTCCCGGGCCACACAAAATAATACGACGGGCCAAATTTGGCCCCCGGGCCACAACTTTGACACTAGTTTTTAGTCATTTTAAATTTTGGCAAAGGACTTTGGGAAAACAAAACCCAGACAATAGAACCAGCTGCTCATTTATTCGTCTACACTTTTGCCATTTGCCTATTTCTGTCCTTGGCACTTTTATTTTTTTCATCAATTGCCTGCAGCAAAGAGAAATATGTAGCCCCACCTTACCTGCTCATCAGAGGTTGACTTCATCAAAAACGGGCCTTGCACAGCTGTGCTGTTTTAGTGATGCAGCGAGACTGGAATGCGCAACTTCAAAGTATAACCAGAACGCAGAATGGCAGTGTTTGGGGGGCGGAGTGTTGTTGAATATGTGATCTCATAAAACAGTGTACAAACAGATTGTGCATTTATTCTCGGATAGGCAGCAAAGTGTTAAGAGATACCGTATTTTCTCGCATATAAGCCGTATTTGTCACTCAAAAAAATGAACTGAATCGAGGGTATGGCTTATATGCGCACAAATTAGACTTGACATGCACGAAATAGGTAAGGCAAGACAATGAAGCCGTATATTGCACAAAACATGAAAAAAAGTCACATATTTTGTGTATTTGTGTACCATGTGTGATGATTTTTCTTAAGATTTTCCCTTCAAAGTAACATATTTGTACTCCCTATTAAAACTATCAATATGGAGGTGAAAATTGTGGATCAAGGGGAGGCTTATACGAGGGAAAATGCTAAATTCAACCGTTTTAAGGCAATTTTAAGGGTATGGCTTATACGTGGAGGTGGCTAATATACGAGAAAATACAGTACAAAGTAATACATTTGTACTCCCGATTAAAACCATCAATATGGAGGTGAAAATTGAGGATTAAGGGGCGGCTTATACGAGAGAAATTGCAAAATCTAACCATTTTAAGGCAATTTTAAGGGTACGCCTTTACGCAGAGGTGGCTAATATACGAGAAAATACAGTACAAAGTAACACATTTGTACTCCCGATTAAAACCATCAATATGGAGGTGGAAATTGTGGATCAAGGGGCGGCTTATACGAGGGAAATTGCAAAATTTAACCATTTTAAGGCAATTTTAAGGGTATGGCTTAAATGCGGAGGTGGCTAATATACGAGAAAATACAGTACAAAGTAATACATTTGTACTCCCTATTAAAACCATCAATATGGAAGTGAAAATTGTGGATCAAGGGGCGGCTTATACGAGGGAAATTGCAAAATGCAACCATTTTAAGGCGGCTAATTCTCCATAAATGCTACTGAAGAGAAATGACCATTAAAACATACACAGTGTTAAGACTGGTGAAAGCTAACGTGGCTAATGTGACTCCATGAGTTTCAGTGGCCCAAAAATGGAAAGTTTCTGGCGCTTTGTTTTCACCTAAAAAAGCTTTGTTACTGCAAACTAGAATGAGGTCGAAAGCGGTCAGATGAGAATTAAAGCAAAGAAAGACATAGCGAGATGCCAAGAGAGCGGAAAGAATCCACCGACTTCTTGCTAACAGTTTGAGAGCCTAATGGCTTTCAGATGTGATTTTTTTTCTTCAAAAAAAAGGGGGCATTTTCCAAGGCGCATAAAACATTCCCTTGAACAGGAATCTACTCATGACAGTGTGAAAATTTAACACCAACTAAATGTCATTGGTGTTAAACGCGATTTGGCTTTTACTTTGACGGGGTGAGGTTTGTATTTTTTTACGAAACGTCTTTGATTTGTGGCCGTTTTTCGGACTTTGATGTCTTCTTTTTTTTTTTTTTTTTTTGGAGGAACCCGGTGCAACCGAGCTGGGTGGGGGTAGTGCTCTCCTCTATTTCCTGTCCAGACCTTGGGGGTGCTGGGACTTGGAAAGGGGTGAGGTCATCGTTTACTCCATGTGTAAAGTCGAATCCGAGCCATGGAGAGGAAACGTATTGGCGAGAGATTTTTTTTGCCACATGCGCATCACATCTGTCCAACAGCAGGATTTGCTTGGGCCATTACTGTACTCTCTCCTATGTCCATATTCAGGAGTACCGTATTTTCACGACTATAAGGCGCACTTAAAAGTCTTACATTTTCTCCAATATAGACAGTGCGCCTTATAATCCAGTGCGCCTTATATATGTAAAAAACAGAAAACCAAAAACGAAAAACTACCACTTTTGGATATTAAAAAAACACAAACGCCTGAACTGAAACAATACTGTTAAATATGCAGATGCTATCTTAGTTTACAAAATCTTCCATCATATAGCTCCTCCCCCCACTGCAAGATTTTATACAAAAAAATCCAAAACATCAACAATGGCTGGCTCTAGAGGTGACTGTAAAGTAGTGAGTGCTTCATACCTGGAAGTCAATAACAATTACCGTATTTTCACCACTATAAGGCGCACTTAAAAGTCTTCAATTTTCTCCAAAATAGACAGTGGGTCTTATAATCCAGTGCGCCTTATATATGGAAAAAAAACAGAAAACGAAAAACCACCACTTTTGGAAATTAAAAAAACACAAATGCCTGAACTGAAACAATACTGTTAAATATGCAAATCAGCCATCTTAGTTTACAAAATCTTCCATCATATAGTTCCTCCCCCACTGCAAGATTTTATACAAAAAATGTCAACAATGGCTGGCTCTAGAGGTGACTGTAAAGTAGTGAGTGCTTCATACCTGGAAGTCAATAGCATTTACTGTATTTTCACCACTATAAGGCGCACTTAAAAGTCTCACATTTTCTCCAAAATAGACAGTGCGCCTTATAGTACAGTGTGCCTTATAATACAGTGCGCCTTATAATACAGTGCGCCTTATAATACAGCGCGCCTTATAATAAAGTGTGCCTTATAATACAGTGCGCCTTATAGTCGTGAAAATACGGTACATTAGCTCACGAGTTCAAGCAGGCTTCCTAATGTCTGCTGTACAATGATGGGAATGGTCACCCATGAGCAGAAAAGGCCTTATCTGGCAACAACACTGACAGTTGGGAATGTGTCACAATGTCCACACATTTTTACATTGTTTTCATGTTCCGTGCATATATGTTAGCAAAAGGGTGGGGTTGCAATGGCTTCCTGGTCATGTTTTTTTTTCTTTTTTCTCCAGTCCATGGTTAAAGAATGCTAAGGTCTACATCCCTAATCTACTCTGGGTCATGAATAAGAGCCGTGAGATTTTAAATAATAAGGATAAAAGTTGTATGAGCTTATGCAATAACTCATTGCAATTTGTTACAGAAAAAGTCTCGACCCCACATGTGTAAAAGTGGCGGCTCGGGGGCCAAATCTGGCCCGCTACATCATTTTATGCGGCCCGGGAAAGTCAATCATAAGTGCCGACATTCTGTTTTAGGATCAAATTAAAATGAAAAGTATAGATTTATATTACATTTCCTGATTTTCCCCCTTTTAAATCAATAATTGTCATTAATCATTTTTTCTGTTTTTAGTCCAAAAATAATTTTGTTAAATCTAAAAATATATTTAAAAAAAACCCAAATAAACATTGTTTTAGATCTATAAAATAAATAACGGAATATTCAGGGATTTTAATGCAGTTCTTTTAATCCATTTATAAAAAGAAATCTAATTATTATATCTAAAATGGTCCAGCCATTTAAAGTGGCAGACATAATGCATAGAATGAACTAATAGAGCTAATTATTAATACCTTAAATAAATAAAAAATCTGTAAAAAAAACATGCAAATACACCACCTGATCTTTACCTTTTGTATCTGGCCAATGTTGTCTTGTAAATAGCTGAAATTCCACTTTTTTAGAATCCCTTATCTCTTCTGGACTTCCAACCTTTTGCTGTGGTTATGAAAGTTGACTGATGCCGCTCAGGAATTTGCCCTACATCACCAGAGAGATGGGGCCTGCAGCTGGAAATCACATGACAAGAATTTGGAAATGACCATAATGAAGATGGACGGCTAGAGTGGGAACTGACAGTGGGAGTTGCATTCCTGAGGTTAGTCTTCTGATTACACTCACGACAGAGATGTTCATTAAATTTTCCATGCGGCATTTAATATCAAAGTAGCTTAAACTTTTTTTGTTATAAGAAATATGATCATATTTTGGTTCAATGTTTCATCGGAATTAAGTTTTCATTCTCTTCTGATGGATCGTAAATATTGGTACAGTACACAAAAAATGTTCTTGTCTAATAATAGCCATGATATAATGATTACAATTTACATACCCAGCATTTTCTCGCATATACGCCATATTGGTTGCCAAAAAATGAGGTCTACCGTATTTTCACGACTATAAGGCGCACCCTCAATGAATGACATTTTTCCATTTATAAGGTGCACTGTATTATAAGACGCACTGTATTATAAGGCGCACTGTCTATTTTGGAGAAAATGTAAGACTTTTAGGTGCGCCTTATAGTCGTGAAAATACGGTAATTGCTATTGACTTCCAGGTATGAAGCACTAACTACACCGTCACCTCTAGAGCCAGCCATTGTTGATGTTTTGGATTTTTTTGGTATAAAATCTTGCAGTGGGGGAGGAGCTATTTGATGGAATATGTTGTAAATTAAAATGGCATCTGCATATTTAACAGTATTGTTTCAGTTCAGGCGTTTGTGTTTTTTTTTAATATCCGACAGTGGTGGTTTTTCGTTTTTGGTTTTCTGTTTTTCCCACATTTAAGGCGCACTGGATTATAAGGCGCACTGTCTATTTTGGAGAAAATTTAAGTGCGCCTTATAGTCGTGAAAATACGTTAATTTAAGGATACGGCTTATATGCGCATAAATTAGACTTGACATGCACGAAACTGCAAAGTGACAAAGACAAAATGCCATAATGCAAAACAATGCAGCCAATATGGAAATTTATTTCAAAAGATAAACAGATACACCATTAAACAAAATGTATTTTGACATCTATGAATGAAATTAAAGCAAAAAACATATCTTCATAAAACATTAAAAAACCAGGAAGTGAGAATTGTGAATCAGAGGCGGCTTATACGAGAGAAATAGTACAATTCAAGTAATTTTAAGGCTAATATGCGAGAAAATATGATAATTTGTCATAACCTGCCATCCCATTCTGTCTTACATGGCTAAG
Source organism: Stigmatopora nigra (assembly GCF_051989575.1). Lineage (NCBI taxonomy): Eukaryota > Metazoa > Chordata > Actinopteri > Syngnathiformes > Syngnathidae > Stigmatopora > Stigmatopora nigra. The sequence goes on along the minus strand of NC_135512.1, from coordinate 2,979,434 downwards.
ATTTGTTTTTCTACCAAAAAGTTAGAAGAACAAGGCTGAAAGTCCCACTTTTCAATGAGCAGCAGATGCTAGAAACAATGCAAGACAAACATTTCTTGGGTGGAGTGTCTTCATTGCTAAGAGCTTTCCTTTTAAAGCCACTTCAGAGGAAATCTCAACTAGAATGACCGAGTTGACGCAATCTTCTGGGCGTGTTGAAAAAAAAAAATGTTGCACTATGAGAGGGAAGATCTTAAAGAAAGACCATGACGTGGCATCGGTTTGATTTAATAGACTGTCGGCGGAGTTCACGCGAGCTATTAAATGTTACTCAAAGTACACCACAGATTGACTCATCCAGATTAAGTGTTCTTCTATACCACATTCTTTATGTAGAGCAAAGGGTGTCAGACTCGGGTTGGTTCGCGGGCCGCGTTAACGTCAACTTGATTTCATGTGGGACGGAACATTTTAGATAGAATATTTAGATATCTTTTTTGAAAATGGATTAAAAGAACTGGATTAAAAGCCTTGAATATTCAGTTTTTTATAGATCTAAAACAATGTTTATTTTAAGCTTTTTTAAAATATATTTTTAGATTTTACCAAAATATTTTTGACCTAAAAACATAGAAAATTTGGATTAAAAAAATGACAATTATTGATTTAAAAGGGGGAAAATGAGGAAATTTAATATACATCTTTACTCTTCATTTTAATTTGATCCTAAAACAGAAAGTCAACTCAATTTCATGTCGTTAGGACCATTTTAGATATAATATTTAGATATTTTTCTATAAATTGGTTAAAAGAACTGGATTAAAATACCTGAATATTTTAATCGATCTAAAACAATATTTATTTTAGCTTTTTTTAAATATGCTTTTAGATTTTACAAAATGATTTTTTAACTAAAAACACAGAAAAATTGGATTAAAAAATGACAATTATTAATTTAAAAGGGGAAAAAAAATCAGCAAATTTAATATACTATACTCTTCATTTTAATTTGATCCTAAAACAAAAAGTCACCACTCATGATTAACTTTCCCGGGCCACACAAAATAATGCGGCGGGCCAAAATTGGCCCCCGGGCCGCCACTTTGACACCCCGCAGTATTTTGTCATGTCGGAAATCAATGCTAATTCACCTGCTAACCTTCTGTCTGTGTGTTGTATGCGTACATACTATACCGGTGGTCTTAGTGCTGGAATAGTCACACAAAAAAAAAAAACTTTTACGAGTATAAAAGGTCTAGTAAAGCAGGTGTACTTGGGACAAATGGAGGAACAGGATGTACAGCTGACAGATACCCCGCTGCCTAGCTTGATCCACTCATGGTGATCATTACAGGTTTGGATAACAGATGCTGAGATACTTCTTCACCTACCTGCCTATCAGCATTCCAAGTACCTTTTCATGTGTCTCTCCCAAACCCCTCCCCCAACCGCCTCCTTTATTTGGGATGCAGCTGTTCCCATAGGGAAGAAAAAACATACAAGCTCAATATCATCTGGGTGTGTGTGTGAAGAAGTTTCGTTTTCCTGCATTTTTGTGCAAATCCATGAAGCAATTAAACACAAGCAAGTTGAGATTTTGATCAAATAAATCCCAAAAAAAGCTGCTTTTCTCTCTATGCGGGTGATGAGAAACTAGAGTCACGTCCTGTTATCAACACAAACAGATCCTGTTGTTCCACACAAGTGTCTGCGACACATTTGTTTAGGGTCAAACATCGAATGCTGTAAGGTTCGCATATGCCCAAGGGGGGTGTAAGTGTAAGTGCTGGTCTGTGGACCACCCACAAGGGTCTTATACAAACCTTAAAAAAGGGGAAGGGTCTGGTTAAAACATAGAGCAGGATATACGTATGGGTAAGAGTGGAGATCTAAAAGACATGATGAGTCCATTTTCACACTTAGACTGACGAATATACACAAATGGTCCTTTGACACGTTTGTAAACAAACCACATACAATGCGGATGGTAGTTTTTTCAAGGGTTTGTTGGCCAATTCTATAAAAAAACTGAATATTTGGGGCTTTTAATCCAGTTCTTTTAACCAATTTATAAAAAAAAAATCAAATTATTACCGTATGTGTATATGTACCGTATTTTCACGACTATAAGGCGCACCCTCAATGAATGACATTTTTTCCATATATAAGGTGCACTAGAGTATAAGGCGCACCCACAATGAATGACATTTTTTTCCATATATAAGGCGTACTGGATTATAAGGCGCACCCTCAATGAATGCCATTTTTTCCATATATAAGGCGCACTGGATTATAAGGCACACTGTCTATTTTGGAGAAAATTTAAGACTTTTAAGTGCGCCTTATAGTGGTGAAAATAGGGTAATTGCCATTGACTTCCAGGTATGAAGCACTCACTACTTTACAGTCACCTCTAGAGCCAGCCATTGTTGATGTTTTGGATTTTTTTGCATAAAATCTTGCAGTGGGGGAGGAGCTATATGATGTAAGATGTTGTAAACTAAGATGCCTGATCTGCATATTTAACAGTATTGTTTCAGTTCAGGCGTTTGTTTTTTTAATATCCGAAAGTGTTAGTTTTTCGTTTTTGGTTTTCTGTTTTTTTTCCATATATAAGGCGCACTGGATTATAAGGCGCACTGTCTATTTTGGAGAAAATGTAAGACTTTTAAGTGTGCCTTATAGTCGTGAAAATACGGTAACAGATTTTGGGAGTTTGACCATCCCCCATAATTAATAGTGAAGTGAAAAAAAATCAAAGCATCAGCTAGAGAGAAGAAGCCTTGTGTCTGTCTGATGTAGTGACGATAAGAAAACCAACGCCAGGTGTAATACCTCTTCACACTCTTTCATTTGGACTCATTTTCTTCAACCTTTTCCATCAAGTGGACTCATTTAAAGCAAAAAAAAATACAGTCCTTCAATCACTCCTCTGTTTTTGAGCAAACCCGCCCCTCTACCATGCCGATCCAAATATAATACATGTTACGATTAGGTCGGTCATGGAACATAGTTGGACTCAAATGGAGGGAAGCAGACAAATGGCTTGAGTGCTCTAACAAAATAATAACTGAGGTAGGAAAGGATTCAAGAAAATAACAAGGACTTGGCAATAAATAACAAAAATCAAACCTGACATGGAAAACATGAGGAAACGAGTAACATATTAATAATAGTAATAGTAATCGGACATAGGCTTTGTCATTATCATTGACTGGACAAAAGCCTAATTGTCATCATACCCAGAAACTGCATATGACGAAATTGGTAGTGCTTTTCCATAAGGTGCGTTTTTCCCGGCAAAATACCCAAATAAGTGAAAATAATTTCCGACTCGTAATTTACGAGCGGATCACTTACCTATCACTGTCTTACAAAGTCTTACAGTGTCCTATACTGTCAATTATGGAACAAGTTAGATGATCCGACGAAGACGAACAAACACACAGGTTTTAAACAGACATGGGGCTGATTACCAAATCACGAGCAGCTGGTTACAAGAGAAAGGGAAGCCCGGAGAGACCTACCGTATTTTCTAGACTATAAGGCGCACTTAGAAGTCTTAAATTTTCTCCAAAATAGACAGTGCGCCTTATAATACAGTGTGCCTTATATATGGAAAAAAACAGAAAACCACCACTGTCGGATATAAAAAAAAAAAAAAAAACGCCTGAACTGAAACAATACTGTTAAATATGCAGATGCCATCTTAGTTTACAACATCTTCCATCATATAGCTCCTCCCCCACTGCAAGATTTTATACAAAAAATCCAAAACATCAACAATGGCTGGCTCTAGAGGTGACTGTAAAGTAGTGAGTGCTTCATACCTGGAAGTCAATAGCAATTACAGTATTTTCACGACTATAAGGCGCACTTAAAAGTCTTAAATTTTCCCCAAAATAGACAGTGCGCCTTATAATTCAGTGCGCCTTATATATGGAAAAAATGTCATTCATTGAGGGTGCGCCTTATAATGCGGTGCGCCTTATAGTCGTGAAAATACGGTAATAGGCAATGCATTTTAAGATCAGACCATATTGGCAGCACGATAATGATAATCATTACTGATGCGGTGTAATTCAATGATGTCAGACCAAGACAATGACGAGATATGGCAGTGATGGCGAGACGGAGGGGGGAGGGGCTGACCTGTACGGCCAATGGGGCACGCACCTGGCGTGAATGTGAAAACCAGACAGGTTCATTGAAGGGCGGTGTTTCGTTTGATGTTTTTTTTTATTCCCAGATGACGTGTATGTAACTTTGCCACCTGCTCAAAGACAAGATGCCGTTCTTCTTCCCAAAAAACCTGGAAAATTTGGCATGATGGCGAGACTTTGGCGCGTCTCGCTTGTAAAATATCTTTAATCGGAATCATTCATTTCCTCCACTGAGGTTTTGGCTTCATCTTTTCAATTAAGTTTGCATTAATGTTGATAAGGAGGTTAATGACGAGATGATTTCATGGGTTTTTATTCGTTTTTTATAAAATGGAAGTCATTGAGTACAAAATTGATAAACTTGTGTAAAATCCCCATGTGTTCTTATAGGAATTTTCAATGGGGGGTTTCCAAACGAAAACATAAGCCTGCAAAAAGTGATTTCTTGACCCCAGTCTGACTTAAAGTAAGTTTATCTGTTAATTGAGGTTGTTTCCGGATTGTCTACTTGAAAACCAAACATTTTCTGGGCTCATTTTAAGGATGAAAATGTACCTTCAACCAAAAAAGACAAACATACAAACTACCCCCGACAAAGTAAAGCAAAACCTCAGACTAGTTGTTGCATGAGACAACCTCTTTTGTTACTTCCACAGCAGGAATCTATCAAATAACTATTATTAACTTGGCACACCTTTAAAAACAATCCTTGGAATAATTGTTGGATAGTTGTTGGAAAGAAAACGATGATCTTTTAGGAATTCTATGGAAATTCAAAGTGATTGCATCGAAGAAGCTAATTAAAAACACACATTTTAGACGGTAAAGTTTTCAACATACATTTCAGGATGGAATTAATGTTAAATTCAGTTCAAATGTCAAAAGAATCAAATTTTTTTACTCCGTCTAGGTATCGAAAGTGTTTTGTTTTCTTCATTTTTCTTAGAATTTGCGTTCTCTGGTGACACGTGGCGCCCTCTGCTGTTAGAAACGTATATCCAAATATTTCCCAAAGAGGTCAAAAGTGGTCCAGACACCCAAGTTACCCCAAAGGAGCGACATTTTTTTTCAATACGCCTCCAGTTATTGCGAAAGCCTGATCTATGATACTGTGTGTATATTCGGAAAGGGGGGAATCGGGCGGGGGTGCTGTTGTCTTAGCTCAGAGCCGCAGAGTTCACTGGCTCCACATTTGAGGCTCTAAAGGAGCGTTAATGTCAAGTACAACAGACAAAAGAAGGAGGAAAAACAATGGAGCTGGCCAGACGAGTATTGAGGAATGAAGAAGGAGGGGGGGAAAAGAGGGAGCATCGACTTGAGGGGTTGCCAGGTTTTGGCAGCTGTTTTGGAGACGACAAAGCACCTGGTGGAGGGAGCGAGATCATGCCAGGGAGTGTCAAAGCTCACAGGCATGGAGTTTTTTGGGGGGATGTTGGACAACTGCAGGCTTGTTATCTAGTGCAAGGGTGTCAGACTCGGGTTGGTTCGCGGGCTGCTTTAACGTCAACTTGATGGACCATTTTAGATATAATATTTAGATTTTTTTGTATAAATGGATTAAATGAACTGGATTAAACGGCCTGAATATTCCGTTTTTTATAGATCTAAAACAATGTTCATTTTAGATTTTTTTATATATTTTTAGATTTTACACAAAAACTTTGATTAAAATTAATGTTAACTTTATTTAATGTGGGCTGGACCATTTTAGATATAATATTTAGATTTTTTAATTTTTTTTAATGAATGGATTAAATGAACTGGATTAAAGGGCCTGAATATTCAGTTTTTTATAGATCTAAAACAATGTTTATTTGAGCTTTTTTAAATGTATTTTTAGATTTTACTAAATGATTTTTGAACCAAAAAAAACAAAAAAAAAAATCAAAATTAATGTCAATTCGATTTCACGTGGGCCGGACCATTTTAGATATTTTTTAGATATTTTTTTAGATATTTTTTAGGTATATTTTTTAGATATTTTTTAGATATTTTTTTAGATATTTTTTAGATATTATTTTTTTATAAATGGATTAAATGAACTGGGTTAAAGGGCCTGATTATTCCGTTTTTTATAGATCTAAAACAATGTTTATTTTAGCTTTTTTTAAAATATATTTTTAGATTCTACAAAATCATTTTGAACTAAAGACACAGAAAAAATGATTTAAAAAATGACAATTATTGATTTAAAGGTGGAAAATCAGGAAATTTAATATCCATCTATACTCTTCATTTTAATTTGATCCTAAAACAGAAAGTCGGCACTCATGATTTACTTTCTCGGGCCGCACAAAAGATCAGGAAACGACATTGTGTGGGTTAACGTTCAAGTCTATTCTTTCTTCATTGTGTCTCCAAGCCAAAAAGATTGGCCAACTAGTGGATGGAGTGTGCAGAATGAGCAGGTTTTTCCATGAATGTCTTTTTTTTCTTTTTCTCTCCTCTGACGAGGAGAGCACATTCCAAGATGACAATAGCGGCATTCATGAGGTTTAAATAGTGAAAGAGTGCTTTGGGGAGCATGAGACATCATTTTCACACATGAATTGACCAACTCGTAGTCCACATCTTAACAAGATGTCAAAGTGTCGCCACTCCCAGACCATCGCAACAAATCCTTCCATTTTCTCTAAATAACTTACAATTTATTTTGTGAAGGGTTCTAATACGACCATCAACAGGTGCAAGACAATGAATACTTGAAGAAAAATGTTACATTACTGAAATGTAATCTGTATTTTACTTTGAAATTGGCATGGGTTAGTTCGCGGGCCGCGTTAACGTCAACTCGGATTCATGTGGGCCGGACCATTTTAGATATAATATTTAGATTTTTTTTAATATAAATGGATTAAAAGAACTGGATTATAAGCCCTAAATTTTCAGTTTTTTATAGATCTAAAACAATGTTTATTTTAGCTTTTTTTCCAATATATTTTTAGATTTTACAAAATGATTTTTTAACTAAAAACAGGAAAAAATGGATTAAAAAATGACAATTATTGATTTAAAAGGGGGAAAACCAGGAAATTTAATATACATCTATACTCTTCATCTTAATTTGATCCTAAAACAGAAAGTCAGCACTCATGATTAACTTTCCCGGACCACACTAAATGATGCGGCGGACCAGATTTGGCCCCCGGTCCTCCACTTTGAGACCTCTGTCCTAAGGTATTTCCTAACTTTTTAAATTTTTCTTTTCTTTATTTTTCATCCTTAAAATCAACTACTTTTGAATTCATCATTATCAGTTAAGTTGTATGTTTACATTCCTGTATTCGTACGTTTTCTCAGTTGCCAAACATTTGCTACCACGAAAAATTCAAGTAACAAAACTACTTCTAGATTCTATTTAGTTCACAAGACTAAGTACTACTATGCTAATAGTTATCCTCAAAAAAAAAACTCAAAGACTGCAAATTTTGGTCTTTTTGCAACTGCATTCGCATATAAATGACACATATTTTGCTTTATTGTACTCTTTTTACGATTGTTTATTTTGTAGGTATGAGTATTAGCGTGAGTATCCAGTATCCAAGAGTAGTTGTAGTCCAAAATGTAGCCGCCACCCTTGTTGCATTGAGCCAGCTGGTTTCCTGAACTTATTTCCCACCTCCCCCTTGCTATGTTGTTGTTGGCAAAGTAAAATAGGCGACCGCAGACCAGAGGCCTCCGTGACGGGGGCCTAAGGGGGCCGTCACTGAGAGTGAAAGGACACGCCATCACTCAAAATGAAATATTGAAAGTGTTTGATAGTTTGCCATGACTGCAAATTGGTGTTGGATTCAAAATGTTTTTCAGAGTTCTCCTCTAGCACCACCTTGAGGAGCTCATTCATCATCTTGAACAGTAGCGACACATAGAGGCTGGAGATATATGTCAACATGAAGTGAATAATTTCAGAATGAGGAAGTAGGAAGTACTGTGCAAAGTAATGAGCAGCCAAGATAAATAAAAAGAAGGATGAGGTGTGTATATACAGTTTTTTAATTACTGTATTTATTTACAGAAAGGGTGTCAGACTCGGGTTGGTATGCGGGCCGCATTAAAGACCATTTTAGATATAATATTTAGATGTTTTTAAATAAATGGATTAAAAGAACTGGATTAAAAGCACTGAGTATTCAGTTTTTTATAGCTCTGAAACAATGTTTATTTTAGCTTTTTTTTAAAGATATTTTTAGATTTTATAAAATTATTTTTGAACTAAAAACACAGAAAAAATGATTAAAAAAATGACAATTATTGATTTAAAAGGGGGAAAATCCGGAAATTTAATATACATCTATACTCATTCATTTGAATTTGATCCTAAAACAGAAAGTCAATGTTTATTTTAGCTTTTTATATATATTTTTAGATTTTTCAAAATAATCTTTGAACTCAAAACACACAAAAAATGATTGAAAATAACAATTATTGATTTAATAGGGAGAAAATCCGGAAATTTAATATACATCTATACTCATTCATTTGAATTTGATCCTAAAACAGAAAGTCAATGTTTATTTTAGCTTTTTATATATATTTTTAGATTTTTCAAAATAATCTTTGAACTCAAAACACACAAAAAATGATTAAAAATAACAATTATTGATTTAAAAGGGGGAAATCCGGATATTTAATATACATCTATACTCATCATTTTAATTTCATCCTAAAACAGAAAGTCGGCACTCATGATTGACTTTACCGGGCCACACAAAATTATGCATATACCTACATATACATACATATACCTACATATACCTACATATACATACATATAAATATACCTACATATACATACATATAAATATACCTACATATACATACATATATATGCATATACCTACATATACCTACATATATCTACATATAAATATACCTACATATATATATACCTACATATACATACATATATATATATATATACATATACTTACATATATATACATATACTTACATATATGTAAATATACATATACATATATACATATTTAACCTAGCAAAGGTAGGTGCCCACTGGCCTTAGTTGTGATTTGCTTTCGAAGGTGAAATAATTTGCAACCTTAGATGCGCAACGCTTATTGTGAAAACTGCTCGTCAAACAGGAAATAAACGGACTTGGCAGTGCTTCAATAATTATTCAGTTAGACAACACCCATCTAAATGGGTTTCACCTCAACTCTACCTAGAAAAAGTTCATTTTATATTTATAGTGCGTTATAAGGTGGTGGATCGACTTTGTGTTTTCAACAACAATTCAAAATAAAGGTTTTATCTTTTGCTTTTTGATCTCATCTCAGAAAATACACGGAAATACTTTTTAGCAGGTTACATTCATTCTTTTTTTTAGCTAATATTTAATTCCCGACAGTCTACATTCCTCACCCGAGGTTATAAGAATAACACCCAAGATATTTTTTACCAAAAATTAATAACATTTCCTGCAATCAGGCACACTAAAAATCCCAGAAGAAGAATCTTTAACTTTTCTGAATTTCCAACATAATTTGTATCCTTTCCTTTAAAAACCCTCAAAACCAAATTCCCTATATTTTGCATTAGACTTTCCATTTTCATAAAAGTTCTTTAACTGCTTTCAAAACCTGTTGCATTCTCAAAGTTTTGATCAAAAAAATCTTTTCATCTCATTGTAGTGTACTTATATTGTCACGTACTACATCGACCTGAAAGTTTGCATGTCACAGTTGTAAAAAAAATACTGAGCACTAAAAACAAGATACAACATTCTTGGGTTGAATTCAAGTCTACCGAATGTGAAACCACTTCAATGCTCTTGCCAGCAGACAGAGAGAACCCTGGGAAATAACGACTACGATGCTAACGTACAAAACTCGCACACATCTAATGTTACACTTGGTTTACTTGTCTCCAAGAACTGGGTAAAAAAAGTAATGGCCACATTGACAGCAAATTGAAAAGATATTTCAATAAATTGGAAGAATTGCATAGTACACTTGGTTAGCTATACGCTTAGCCCCGCCCCCTTTGGTGTAGCACTCACCTACACACAAATAATGTTTCGAAATAATGTGGGATATAAAATGAATGGCAGGTGTCTGTGAAGGACTCACAATTTGGGTGATTAATCCTCTTGAAAAAATATATATCGCATAAATATAATAAATAAATATATATCGCATAAATATACTAATAAATATATATCGCATAAATATAATAATAAATATAATAAATAAATGTAATACATAAATGTAATAAATAAATATAATACATACATATAATAAATAAATATGATAAATCAATATACGAAATAAATATAATAAATAAATATAATTAATAAATATGATAAATAAATATAATAAATAAATATAATAAATAAGTATAATAAATGAATATAATAAATAAATTTAATTAATAAATTGAATGAATGAATATTAATAAATATAATTAATAAATATAATAATTATATACAATAAATACATCCTGACAACTCAAATGTTTTACTTGTTTTTTGTTTAATTATTGGGATTTCTTTTTGCAGCAATATTAAGTTGTATTTTTAATTAATTGGGATGTGATGCCGAAATTGAATGGTCGTTTTAGTCTGATTTATAGTGATTTTTTTACTGATTATGATGGAAACTAGAAAGCTAAAAGTCAAGAATGAACTAAGGTAACCTGTTTTTTTGTAGTCGTGCTTGAAAGGAAGGAAAAGTTTTTTAAAGCTTATCAAGTTTTTGGGTTTGAAACTGATTTTTTATCAAGTGTTAGAGTATGCCTGGTATGAAAAGAAAAGTCATGTGAATGCAGTTTAAATTTTATCAGATGAAAGATCATTGGTGGTTCAAATGCCAGTAACAAGAGCAGTTTAGTAAACATACTCTATTTGAAAAATACATGACAATAAGTGATAACAATTTATAAATACAGATAATATTTTTGTTTAAGACTGAACACTGCTTTTCCACTATTTAAGTAATAATAACTTAGGAAATACTATACATTAAAAAAAGTATGCAAAGTATATTCTCCGAGTATAAATAAAAATATAAAGCTAACCATAATATAAAAAGGCTCCATTTTAAAATGATCTTTTCCCCAACACACCAAACCCTAAATACTCTTTAATCCTTCCTTTTGATAAAGTCCTTCTACTTATTTTGTTATGACAGCTTAGTTTAATGTTTATCAATTTTAACTGAGTTAATATCTAATGTATTTGGTGTTTATTAATGCATAAAAGCTCTGAATAATGATTGAACTAAAATATAAGTATCAGAAGGTGACTGAATTTCCTTGAGCAATCTGTTCCCCGCCCACAGCAGCGACGGTGACGTCATAGCCCCTCCCCTAGCCTACCCAAAAGGCTCCTCCCCCGTCAATTTGACGCTGGCATTTGTCATCCTTCTCAGACCAACGCGAGCAGGTGAGCGATGTTACAGTTTTTTCTCCTTTTAAAAACACAAAACGGCTTATTTACAATAATATGTGTGTTTCTTGTATGCGTCATATGTTGTACGAGTGTGTTTATGCCTAGCATGGGGCGTTTTCTGCTTATTTCTTCCCTCTTTTTTATAGCTTTGCCATTAAAATGATCATCATCTTTATACATAAATTGTATGCTGGTTTTACGGGACTTCCCTGTCAATCTACGACTGTTGAAACTATCATTATGTGTATTTACCTCACCAGGATGTGACTTTTTATATTTTTATATGACCTATTTGTTTTTTTTAACATATATTGTTTTACTTATTTTACAATTTTGTTATAAAGTCTTTTGATTTGATTTTAATTTGATTTATTGTTGTTTAACCTGTGTAAGTCTTTACACAGACATGTAAAATAACTGCATTGATTCATTCAACGGCTTAGGGTTTGCAGGGGGTGCCGGAGCCTATCTAGGATACCCCAAAATGGCTCTCAGCCAATCACAGGGCTCAATGAGACATACATACAACAACTCACATTCACCATTATACACTACTACCGACTGGGAATCGAACCCAAACTTGCCTAATTGAAGTCAGGCTTTAAAACCGCTACACTATCAGGACATTAAATGCATAATGAACATATTAAGACGTTACATTGACAAGATTTTGCTTTTTCAAGGATGGAGGCCCTGTTAAATGAGTGGCTATGGCAAGAACGGTACTGGCTACCTCCTGGAATGCATTGGCATGACATGGACGCGAGCCAGGGACATTATCCACTACCCAGAGATCTCCTCTTCTCCTTGCCAGTGGCCTTTGCTTTCATAGCTTTCCGCTATGTTTTCGAGAGGTGAGTTGGTTCTTTCTTTTTTTGCATCACTTGTCACTGCAGGTGTTGTTACATTATGCAAAACAACCCATAGCTTTTATGAATGGGGGTCTTTGTATGTGGTCTTTTATTCTTACACCACTCATTACTATCCTTTTTTCACCCATGGTGGTCTCTTTTCAAGACAACACAATTATTGTTTGGCTTCTGAATGGGGTTATTTCTTCATTTGGTTTGCCTTGACACTTATCCTCACAAGGGTTTTGAGGGGGAATGGAGGTATTATACCAGCGGACTAGGGTAATTCCTGGATTGGTTGGCTGGGAATCAGTTTTAGAATTGTCAAACCCAAATGATTGTATATTGTATATGTATATGTATTGTATATGTACCCTAACCCTAACCCAATATCAGGTTATCTTGTCTTACGAACGCAGACAAATTGAGATTTACTTAACAATAGCTCTTAATTGTGCACAATGGCATGAAAACAACAACGGTAATTAATGGAGGGTTGTAACCTGGGTCACGGCAGTTTAACGAGTTCACAAGTATTCCCACGATAGTCATAAGTGATAACAGAATAAGTCTAGAGGTGAAATCAATGAGCACTCACAAGGGCAAGATACACATGACATGAACTAAACAAACATAATCAAAACCCAATCATAGGGGTGTCAAACATAACGTCCACGGGCTAGAAACGGCCCGGTAGGGGTGAGTTGTTTGGCCTTTGGAGTTCATCATCTGTATTGAACACACATAATCATATACTTATAGATTTTCCCAAATTTTGTGAGTTTGTGTGCAAAAAGACCAATCTGGGATCGAACCCTCGATTCCAGAACTGTGAGCCCGAGGCACAAACCACTCACCACCGGGCTGCCAAGTTTCAGTGTGATTTTTTTCAAAATGATTCAAAATCATATAATTATATATTTTTCAAACCACCAGAAAATGGTGCTTGGACGTTTGGTCGCCGGTCTTTTGGTCGCCGGTCAAATGGTGTTCATCCATATTGAACACACATAATCATATAATTATATATTTTCCCAAATTTTGTGAGTTTGTGTGCAAAAAGACCAATCTGGGATCGAACCCTCGACCCTAGTACTGTGAGCCCGAGGTGCAAACCACTCATCTCCCGGGCCACCAAGTTTCAGTGAGTTTTTTTTCATAAGGATTCAAAATATATATGTGATCAATATGATAGCCAAATGTCTAATGGATGTCTTGTATTCGATCTTATTAGATGTTGTGGTTTGGGGGTGTACTATACTTATGGGGGTGTCAAGTTCCTCCTTCAAATTGTGTCCGTCACGCTAGCTGGTTTGGTGCATTAGTGTGAGTGGTTGTTGAGGTGTTCTTCAGACGTGCTAAGGGGAGGCTGACATCATGAGTAGACACTTTTTGCTGCTGACTACACGTTCCCCTCTAAAAGCATCTGGGCAGACCGAAAATAAATTGGAGTGTAACATAGGCCAGTAAACGCTGGGCTGTTTTTTTTTTTTGTAATATAGTTATTACAGATGCTTAAATCAATGGCGGCTCCTTGCGTTCTGCAAGCTTTTCTTATACTATATATCCCCAGTTGTACTAATTACACAATTCCCTGTGGAATAAGAAAGGACAAAAGTAAGTGGTACTCTGGTGATGGTGAGAGGGAGTTAGCTGAACATACTACTTGATAATTATTATAGATTTTGTTTGATTATTAAGGGTTGTCAGAAAAAAAAAATTGATGATTTTTTTTAGCAGTGCTGGAATAAGAAAGGATAAAAGTAAACAGTACTGATGATAGCGTGAGTGAGTTAGCTGAACATACTATTTGAGAATTATTATAGATTGTGTTTGTGTATTAAGGGTTGGCAGAAAAAATGCTGATTTTTTTAGGGGTGATAGAATAAGAAAGGTCAAAAGTAAACAGTACTCTGATGATAACGTGAGTGAGTTAGCTGAACATACTACTTGAGAATTATTATAGATTGTGTTTGCGTATTAAGGGGTGGCAGAAAAAAATGTTGATGATTTTTTTAGGGGTGCTTGAATAAGAAAGGACAAAAGTAAGCAGTACTCTGATGATAGCGTGAGTGAGTTAGCTGAACATACTATTTGAGAATTATTATAGATTGAGTTTGTGTATTAAGGGTTGGCAGAAAAAATGCTGATTTTTTTAGGGGTGATAGAATAAGAAAGGTCAAAAGTAAACAGTACTCTGATGATAACGTGAGTGAGTTAGCTGAACATACTTCTTGAGAATTATTATAGATTATTTGCGTATTAAGGGGTGGCAGAAAAAAATGTTGATGATTTTTTTAGGGGTGCTTGAATAAGAAAGGACAAAAGTAACAGTACTCTGATGATAGCGTGAGTGAGTTAGCTGAACATACTATTTGAGAATTATTATAGTTTGTGTTTGCGTATTTAGGGTTGTCAGAAAAAAATGCTGATGATTTTTTTAGGGGTGCTGGAATAAGAAAGGACAAAAGTAAACAGTACTCTGATGATAGCGTGAGTGAGTTAGCTGAACATACTACTTGAGAATTATTATAGATTGTGTTTGCGTATTCAGGGTTGTCAGAAAAAAATGTTGATGATTTTTTTAGGGGTGATGGAATAAGAAAGGACAAAAGTAAACAGTACTCTGATGATAGCGT
Source organism: Stigmatopora nigra (assembly GCF_051989575.1). Lineage (NCBI taxonomy): Eukaryota > Metazoa > Chordata > Actinopteri > Syngnathiformes > Syngnathidae > Stigmatopora > Stigmatopora nigra. Next base: position 2,964,397 of record NC_135512.1, on the reverse strand, counting down.
GAGTGAGTTAGCTGAACATACTATTTGAGAATTATTATAGTTTGTGTTTGCGTATTTAGGGTTGTCAGAAAAAAATGCTGATGATTTTTTTAGGGGTGCTGAAACTGTCAGTCAGGGAAGTATTTAGATGTTCTACAAAGAGGATTACAGGTGACGGTGATAAGTTTGTAGTACGTCTTGATTGTGTATACGGGAGATATAGCGGAATGTTTACGCTATGTGTCAGAACAGGCAAGATTTGTAATCCCTCGAATGTAGTAACAAATCTTAGGGTTTAATTTAAAAACATATACACAGTACTGTAGTATGTAACACTATTGACACTTGGGTATTTCGTATTTGTGACTTTTTTATTTAGAGAAATACTCAATATAATACACAAACTAGTCATCATTTTGAGTATTTCAGGGATCAATATTTTTTATTTGATTGTGGTTCAGCAAACCGGCTTTGTTAGATGAATCTGAAATTGTATTGGTTTAAATATTAATAATAATATGAGACCCATGGTTGATATACTATTCAAAGAACATTTCAAAAGTTGACATCAGCACGTGGCTGAGACGTGTTAATACAATATCAGCCTGTTACATGTTTTTGTACCCAAGTTCAGGAAAAGTTCATGAAATACTCGTGACTGGTTGGGTTGGCTGACAGCTTGTCAACAATTCATAGTTAACAGTGTCAGAAGATGAACGTATTGACGTAAAGATGTGCTGATATGGAGCCTGTTTGACATGCCTTATCTCAAGAGGCCATTTTATCGCTGCTGATGTCAAGTATTAGTACTACGACTCTATATGTAATCCCTTGTTGACTCCAAATTGTCATGTTTATACTACGCTAGTATGTATCGGTGACAGTGACTGCCTGAACACTTTTGTAAGTACTGAACTATATTTACAGTTTGATTTTAAAATTGTTTTAATACGTATAGCTTTTGACTGCACTTTTTTTGGGATGTTGCAAAATTTGTCGCAAAAAAAATGATGACTGAATCGAGGGTACGGCTTATATGCGCATAAATTAGACTTGCATGAACCTGCATGGTGACAAAGACCGAACACCATAATGTAATGCTTAACAAAATTTCTATTGACGTCTATGAATGAAATTCAATAGAAAAAAATGAGCCATATCTTGTATAAAACGTAAAAAAAACTCACTTATATGCGGGTATGGCTTATATGCAAGTACAGCTTATATGCAGGTACGGCTTATATGCAGGTACGGCTTATATGCAGGTACGTCTTATATGCAGGTACGGCTTATATGCAGGTACAGCTTATATCCAGGTACGGCTTATATACAGATACGGCTTATATGCAGGTACGGCTTATATACAGGTACGGCTTATATGCAGGGTACGTCTCATATTCAGATACGACTTATATGCAGGTACGGCTTATATGCAGGTACGGCTTATATGCAGGTACGGCTTATATGCAGGTACGGCTTATATGCACGTACGTCTTATATGCAGAGGCGGCTAATATGCTAGAAAATACAGTAGTTTTTTCCTTCAAACACATTTCAGACTCCGATATGTTGCCATGACAATCTCTTCTGCCCATGGCCTTGCGAATAATCAATGCCGGCAACTGTGGATAAAACCTTAAAATAAATCAAGCCTTCATGTAGAAGGTGTGCACCTTCTACGCCCATGTTTACGTCTGGGTGTCTGGGCAGGAGTTCCCTATAACCGGAGACTGTGCATGTTTTCCTGACCTTCTCATTCTCTCTGACTTCTCAATCTAAGGTAGTGTTACTCACGGTCTCAAACTTAATTATCAAAGCAACAACATTGTCCTTCTTACATGTCCCTGTGCACAAAGTCCCATTTTGAGCAGCTTGATGTGCTATCCGGTTGCCGCTACGAGTTACCCTTGCTTAGGTGGTGTCACGTTAGACAGCTGGTGAATACCCATGTCGCTAAATAATGAATAACCTCGTGTTTTCTCTCTATCTTCACCAGGATCGTGGCTGTACCATTAGCCAAACGTTTAGGTGTGAAGGACCGGATTAGGATCCGAGCTGCTCCTATTCCTAAACTGGAGAATTTCTACAAACAGAATACAAATCAGCCGACACAAGTACATGATTTTATTCAGTTTTGCCTGATTTTTTTGGGGATGGTTCAGATAGCTAGCATCTATCTTAATGTCTAGAAAGGTTGCAATGGGAGTTCTGGCTTTGGGAGAGATTGGGAATATGTTTTGTTGCAATTATTGATATTCGGATGGCACTGACAATTGTTACGTTACTTGATACCCAATTTTTTAATAAAACGTGGCAGGGTTATCAAGAAAATAACAATGACTTAGAACAAGGGTGTCAGACTCGGGTTGGTTCGTGGGCCGAGTTAACACCAACTCAATTTCATGTGGGCCATTTTAGATATAATATTTAGATATTTTTTTTATAAATGGATTAAAAGAACTGGATTAAAAGCCCTGAATATTTAATTTTTATAGATCTAAAACAATGTTTATTTTAGCTTTTTTTTAAATATATTTTTAGATTTTACAAAATGATTTTTGAACTAAAAACACAAAAAAAATGATTAAAAAATGATCATTATTGATTTAAAAGGGGGAAATTTAATATACATATATACTCTTCATATTAATTTGATCCTAAAACATGGGAAACGAGGTACATGGAAAATGTTGTGGTAACTTAGCATGAAGTAAACAAAGTTGCCGATACAACCAAGGCTGACAAACACACAGGGTTTAAATAGACAGACAAGGGTTGATTACAAACCTAACAAAACCCCAACTAACCCTAAAAACTAAAAAATACGTTTTTTTTCACAAAATTTCAATAACATTCGTGAATTTTCAGATTACATTTCTTGTATTTCCCCTTTTTTCAGTTGATGAATATAAAGTAGCTGCAAAGAGATTTTCTAATTATTTGTATTCTACAATCATGTTTTGCATACCGTGCCAACTGCATTGCGTATTCTTTCAAAACAAGTTTAGGACAGGTTCATAACACCTTCCTCCTCATTTGCTGTTTCATCATCAACGTTCATATGTAGACAGGCAGTAATTTGAACCCATTAGAAAAACACTTATACATCCGTTATAAACGTAAAGGTATGTATACATTACACTAGAACTGCATAACCATAATGTATATCATTAAGGGTTACCATTCATTACTATTAGAAATTTGGTCTATTTTAATTTTTAGCTTGAATTATGATCTGGAACATAACAACCAAGATCACTAAGAAATCACATGATAATCAAATTATTTTTCTGAATATTCCTGAATGTGAAATAAATACAATAAAACCCCCCAAAAAATATTAAGACGTGTTTTTCTTTCAATTTCTTCAGAGTGAATTGGCGAATTTGGGAAAACATTGTGGACTATCACAGTCCAAGATTCTGAGCTGGTTCAGGCACAGAAGAAACCAGGACCGACCTACCAACACCAAAAAATTCTGCGAGGCTTCGTAAGTCCAGAACAATTTTTTCATGAATAATTTCTCAATAATGAATCATCATCAATCAAAAATGGACTTTGGACAAATTATTTTTTCTGGTCAAGTAAAATAACAATGTTTTCATGAATTGCAGTTGGCGCTTTGTCTTCTATCTCGCAGCTTTCACAGCTGGACTTAGCTCTTTGATTGATGTAAGTTGATGGTTTGAATTCTTAAAGTTCCCTTTCGAACTTGATCATTCAAAATATATGATATGATATAATTCTGCTTTGATAAACATTGATTACAATTGTGTTAGTGAGAATTGTGATTCAAAGACTAAGATCTTGTTTTGTGGTTTTCTAGTCTCCGTGGCTATGGGACCGTAAGGAGTTTTGGCAGGGTTTTCCTAAGCAGGTAAGAAAAGGCCATGTTTTTAAACTCATAGTGTCAATTTATTTTGGTGATATTTTTACTCCTGGGAGTCTCCCATTGGATTTGGTGTTTATTTTTTTTAAACAATATATCGTTATATATTTATCAAAACTGAGGGACACACTAACAGTACCGCATAAAACTCCACTTGAAAATTTTTATCTTAATAAAGTGACAGGCATTTACATACACAATAGTGTGTCAAAGTGGCGGCCCGGGGGCCGAATCTGGCCCGCCGCATCATTTTGTGTGGCCCGAGAAAGTAAATCATGAGTGCCAACTTTCTGTTTTAGGATCAAATTAAAATGAAGAGTATAAATATATATTACATTTCCTGATTTTCCCTCTTTTAAATCAATAATTGTCATTTTTTTAATCCATTTTTTCTGTGTTTTTAGTTCAAAAATAATTGAGTAAAATCTAAAAATTTATATAAAAAAAAATAAAATAAACATTGTTTTAGATCTACAGAAAACTGAATATTCAGGGCTTTTAATCCAGTTCTTTTAATCCATTTATTAAAAAATATATATCTAAATATTATATCTAAAATGGTCCAGCCCACATGTAATCAAATTACCGTAGCCTCGATTCAGCCTAGTTAAAGACCTTCTATTGGTTCACAGTCTAAGTTAAACTTTCCACTACGTGATATTGCCCTCAAGTTCACAAGGGGTGATGTAGAGATACAAAAACACCCACGCAAACTCTAGTTATGTGCCCATATAAGGACTTCCCATATACATGTTTCATTCTCATTACTTCACCACAATGGCTATTACTACACACATCAGAACAGTCAGCCATATTTCAATTTTAGCTCTACGGTTAAGACTACGGTATTACAATTATTACATAATAAAAGCTTACATTATATTTAGAGCAGACGTAATAAAGTTGTTGTCGTTCCAAGACTGCTCATCATGAACCTGCCCTAGATTTAAAAGATCAGTTAAAGCCCCGCCCACTTTTTGCTACCACAAGATAGCAAAGCTATTAACTCAGATGACAGTTAGGCATGCCTGCAAATCGGCATTCCAAGAAGAACTTTCATGGACCTAAACTGACAACTTTAAAAAATAGAATTTCACAATCTGTTGGGTGAACATTGTGGAACTGCTCGTTATATTTTTACTGTTTTTTCTTTCTGGGGTTCTGTTGCTTTTTATCAAGTTCCCACCATTGTTTTCAATTTTTTAGAGGCGGCAAAAGGTGTTTTGATTTAAGAGCTGGCAGCTTGCCAATCAGAGTACTGTACGAAATTGTAAGTTGTTATCATCTTGAGATTGTTGAAGGAAGGAAATTCTCTAAAAAAACATTTTACATTTACGACTCGGCTCTACAAGCAGGTGTGGCGATTGAAGAACTACAGTATTTTCTCACATATATGCTGTATTTGTCACTCTAAAACAATGATGACTGAATAGAGGCTATGGCTTATATGCGCATAAATTAGACGCAAAACACCATAACGCAAGACAATTCTGACAATACGGTCATTTATTTCAAAATAGAGAAAAAATAAACAGATAAAACGCATAGTAAAATTTATTTTCAGATCTATGAATGAATTTTTTTGCATAAAAACCTGCCATTGCTCGCTCAGGGTGCCGCCATCTTAGCTAGGGATGACAAACCAGACCACTAGAGGACACATTTCCTGGTTGTACTGCTCACATGATTTCCTTTTTGAATTTGTCTATGTGGAGGCAACACCCTTTTGGAATATGCAATCCAGCAGACAATGCTTTCGATTCATAAAGTAATCACAGAAATACAACATGATTTTTCTTAAGATTTTCCCTTCAAAGTAACACATTTGTACTCCCTATTAAAACCATGAATATGGAAGTGAAATTTGGGAATCAGGGGGCGGCTTATACGAGAGAAATTGTAAAATTCAATGATCTTAAGGCTATTTTATTGGTGCGGCTTATACGCAGATGCGACTAATATGCGAGAAAATATGGTAATTTATCAGCCGGAATTAAAACTTAAGATTTTTTACTAGTGCATTTTTTGGACAACGCCAGCTAATGCTTAGTTGTTTTGGCTCCAGTTATTATTAAATGCGGCAGTTAGCTCGTAAGCTAACAGTCCAACAGATATGTTTTTGTTTTTAGTTTCTAGTTAAGCTTAAAAAAAACAACCCAATTCATTAGCCACACCTCATTTGTCATTGGTCAAAACAGTTTTCAGTAAAATCTTTGAATCAAAACAACAAAATATGGTACTTACCGGTTTCTCCACTTCCTTTTAGTTGCTAGATTCAGACACTGTCCATTCTTGATGTCACATGGTAATAGTTCTGTAGTATTCTGGTAACAGAAAAGTAGAATAAAAATCCTTTTTTCCCCACTTTTTTGTTTATTGTACAAAAACAGTACAACTATTAGTTGTCTATAGCGAAGTCCAATCTAATAAATGTATAGTATGTTACCCGAAATGTTTGAGATTGCATTATCTGTAATGTACAAAAGAGCGGACACTTGGCGGACATGAGTCTTAGTTCCTAACTGACATTTTTTTGTGTTTTTTCAGGTTGTCGCTGATGCGCACAGATGGTATTACATCTTGGAACTGGGCTTCTATCTTTCATTACTTCTCTGTGTTTCTGTGGACGTGAAGAGAAAAGTATGTGTAATGATAGGTTTTATTTTGCGGCAATTGTTTTATTTCATTGTTGGCTTAATTCTTAAGTTTAGGTGACCTAGTTGGGTTAGGAGACCCCTTGCATGATTTCAATTTTACAGCTCAGTAAAAGATTTTTAAATATTTATTTTGGTCTCATTAGTACAAAACAAAACGAGCTATTTTTTTCATATACATGCTAAAAATAAGTGATATTTGATATTTTATAATGAAAGATCTCAGAGTCGAGAGTCTCTGATGTTATATTATGTCAGTGTACAATATCCCTACGCTTCATAACCTTTTGGGAATATGTCTTTCAGGATTTCAAGGAGCAGGTGGTTCATCACATTGCTACCATATTTCTCATCGGTTTCTCCTACTGCAGCAATTTTGTGAGAGTTGGGACAGTCGTGATGTTGGTACACGATTCATCCGACTTCCTTCTTGAGGTACGATTTCGATATTTTTCAACACACTTGTAAATGGTGCTCGGACGTTTGGTTGCCGGCCTTTTGGTCACCGGTCAAATGGTGACAGAGTTTACTGTTGAAACCAGCTCTCAATATTATATTCATGAGAGAGTTTAATATCTAAGAGAGAGTTTAATATCTAAGAGAGAGAGTTTAATATCTAAGAGAGAGTTTCATATCTAAGAGAGAGTTTAATATCTAAGAGAGATTTTAATATCTAAGTACTGTTTAATATTTAAGTACTGTTTAATATTTAAGTATTGTTTAATATCTACGTAGTGTTTAATATCTAAGCACTGTTTAATATCTAAGTACTGTTTAATATCTAAGTACTGTTTAATATCTGAGTACTGTTTAATATCTAAGTACTGTTTAATATCTGAGTACTGTTTAATATCTAAGTGGTGTTTAATATCTAAGTAGTGTTTAATATCTAAGTAGTGTTTAATATCTAAGTAGTGTTTATTATCTAAGTACTGTTTAATATCTAAGTACTGTTTAATATCAGTACTGTTTAATATCTAAGTACTGTTTAATATCTAAGTACTGTTTAATGTCTTAGTACTGTTTAATATCTAAGTACTGTTTAATATCTAAGTACTGTTTAATATCTAAGTACCGTTTAATATCTAAGTACTGTTTAATATCTAAGTACTGTTTAATATCAAAGTACTGTTTAATATCTAAGTACTGTTTCATATCTAAGTACTGTTTAATATTGAAGTACTGTTTAATATCTAGGTACTGTTTAATATCTAAGTACTGTTTAATATCTAAGTACTGTTTAATGTCTTAGTACTGTTTAATATCTAAGTACTGTTTAATATCTAAGTACTGTTTAATATCTAAGTACCGTTTAATATCTAAGTACTGTTTAATATCTAAGTACTGTTTAATATCTGAGTACTGTTTAATATCTAAGTAGTGTTTAATATTTAAGTACTGTTTAATATCTAAGTTCTGTTTAATATCTTAGTACTGTTTAATATCTAAGTACTGTTTAATATCTAAGTACTGTTTAATATCTAAGTACTGTTTAATATCTAAGTACTGTTTAATATCTAAGTACTGTTTAATATCTAAGTACTGTTTAATATCTAAGTACTGTTTAATATCTAAGCACTGTTTAATATCTAAGTACTGTTTAATATCTGAGTACTGTTTAATATCTAAGTACTGCTTAATATCCAAGAACTGTTTAATATCTAAGTACTGTTTAATATCTAAGTACTGTTTAATATCTAAGTACTGTTTAATATCTAAGTACTGTTTAATATCTAAGTACTGTTTAATATCTTAGTACTGTTTAATATCTAAGTACTGTTTAATGTCTAAGCTGTTCTCTGACATTTGGCATTCTTTCATGTTTACCAAGCCACTCTCTGCACTTTGTTTTAGTCAGCCAAGATGTTTCACTATGCAGATTGGACAAAGGTGTGCGACTCGCTGTTTGTCATCTTTTCTTTTGTCTTCCTGATTACGCGGCTGGTGGTTCTTCCTTGCAGGTAAAATACTTTTTGTTTCATAACAATGCCGTCACACGCCTTCTCATCTAATAATGTAATTTTTGGGGATTTTGCAGAATTATCTACTCAACCCTGTTCTTATCGATTGACTTCTTCCCACCATTTTTTGCTTATTACTTCTTCAATGTTCTTCTGTTAATACTACAAGCTCTACACATCTTTTGGGCCTACCTTATCATACGTATGATCGGCAAGTTTATGTTCAAAGGAAAGGTGAGCACATTTTGTTAAATGCACGTCTATTAAAACCTAAGTGTGCAATTTATCATATTAAAAAAAAAACTTACCATGTTTTCTCGCATATTAGCCGCCTCCACGTATAAGCCGTACCCTTAAAATAGCCCTAAAATCGTTTAATTGTGCAATTTCTCTCGTATAAGCCATACTTTTACAATTGCGTTAAAATTGTCGACTTGTACAATTTCTCTCGTATAAGCCGTATCCTTAAAATTGCCTTAAAATCGTTGAATTTTACAATTTCTTTCGTATAAGCCGCCCCTTGATTCACAATTTTCACCTCCATATTCATGGTTTTAATAGGGAGTACAAATGTTTTACTTTGAAGTGAAAATCTTAAGAAAAATGATCTTTTTTTTTAATGATTGGCCAGACTGACTTGCATTATAGTGTTTAGACTTTGTTACCTTGCAGTTCTGTGCATGTCAAGTCTATTTTATGCGCATATAAGCCGTACCTTCTATTCAGTCATATTTTTATGCAAAAAATATGGCGTATATGCGAGAAAATACAATAAATTAACTCAATAGAAAACATTTTTATTTGAAGACACTAATGAAGCAATAATTATTATTATTATTTTATTTTTTTTAACTTCGTTTTGTCTCCAGGTGGAGCGTGATGAACGCAGTGATGAAGAGAGCGAAGCAGATGAGGAAGAGGAACCCGAGGAAGAAGACGAAAGCAATTGGGAACAGAGAAAGGGCACGATTAACTCCAAACTAGCCTCGCTAGCAAACAACTGCGTTCTCAACAACCTGACCAATCAGAGGAATCTCAACAGTAGACTACCTAAAGCCAGATAGATAAGAGTCTGGGCATAGTTGATCTCTCTCCCGAAAAAAAATCTACCTTTCTACGGTCCGTCGATGATTTCACGCCAACGTCAGCCGTGTCGTGCTTTTTTTGGTGCGGCAACAAAGCACAAACGATTGTAATTTTTTTGCGCCTGTTGTGACGGTGGAAGGAAACGGCGACTTTTTTGTAATCTGGTCGCAACCCGTTTTCATTTTATAGTTTACATTTCTTGTCAGTGTTTATTTAATTCATGTGCGCCTTTCGTAGGCAATTGATAAAATACCACAAAAACTATGGTACAGTATTACCTTGAGATACGAGTTTAATGCGTTCCGGGACTGAGCTCTTATGTCAATTTACACTTATCTCAAATCATTTTTCCCATAGAAATTAACTAAGTACAAATTAATAAGTTTAAATATTTGCTCGGCATTTTCCTCATATCTCAAATTATTCGTATGTTGGGGCACTCGTATCTCAAGGTATTACTGTACCTTTAAATCACATTTGCTCATGTTGATTCATTCCGTGAGTCTACAATTGAACTTTTCATAGTTTTTCCGTATAACGAGGTCAACAAAGATATATTTGGAATCAAATATTAATTAGTACAAATTAAGTGTAATGCCCTGTGATTGGCTGGCGACCAATTCAGGCTGAGATAGGCTCCAGCACCCCCCCCAAGTTTTTGTTTTCTTGTCAGGGTGGCCGTCATTTGAACAAATATGTTGTATAGAACAGTTTTTTGGTTGTTTTGTAATATAGCAAGATCAGATGACTTAACCTTAAATTATCGTGAGCTAAGGCGCCCCCTGGTGTATGATAAGGAACATCCTTGTACAGCATTCCCACCCTATTTCTAATATACATATACAGATGCAATTGAAAAATATATGATGTGACAGGCTTTACTGATATTTTTCACTTAAAATATATTTTTATTGTTGTTTGTTTTCCTGTGTAGCACTTATATTACTTAGCCTTACTTTTTACACGACTTTTTCCCCATGTATGATTATTTTCCCTCACAAAAACTGGTAGTAAATCTAGTTTAGCTCAGCATGATATGCAAACAAGAGGGCATTATTGAAATTATACTTCATGGGTTATAAAGACCAACATGTGGAGTGTTTAAGGGCAGAATAGGAATATCAATATTGAGAAATGAGGAGTACTGTATATATTTTTGGTTACTAATAGCTATAGTTTGCACTTACAGATCCCATCACTCAAATTGGTAAACAATCACATGGAGCGCTAAAAGGGCTGAATTATCATTTTTACACTTTTACACACTCATCTGGTTCAATTTGTTTTTCATTAAAAATGTCAAGAAACTTCCTTGTACTGTATATTTTTAAAAAATGTTTTACCCCTTTTGTGCAAAAAAAGACTATTTGGAGAGGGCTGGCTTTTGTAAAAGGAAGATTATCGCCATCTGGCGGACAAAGACAGGTTTTACATCTCCCATTATAATGGATGCAGGGGTGGGGGACATTTTGACCAGCAGAGGGCAGATTTTCACTGGGATTTGTTTATTGGTACGAAATTTTGCGTGTTATACTCGAATAAATACGGCAAGTAAAGTATAATTTTAAACGGTATGCTCTCTGGGAATACTTATGGAATATCTAATGGATATAACTGCAAAATACCATGTTTAATTTGTTTAATTTACCTGTATAATTGGTATGAAGCATCATAACTGAAGGTTAAATGTCTCATTTCACAAGGCCTTCTTGGAGAACCTGGACAAAGTTGCTTGGAGAGGGAAGCCTGGCCTTCCATGATGATTTCATGATACAATCTGGGAAAAAAAATCAGATTGAGAATGTTAAGATATGTTTATTTTTCCCAGAAAAAGGAGCTCTCTTGATACAATTAGTTTGGCCCTGACCTCAAGGGTCAAAACGCTGTGTATTCCTTTTCTGCTTTGGAGGATTTGAACATAACAAAGGCAAAAAAAATGGGTAAAACTAATAAAAGATAAAACTTACCGTTGATCTAGTTATGAAATTGCAAAACTCGTGTATTTCTCCTTGGCTTGAGTACTACAAAACGAGGCAGTCAAACAAATAGTAAGCCCCGCCCATTTGCTGAGCCAAGCAATTTGATTGGCGAACGTCACAGAGTTCAAAGGTTCATTTCCGGCTTGACAAACCACCATGGCGGTAGGTTCACGCCGTTCGCCGTTTGTGTTTCCATTCAACTTTCGTATCATGCTTTATATCGGCGTTTCTCCTTAAATTGATATTTTTTCTATTTCGTCTTTCATTAGAGATGTGCTTTGAGTGTTTATATGGGTGTCAATGATATTTTACAGGCGGATTATTCATATACCGATTGTAGTTAAGCTAAGCTATCAATGTGGTATTTCTGCTTCACTTTTAAACGCTATTAAACGACAGGACAACAATATACTTTTTAGGATAAAGAAAAGAAGAAGAAGGAGAGTATTTTTGACTTGTCCAAATACATCGACAAGCCGATTCGAGTTAAATTTCAAGGAGGACGAGAAGGTGGGTATCATTCACAAACTAGCGATTAATATACCTCAATGTATTATTAATATATTTTTGCTTTCAGCCAGCGGAGTCCTGAAAGGTTTCGATCCACTATTGAATCTTGTACTTGACGGGACTATCGAGTATATGCGTGGTAAGGGTTCTAATTTTATAAATAAAGCTCTATTTTCAATGTGTTCTCTCGATGGACAGAATGGCAGTTCCTTATTTATCCTCTAGGGGGAGTGACATAACTAAGATGCGTATTACAGTACATACGGGCACTTTCACATATGTTTTTACCACTAGAAACAATGTGAATCATAAAAGTGTATATTAAAAAGTGCACATATATTCGATGGCAATCCCGATATTGATTCATTGACAATTGAGACCAGATAATCATTTACTTGATGCGATTTGAACCCCACATTTATTGTTTGGTGATTTGCTGAGGACAAAGAAGGAAAAATATTGGTTAAAAACAATACAATTTTGTTTTTAGATCCAGATGATCAGCTCAAGCTGACAGAGGACACAAGGCAATTGGGGTTGGTGGTCTGCAGGGGGACATCTGTGGTGCTTATTTGTCCCCAAGATGGGATGGAAGCTATTCCAAATCCTTTCATACAACAGCAGGATGGGTAACACAACACCATTCATTCAAATGTACACGCACATTTTTGAAAAAACAACAACTTTTTTTTGTTATGATTGTTTTAAAATCAATGTATCTCTCCAGTTTTGTTTTATCGTTTAATCTACTAAGATAATTATAATAATTTCCCAGCACTTCACTTTGCGAGGTGTATTTAAGTTGAAGTTAAGGAAGTCTTTTGTTCGGATGGAATGAGTCAAACCTCGGCCATTTTGTTTATGGTTAAAAAAAAATAAAATATTTTTCAGTTTTGTACTTTGTGTTGGTCATGCACTTATGTCTTATTTTGTAGCCTACAAACTTTCGTAAAATTCAAATTTTAAAAGCCTATTTCGGTAATTTTTGGGTAGATTTTCATTATTTATACAATTATGTTAAAAATGTCTATTTTCTAATTTTGATTTGGTTTTGTTTCCAACAAATGCCGAATTAGAAAATATTTAATCTACACAAGTTCATGAAATAGTTTGAAATGCTTTTTAAAATTATTTGACATTCGATTCAAATGATAAAATTTTCACTTGAAAGGTAAATATGTTAAATTTTAATTATATAACACACTTTAAAAGCTCCATTAAACCTGATATAATATTTTAATTTCTCTTGAGACAGTAAATCTTGAGGTTTTGTTAAGCGATAGCCAATAGAAAACCAATTTATGAAGAAATGTATTAAGTAAAGTAAATATTTGTTGCTGCCCCCATACATAAACATTACACTATATTAGGAAACACCTTGTTTGGTTGGTAAAGCCTTCCATCAGCTTTAACTCCATCCATCCTCCTTTTCAAACATATTGTTTATTTAACTGAGTTTATTTACCTAGGTCAAAAATGAAAAATAAATGTGTATAAATATATACATTTATAATTTTTTAAAAATGTTTTAATATGTTTATATATATATATATATATTATATATATATTTATATATATATATATATATATATATATATATATATATATATATATATATATATATATATATATATATATATATATATATATATATATATATATATATATATATATATATATATATATATATATATATATATATATATATATATATATATATATATATATATTATATATATATATATTTATATTTATATATATATATATATATATATATATATATATATATATATATATATATATATATATATATATATATATATATATATATATATATATATATATATATATATATATATATATATATATATATATATTAATATAAATATAAATATATATATATAAATATAAATATAAATATATATATATATATATATATATATATATATATATATATATATATATATATATATATATATATATATATATATATATATATATATATATATATATATATATATATATATATATATATATATATATATATATATATATATATATATATATATATATATATATATACAAATAAAAAAATAACAATTAATTGAATAAATGAGGAGTTAATATATATATATATATATATATATATATATATATATATATATATATATATATATATATATATATATATATATATATATATATATATTATATATATATATATATATATATATTTATATATATATATATATATATTTATATTTATATATATATATATATATATATATATATATATATATATATATATATATATATATATATATATATATATATATATATATATATATATATATATATATATATATATATATATATATATATATATATATATATATATATATATATAAATATAAATATATATATATAAATATAAATATAAATATATATATATATATATATATATATATATATATATATATATATATATTTATATATATATATATATATATATATATATATATATATATATATATATATATATATATATATATATATATATATATATATATATATATATATATATATATATATATATATATATATATATATATATATATATATATATATATATATATATATACAAATAAAAAAATAACAATTAATTGAATAAATGAGGAGTTCACAACATGAGGGAAGTGCACAAATGACAATAAACAGCTAAATAATCAAAAAATGATGATAAATAAGTAGTCAACATAATAAATATATATTATAGTCAGAATAAATAAGTTTAGACTCTGTGGAGTTTTCCATTTGTTTTGATCCGGAAAAAAAAATTCCAACCTTCTAAGCTCCTCCCCCTTTTTCCCCAGTTTAGCGTGTCCATTGAGCGTATAGGTGAAGCTTAGCATCCAAGAACAACGAAGCTCTTCAGCCCAGCTTTAAGTTAACCGATAGTCGTTTACATAAGGTTTTTTTCTGCAGATAAGGCAGGGTGTGACTTGATACAAAACATACTTTTAAACCCCTACAAGGGCGTAAAAGGAGATTTAGGATGAAGCATCGCTTTCCAAAATAAATGGAAAAGGTGAGTTACCTGTGGGCACGCCTCCTTACTCAGGTGGAACAAATAGTGGCTTTCGCAGTCTTCTTTTCCATGTTCAGTCGTCTTAATGTGCCAGACTCAAATGCCATGAACATGTAGGTGAGGATATTTTTTGACTTTCATATTTTATACATGTGATGCAATTGTATTTTTCATCTAGTCAGGTGAGTGTCTTTTTTTAACCAAGTTATAAACTCTTGAATGGTGGTATGTCCAATTCAAAATGCTCAGTAAGACAGTACAGTCTATTCTATTGATGACATTAAATGTCAATTCATTTTTGTATCTAGTATTATTATACACTACTATATAGAATATTTTTCTTTAGTTATCCAGACATGAAATAGTTTTTTTTCTTGAGGTATGGAATATGTATTTTTTGTGTGATGTTAAGACTGAAATATTGTGTTTTTTTTAGTTTGGGCGTTTAAAGCAGAGGTTGTTCAATTTTTCTCATCCAATTTGTAATCTTAATCCATTTAAATATACAAAAACTACTAAAGTATGCGTGTTAACTTGATTTTTAATGTGGGCCGGACTATTTTACATGTAATATTTAGATATTTTTTTCAAAATCAGATTAAGAGAACTGGATCAAAAGCCTGTGTGGGTTTTCTCCGGGTACTCCAGTTTCCTCCCACATTCCAAAGACATCTATGTTAAGCTGATTGGACACTAAGGCAATTTAGGGTTAATAAAATGAGATGAATGAGGCAAAATAACCTGCTTTTTATCTCCAATATATTGTTAAAATCATTTATTTCAAATGCATTGTGATTATTTTCTGTATAAAAACTACGTTTGGTGATCAAACTTTAGTCTTGAAAAAGAAAGGGATCGTCTTATAATCGGGGTCGTCTTATACTCGGGCCAATATGCTAGGTTTGGATTTCACCTGCCATGTGACTAGTCCAGTTTGTGAATCCAACATGGAGATGGCAGGACCCTCCCCTGCTCCCTCCACCCCGACTTGCAACAGGGGTGCCCTCATATTTTGCCTCCTCTTCTTCCTCGCGTTTGGAGTCTTCGTTGGACTGCTAATTGGTAAGATGTTCCAACAATACTGACATTAAATCTAAGTGTGTGGTTTTTGCTGTGTTGTTTAACATATTTGTGTTGTTTGTGTTTGTAGCGTACCTGATGCAGGAAGAGCACTACTTCATGGAGACGGTAGAGCTGAAGGGTCTCAAGTACAACACATCACTCCAGGATTCTACCTCAGGTTTCTCCATAGTTCTGACATCTGTATTAAATTCAAAGGTAATGATTACATTCCTTAGAAGTTTGAAGTTTATGTAAAAAGGGACAACACATATCAATGAAGATATCTAAATATGGAAGATTGTGGTTGAGGGGTTAGGGTTAATTTCTATCTTTAGTGCCTTGTGTAGGTTGAAGATATTTTTTTTTATAAATTGATTAATAGAACTGGATCAAAAGTTCTGGATATTCTGTTTTTTATAGATCTAAAATAAATGTTTATTTGAGTTTTTTTTCTTAGTAAAGGAAATCTCTCTTTTAATCGTTATGTTCCATATTAAAGTGGGAAATAGAAAGTATTTTTAGATTTTACAAAATGTTTTTTGAACTAAAAACACCAAAAAAATATGGAGGAAAAATGCAATTATTGATTTAAAAGGAGGAAAATCAGGAAATATAATATACATCTATAGTTTTCATTTTAATTTGATCGTAAAACAGAAAGTCGGCACTCATTATTTACTTTCCCGGGCCACACAGTATGAGACGACGGGCCAGATTTGGCCCCCGGGCCGCTACTTTGACACCATGCCTTAATATGATTGGCCAAGAGGTTCAGAGATGTATATTAATTCCTATTGAATGCCAGATATGAAGGTGCTTTTGCTGAATGCACTTTTTTTTAAATAAGGGAACTACACATTCACCTATAGAGCCAGCCCTTATTGATGTATTGGAATTTTGTCAACAAATCCTTCATCTTTCTATCCACAGATTAAAAACATCTTCACATCTTCATCTATATCCAATCACTATGTGGACTGTAACATTATAGCTTTTGGGTAAGTTCATCCATGAAGTTTAAACATTTTTTAGGAAGTACAGAGATCCAAATGGGGACTTTATGGTTTGTTTTCTTAGAGATATAAACGGTGACGTGATGGCAACATTCCATCTGGTCTTTACGGTTTCCAAAATCCAGCAGTATACGGAACACTTCGTTCAGGACCTGCTAAGGGCTGGTCTTGCCTCAGCTATGCAAGGAAATCCACTCCAGGTCCCAGAGTTTGGACACATCAATGCTATCGTCTTACTGGGTAGGAAACAATAGTTATCTGTTTGCTCCCAGAAATGGGCCTCAGCTGTCAATTTTTTTTTTGTGGGGAGGCGGGGTTATTTCCTGGACACATTTCACATGGATATAATACTTTTACTTTCAGGTGCCAGTGGGAAGTCCTTCTACATTATTGGAGATGATGTGCTGGATGGGGGTAAGTGACCACTCAGGAGTTTTTCTGGAACCAAAATTGGACTAGGTGGCGAGTGGTTAGACGCTTGAAATCGCTGTTCTGGGGTCGAGGGTTTGATCCCAGGTCCTCATTATGTGGAGTTTGTGTGTTTACCCCAGGATTGTGTGGGTTTTTTAAGGGTACTACGGTGCACTCCGAGATCTTAGGTATAGCCAGGGTAGGCTGGTTAAACGCTCTAAATTGCCACTAGATATGATTGGTTGTGTTTTGTTTCATTGTGGCCTGTGATTGGCTGGCCAGTGATTCAGATGAGATGCGATATGAGGAAATTTTTTTGGGTGATTTTTTTTTTTTTTATTAAATAAAATCCATAACGTAGAACAGATATGTCATTTTGAAAGCCATTTAAAGTAAAATAAATAAATAAATAAAAGAATAAAATAAGAATTGTGGCATCAAAAGGCTAAAATTTATATATATATATTTTGTTTCTTCACAAAAAATGCTTTTTAAAAAATAATTAAATTACATGGGATAGGCTCCAGCACCCCCCGGGATCCTGATAAAGCAGTTCAGAAAATGAATGAATTAATTACACATTTCTGGTAAGCCTGACCAAACTATTTTTTAAAAACTGCTACTTATAATCCAGAAAATACGATATGTACAATATAGATTATCTTATCTAATTAGCGTGTCCATTTTAAATCTTGTTTTTTCACCCTCATCTGCAGACGCTTGTCCCCAGAAGGCCTTCACATGTGACAATGGAGAATGCATAACGAAGTTAAACCCCGAGTGTGATTTTGTAACAGACTGCGCGGATGGATCTGATGAAAAACATTGCGGTAAAATATCTCAAAAAAATGTTCTTTTTGGGTCGGTTTTTTGTTGATTTATTTTATTTATTTTTTTATTTCTTTATTCTCTAGCTTGTGGCATGCGTAGCGTCACAGGGAATCGCATCGTGGGTGGCGAAGATGCCCGACAAGGAGAGTTGCCATGGCAGGTTAGCCTCAGGCTACATGGACAACACCATTGTGGCGCGTCCATCATTAACGAACGGTGGCTCGTCAGTGCGGCCCATTGCTTTGAAATGTAGGTGACTGGGATACATTTTTCATTCAAAAAGTGATCGCCACAATTGAAAACGTCTATCCTGACTGACTTGGTTCAGAAAATGAATGTACAGTGTTCCCTCGGTTATCGCGGTGAATGGGGACCATAAGTGAATTTCCGCGAAGTAGGGATTCCCCTTCAAAAATGCTTAATTTGAATTTAATTTTTGAAAAAATTGTTATTTTTTTAATATTTTTAATTTTTAAAAAAAAATTTTTTTACATTTTTTATTTTATTTTTTCTAACATTTTTTACCCCCCTGTATACACTACACCATATAGAATACTGGTAGAAAGAGTGAAATTCATGTTATAACAAAAAAAAAACTTTAAAAATATGTTGTTTTAATGTAATATTTTTTTTTCCCCAAAAAAATCCGCGAAGCTCTGAGTCCGCGGTAGCTGAACCGCAAAGTAGCGAGGGAACACTGTATTTACCGCAGTTTTTGATATACATACAGTTGTCCATTTTCTCTTAGCAAATATGCAGTACTTCAAGGGCTTAAAAATCAAATATAAATGCACTCATTTTGATTTATTTCCAATTTCTAGCGCCAATAACCCAAAAGAATGGACAGCCCTGGTGGGGGCTAGTCTGGTGAGCGGGGAAGAGTCCGAGTCCAAATTGGTGAACATCAAAACGCTGATAGTTTCCCCCGACTACAACCCCACCACCACTGACTACGACGTAGCCATGCTAGAGCTGGATAGCCCACTGGCCTTCGGACCCTTCGTCCAACCAGCTTGTCTACCCGCCCCGTCTCACGTCTTCACTCCCGGCCAGAAGTGCGTGGTGTCCGGATGGGGGTCTCTGCACCAGTTTAGTCGTAAGTTTAGACCTGCGTCGCGGGAAAAACAACAAACGGCACATTTCATACGATAAACAACACTTAGAAATGACCTTCATCTGCAAGACGTTTGATATTAAGACAGCATTTTGAAATTCATGTTGACACAAAAAACAATGTCATCTATACCCAAACACATAAAAAAATAATAGACTCGAACACAGGTTATTATAGATTTCTCATTTTGGAATACTAGCATTTGATTGGCTAAAATACAAACAGCATTGACAAAATATCTGCCCCATGTTGGGTGTCCACCGCTTCTATTGATAATTTCCTTCACTCATTCATATTATCACCACTCATCTCCGTCTTTTTATGACAGTTTTCCACCAAAAATTGTTTCAAAATAAAAGAAAATTAGTATTTATCAATCCACAATGACATACTTAAATTTGACCGAATTACAAAAGATTTTGCAGTTACCCAATGAATGCATGAATTGGAATTCATTCATTTATTTTCCATACCAAACTTATCTTGGCAAGAGGGGTGCCTGAGCCCTGTTCTAAAAGTCAACGACAAAATTGTCTTCCAGCTAAGACACCCCCCACCCTGCAAAAAGCCGTGGTCAAAATCATCGACTCCAAGGTGTGCAATAAACTACCCGTGTTTAGAGGAGAAATCACGTCCAACATGATGTGTGCAGGATTCCTGCAAGGCAAAGTGGACTCATGCCAGGTCAGTGGTCCTTCCACATATTTATTCATTCATTTTCTGTGTTTTCTTGTAAGTTACAGACACCCTGAATTGGGTACTCGGACATTTGGTCGCCCGGATGTTTGGTCGCCCGGACGTTTGGTCGCCCGGACGTTTGGTCGCCCGGACGTTTGGTCGCCCGGACGTTTGACAACATATCAGAGTTTACTTTTGAAACCAGCTCTCAAATATTCTATACATGAGAGAGTTTAATATATAAATATCTACTGTTGAAACCAGCTCTCAAAATTATATTCACCCGGGCGACCAAACGTCCGGGCTACCAAATGTACGGTGACCAAACGTCCGGTCACGCCTGAACTGGTGACCAGCCAATCGCAGGCCATGAGTATTTGTTGATGGTGAATCTTTAAGTCTCAAATCTTATTTTTTCCTTTATTTATATATTTATTTATTTATTTTAACTTGTTTATTAGCTATTTATTTATGTCTAAAATTTCTGTGTCTGTATTCTCACCCTATTGCTACAGTGACAATGAAATTTCCCAAATACGGGATGAATAAAGTAATCTAATCTAATTATACTAAAAATAATTTGAGACTTTTTGTGCTGTATTTCCAGGGTGATTCCGGGGGTCCTTTGGTCTGCGAAGGGGCCCCAGGAAGATTCTTCTTAGCCGGCGTGGTCAGTTGGGGTATTGGCTGTGCCCAAATTTACCGACCCGGTGTTTACTCTCGAGTCACCGAGCTCCGAAGCTGGATTCTTAGCCAGGCAGACCCCGGCTCGACCTACTATCACCCCAAACATAACCAGGGGGCGTCGGCCTTAGCTCCATCTGCCAGTTCTCCAAACACGCCCAGGACTTTAGCTTTGGATGTCCAACCTGCTCTAAAACTTTCAGGTGTTCTCCAGAATAAATGAAATATTAGATTTTCCATAAATTTGACCTGAAATAAACTCTCCTTTTATTCTTTTTAGGCCTCGATTGCAGCGAAAACTTTAAATGCAGTCCGACTTCATGCATCAGCAAATTCAATCCAGAATGTGACGGGATACCGGACTGCCCCAACCAGGCTGATGAAAAAAACTGCAGTCAGTTGACATTTTTGAAGAGCAGTTTAAAACTCAATTGTTGGAAAACATTCTTTATTTTTCTTCCCCAGACTGTGGTGAACGTCCTGCACTTGGCTCCAGTAGAATTGTGGGAGGCGTGGCAGCTCACAGGGGGGAGTGGCCTTGGATTGGAAGTCTTCAGTACCAAAGAGTCCACCATTGTGGCGCCACTCTTGTTCATCGTAAATGGTTATTAACTGCGGCACACTGCTTCAAAAGGTGGGTAATTATGCTATAATTACCTGGAGTTTATCTCTATTGTTTTTGGGTTAGGGTAATTTACCCAAATTCAGTCAATGTTTTTTTTGTCTTGCCTGTTTTGACCAAATTGTCAACCAAAACACAACCCAAATGTCCATTTTACCTACATTTCAATGTTAGTTGGTCGATTTTACCACACACTAAGTCCTCTAAGACCTGATACAGTTTTGGACAATAGATTAATGTATTTGTGACTTTCCTCCAATCACAGCGATGCCAGTCCCAGCCACTGGGCGGTAAGCCTGGGCTCTGTACTACGCTCCAGACTAGGAACCATGGTTATTCCCATTGAGAGGGTCCTCATTCACCCGGATTTCAACGGCACTAGCATGGACTACGATGTGGCTCTTCTGGAGCTGCTTATTCCGGCTCCCGTGTCAGACACCATACAACCCGTGTGTCTTCCTTCGCCAGCGCACAATTTCTGGGAGGGTGCCGAGTGCTACATTTCAGGATGGGGATCCATGAGGGAAGGAGGTATGAGAGACTCCCCTTCCTAATAAGAAAATATGTATCGTATTGTTCCGAATATAAGACGACCACATTTTCAAGACTCAAGTTTTTAGTTTTTTTTTTAAAAGAGACCAAATTAAATTATTATACACAAAATAATTGTAACCAATACAGTCGTACCTCTACTTACAAAATCAATTGTTTTTTTTCGTAACTTGGAAAAATTTTGTAAGTAGAGGTGTACTTTATATGTAAATTATCTTAATTTGTTCCACATTCCTCATACAACTACCAACTAAACCCTTTAAAATTCGTCAAAGTGACAATTATGTATGAAAGATGTGAGGAAACACACAAAATGAGAGAAAATCATAAAAGAAAGGATTTATTAATGTCTTAAAATAAAACAAAGTATATGAATGTAACCTGCACCACTGAAATATATTTTTTTTGTACCTCGAGTCATACATTTTCATATAAAAATGTTTGTAACCTGAAACGTTCATACCTAGAGCCATTCGTAAGTAGAGGTATGATTGTATATTCAAGAGTAAATGTATGTTATTTTGAAATATTACTGAAATCATGCAAAAACTGTCTTTTTTTTTGAAGGTTCCCTCACAAGCATGTTGCAAAAAGCCCCGGTGAGCACAATTAAACAGACCGACTGCCAGGAGTCGTATGGAGAAAACTTGACACCTCACATGATGTGTGCTGGATACATGCAAGGGGGCAAGGACACTTGTTTGGTAAGATATCTTATGAAACTCTCTTATGAAATAGGCTACATGGGTTAAATAGGGGATAAAATAAGTCCATTTTTGTGCTACACTTTCTTCCCACATCACTAAATAATTTATGCTAGGCTGGTTAAACACTATAAATTGGCCTTAAATACAAGTGTGATGGTGAATAGTTGTTTATTTCATTGTGCCCTGTGATTGGCTGGCCGCTAATTCAGGCTGTTGCCCGCCTATTGCCAGAAGTTGGCTTGGATAGGCTCCAGCACCCCCTGCGACCTTAGCGAGGATAAACAAGACGCAAAATGAAAGCACGAACATATATGTGATATAAGATTAAGTTTTTGATTTTTAAGGTCCTGATATTCTTTAAAAAAAATGCATTTAATATATGCTTGTTTTTGTTTAAATAATCAAATTGATTAAAAAACAGGCTTGTCAAATTTTTTAAGACTTTTTTAACGTGCGCAATTAATTCCATTCATCATGATATAACTTAATTTATCAGCATATTTGAATTAAACATTTATACCCAGATTTAATGTTGATTATTTAAGTTATAGAAATCTTAAAATGTTTCCAGGGGGATTCTGGGGGTCCACTAACCTGTCGTGAGGGTTCTGGTCTATGGTTCATCGCCGGGGTAACCAGCTGGGGACACGGATGTGGTCGAGTAGGTTTTCCGGGGATTTACACTCGTGTGACTTCTGTACGCAATTGGATATCCTCATACCTGCCCTTCTGATGCCAATCAGGCTCAGGTAAAGCACCCCCCGAGCACATAAAGTGGACCTGCTGGCATTCTCTATTCAGTAGCTTTATATCTCCCATCTCATTCATTTTCATTACCTTCAGTATTTATGTGGCTTGGTGAAATCACGGGATGCTCTTTACAACAATCTTTATGTAATTATGTCACAAAACCTGTGGCTCATGAGCCATATGAGGCTCTTTTGATGGGTGCACATGACTCCGTGAACTGAAATCTGCACGAATAGAAACGTCATGTCAGTACGGTATATTTTTTTTCCATTAATTTTCTGCACGCATACCCTCATTGATTAGCATTAGCATAGCAACATTGACAAAGGAATTTTAAAGCCTTTTTAGACTTTAAAGGCGGTGAAATGACTAAAAAAAAGGCAGCGGTTTTAATGTATTTTGATTTTTAAATTCTGTGATTGGCTTTTAAGCAATAATGTTTTAAAATATGAATTGTTTATGGCTTTCTGTCAAATTAGCTATTAATTATGTAGCGAGATTACGATGACATCATTCTGGACAGGCACATAATCACCTCTAAATGTTTAATGCAACAATTAAAATGTAATTTTTTGGGGATAAATTGAACAGCTAATATAATAATTACATTATATAAGATATTTAATGAGATTAAAAGGCAGGAAAATATCATTTGAGGTTGTGTACAGTCTCAAAAATGAATACACCAGATAAAAGAATGTTTAAATATGACATCTGTATTCTGTTCTGATTCCTATTTATTTAAGGAAATCAAAAAGTGTTTTATTTACACTATGGAATACATAAAAGATCAGTTTAATACAATATGGACGTCAACAGCAAGGTAACTTGCGGTACAGTTACATATATCGCATATCAATCATTTATACAAGCTCCGCCCCCAAATATTGTTAACAAGAGCTAGAGATGCAATGATTTTTAGGCACAAGCATTTTTTTCTTCAATAAAATCTTATTTACTCATTTCTATTACTAAATATAGTTCACACAATGATGGTTGCAGTCCTACAAGAGGTATTGTGGGTAGAAAAATGAAAATAAAATGTTGTGCCTATGCAGAAAGGAAGAAAAAAATAGATATCATAAGTAGGGAGAGATGGAAATTTACATCCGAGCTCGTTCTTTCTGTAATCTGGAATTATATGTTCGCGAAACAGTATTCCAGGCGTCCATATATCGGTCCATGCACATGGCGATGCATTTCTGTAAGGTAAACAAAACAAGAACAGGTTAATAATTAAAAATAAATTGAAAAAATGTAAATACAATGGTTAGATATATTAATGATTTTTTTCTTTAATAATCTTTTGGCTAAGAGAATATACCTGCTCGGAGTTGTCCAATGTACTTCCAGGTTTTCCTATGCACTTTTTAAAGCATTTGTCTGTCATTCTCTACAAAAAAAGCAGAAACAATATGACATATTAAATTATTTGTATCTTATGCATTTGTATTATTACAGCCAATTGCAGTTAAGGTAGTTTGAATAATGAACTGAAAGGAGCTAATATATTTAAATACATGTATGGAAATTCAAAATTATCTACGCTAATATTTTTAAATAAAATGCAAGTAAATAACTTTGAAGGATAAGAAAAAATACATTTAAAAAAAGATTTTTGAACGTTTTTAGACATTAGGTTCACATTGCTACTCTCATTGCTTTTACCTGCAGGAGCTCTTGAGCGTTCGCCACCGCAATTTGGACTTTAACCTGCTCCATTATCGTTCCAGTGTCCATTTTACCACCTGCTCCGCCTGCCGAGAAGTCAGAACCGAACCCGTCCATGCTGAAAGACGATTTATATAATATTTAACTAGTGAAAATACCGCTTGTATACACACGTGCGGGTATAGCACAGAGAGTTTAGCTAACGGGAGATCCCAGTGCCCTTGACAGCAACGGAAGTTGCGTGTGGATCACATCCGGGATGAAATTGACAGCTGGGAATTGTAGTTTTAAGAGTCCTTAGATGCTGAGGCATAAATATCCCACAAGATGGCAATACAGTTTCTCCAACTAATGTGAATTGAATTGAATACTTTTATTGTCAATACTAAAAGTATAATGAGATTTAAATCTACATCACTAAGTGGACAAATAAAAAAACAGACAAATAAATAAGTGATAAATACATAAGTGACCACATAGTAAGTAGTCAACAACACGTAGGGAAGTGCGCAAATAGCAACAACAACAAAAAAGATAAATAATCAACAAAAAATAAATAAATAAGTTGTCAATATATATAAATAGTCAACATAGATAAGTAGTCAACATGAAACAAGTGGTCACATAAACAAAAAATAGGTACAAAAGTGTATAAAAGTAAATACAGGATAAGCGGCTCAAACTTGCCCCACACAGGTGGACTGACCCTGGATTTGAACCCACGACCCCAGAGCTAGGAGTCTGACGACTTAATTCCTCCTATTTTGACAATACCTTCTAAAAAATATCGACCCGAGCTGAGATTCATAAGAATATCTTTGGAAATAAATTCAATGCGCCCAATTATTTATTTAAAACAAAAACCGAAGCGCCAACAACTGAAATAGAAAGCCACTAAAGCCAGCATGTTGTTTTTAGTCTGGAGGCTGACCATGAGGATGACCTCCCACCCAGGCCCCCCATAACCCTCCTTATGTTTCAGACAGTATGACCTCACTGAGCAGACCACCTGCCTCGGCTGAGAAAATAAGTGTACAGTGAGTGTACAGGCCAACAAAAGAATGACGGTTACTGTCGTCTAAACGTACTCGCCAAGGGGGATTGTTGCGATCCTGGGGCGGGGGGGGGGAAGTTGGGGAATAATCACGGGGGGTCCGATTAGTGGCGAGCCTGCCTCGGAGTAATTAAGGACCAGTTACTCAGTGAACAAACAAATGTACACCCCCAAAACACACATGTACGTATAGGATCAGTTGGGGCCTTGAGGTACAAGGGGGGCGTGGTTTGAGTGCTCTAATATGATAATTAGATCATATTTTAGAACATGGGTGTCAAAGTGGCGGCCCTG
Organism: Stigmatopora nigra; assembly: GCF_051989575.1. Classification (NCBI taxonomy): domain Eukaryota; kingdom Metazoa; phylum Chordata; class Actinopteri; order Syngnathiformes; family Syngnathidae; genus Stigmatopora; species Stigmatopora nigra. Next base: position 2,937,808 of record NC_135512.1, on the reverse strand, counting down.
GGGCCAAATCTGGCCCGCAGCATCATTTTGTGTGGCCCGGGAAAGTAAATCATGAGTGTTGATTTTCTGTTTTAGGATCAAATTAAAATGAAGAGTATAGATGTTTATTAAATTTACAGATTTTTGCCCTTTTAAATCAATAATTGTCATGTTTTAATCATTTTTTCTGTTTTTAGTTTAAAAATTGTTTTGTAAAATCTCAGGGCTCAGATTTGAAATGGATGTTTTTTTTTAAATATGTTTTTCTTAAACTGTTTGCTTTTGAGAAACAGCAGCAGGAGTTTTTTTTAATCTCAAAAAGCAGCTGCTGAGTGTCAGTGAGCACAACGATGAAACTTGAGTAGCAGAAACAGCAGCCGAGTCTTGTAGTGTTAGGAGATTAGCTGTTAGCAGTTAGCTGTTCTGGTAGAAAAAAAATGACCACCCCAACACAACTAGAAAAAAAAGACACAGCTAAAATTTATTTTTTCTTATAGATCTAAAACAATGGTTATTTTAGCTATTTTTCAATTTTGCAAAATGATAATTTTTGAACTAAAAACAGAAAAAAATGATTAAAAAATGACAATTATTGATTTAAAAGGGGGAAAATCAGCAAATTTCATATACATCTATACTCTTCATTTTAAATTGATCCTAAAACAGAAATTCAGCACTCATGATTGACTTTCCCGGACCATACAATATGATGCGGTGGGCCAGATTTGGCCCCCGGACCGCCACTTTGACACCACTTTATTCAATAATAGTGTCTTCAAAAGTCAATTCCTAATTAAATTAATCCCACTTTCTGCATTTACTGCAACTACATTAAAACATTGACACCTGAAATAAATATTTGGTTGAACATTATTGATTTTTAATGCAAAAAAGTTAAAGTACAAAGTATGTACATGTTGACATTGCATGCAAAAAAAAAAAAAATATTCGCAAAGCTCTCAGGTATTTCAATTCTTTGGAGAATGTGAGGAATTCTACTGAAGAAACAGTCCCGAGGTTTACCAGGGTGCTTGAACCTACCATCATATGATCTTTTAAGACTTCTACTTATATGGCGTTAATTCTCTGTCATTTACAGAAACTAACAATCATTTTATAATTATATCCTATGAACCTTCACTTAATAATAACAATAATAATATACATTAGTTTACACACTATGCACAAGGTTCAATCCTTCTTCTGGAAAGTTTTTATAACTCTTTTTTTGGTCTTTTTTGGGCATTTATAAACTTAGTTATGTAATATGAAATGCCATTGCCTGAAATAAAAGTAAACATAACATCTAAAATACAAAAAAATAAGACCTTATTTGAATATTAACTGGATTTTCAGGACATAAACTGTTATAATGTCAATTCAAAAAGATATATAAATTCACAGTGCATAGATTAAGGGAACAGAATGTTTGTTTAAAGCATCTGGAAGATACATTTTTACTCTGTTAGTTACTACTTTTGAATATTGTGGCTTGCCACGACATCTGCTCGCCAGAAGTTGAGAGCTTTGCTCTATTTGTTTACAGACGTGTGGCTAAAGTTTGCAAGGCATTTTACTTTCTTGTCCATTGCTAAATTCTTAGCGTCTTGCTTGGAACGTCAATTTTATTTTGTGATATACTTAGATTTTTTTTTTATAACAAAATCAATGTGCATATAGTTACTGTGTGTACATATTTGTTGGCCTGAATGGTAAGTCAGAAAAGTGTGTTTTATTATCATTATACTGGTAGAATGGGATTTAAAACTTCACTACAAAGTGTACAAATTACAACAACAAACACACAGAGGGTTAGGGTTAAGGGTTAGGGTTTGGGTTAGGGTTAGGGTGTGTTTGAATACAAAATGGTTAGGGTTAGGGTGTGTTTAAATACAAAATAGTTATGGTTAGGGTGTGTTTAAATACAAAATGGGTTAATAATTACTAATAATAAGTACTTATTTTATTTCTTAATTCTTGATTATTGTTATTATTTATTGATATATATATAGAAGTTAAAAGTAAAATATAAAAAATAATAAAACCAATAATATATATATAAACCACATTTATACTATATTTACTCCTATTGGCCAATCAATGGCATTATCATCTTGCGGTAACTTAAGGTTGCTAAGAGTGAAACAAAGACAAGGCACCCCCCACTACTAAAGCACCCCGGTCCTAAAATATGATTGGACGAGAGGACTAGATGATGAAAACACAGGGGGAGGAGTCAACCAGCACTACCGAATGCTGCCGTGTGCTCCTCCTCCACCTCATTTACTCACTGCAAGCCGTGCTGTTTAGCAAACTAGCTTCGGACTAACTTCTATTCGATATTACTACTCCCAATTTCGTGACTAATGGACGACAAGTCCCTTGAATGTTTATCCCACAGGATACACTTCAATGGAGAAACTTGGTTTTCTTAGATCGCGAGAAAGATCACGTGAAAGTTTGGAGTAAAAACTCATCGAAAGCCGAACGAAAGAATCCGAAGACACGTCGCTGCCATTCGGTCAAGGTAAGTTTGTTATGTCCACTATTCCACCGTTTTAACTTCATTTCCCCTCGTGTAAGACCCATTTTGTCCATTTTTTACCTTCCCATAAATACGATCTCCTGAATGTAAATACACTTTTTTGAGGGGGTTTGTGTTAGAGGGGGTGTTGTAACCCAATTGGATTTCACGCCGAATCCGTCCACGCAAAGCTCGAACACAGTCGACTGAGATTCAAAAGACGACTTAATGTGATCCGGCGTGGAACAATAGATAGAATGGAGGCGAATGGAGCTCAGTGCTATGCAGTTGATTATTGCTTTTGGGGCTTTTTTGTAGCTACAATGTGCAGAAATGGCTTTAAAGTCGTCAAATTGGGCCAATTTTTGATAGCTGCTTCAAACGGCCTCCATCAAAAATGTCAACCTCAACTTATACTTTAGTTTATGCAGCTATCTTGTCAGTGTGTTGATACTTTTGAAGGTTGTTTTTGTAGTTTTGACTTGCATGAATGCACGACTTTTTCATAATTTATGCCGTACAATGGGGAACAAATTCACCAGACCACCGACTAAAATAATTTTAAAATATTAACTGAGCAATTATGACATTTTTTTTAGCATAATATTTTTTTTTACGTGAAGAATATGCCCTTTTGGATAGTTATATGAACTTTTTGAAAGAAAATACTGGTATTAGAGAGTGGCTAAAATAGAATAAATAACAGACTTGCATTTCAAAATAAAAGAGATGTGGTTAGCAAGATGTTTTTGGCATTGAATTGAATTGTTTCTGTACTTGTCATTTTTCTGAAGGGATTTTGATTGGCATGTTCAAAACATGTTTATTTGTGACCCAAAATGAGTCATAGATGTGTATGTGAGGACAATTGGGGCTGTATGTGGTCCTCTGTCTCTTTAAATGAGGTGGTATAGATAGGTATTATCTAACTTATGTCAAAGTCGTGGCCCGGGGGCCAAATCTGGCCCGCCGTATCGTTTTGTGTGGCCCGGGAAAGTAAATTATGAGTGCTGTCTTTCTGTTTTAGGATCAAATTAAAATGAAAAGTATAGATGTATTTTAAATTTCCTGATTTTCTCCCTTTTAAATCAATAATTGTCATTTTTTAATCCATTTTTTTCTGTGTTTTTTAGTTAAAAATCATTTTGTATGTAAAAATGTAATGTAAAAAATGTAAAAATATATATAAAAAAAGATAAAATAAACATTGTTTTAGATCTATAAAAAAACTGAATATTCAGAGATTTTAATCCATTGGTAATTTAATTGTAAAAAAATAGATCTTTTACTTTTGCTAAATTTAATTTTTTTGGCAAAATTGTGAGAATTTAGTGAATTTGAATTGCCCTGTTTAAAGAATTCCATGTAACTATATGGTAATATTTAATCTCACATAACATTTTATACGCATATTAGCCTATCACACTAAAAACGACCTAATATACTTTTTTAGCTGTAACAACTGTTCACTTACCAAAACCTAACGTCCACCAATTCTACCCAAAAGGACAGAAAAGAACTATAATTGTACTGATAACATAAACACTACTTTTATTGCACTTTTACAGCCACACTACCTTATCCCTGGAATGTGTAATATACACTTTTGGTGTCCTTTTTAAAATTCACTTGACATACTTGGAAACAAGCCTGCACTATTTGGGTCCCAGGAAACACGCTAACATTTACTACCTAGAGCATAAAAATTAACCCAGTTATCGGATACGGCATAGAAATGGACTGTCGTCTATTTCTGACGGGTTTTAAAACCTTGGAGAGCCAACGGGGTCATTCATTAGCTGTCACAGTAGTCGGCATTGAATCACAGCTCTGTAATGTTTATATGGGTGGAAAAAAATGTGATATATGGAGGTACACCGGTGTCATTAGTAACAAGGGTGTGTGTGTGTAAAGGCCAGTTGTTTGTACATTCTTACAGGTTTATTGATATTTTACAGGGAGGGCTCCATGGCGGCTTTTCTTTTAACTCCCTAAAGTCTAAAGTTCATTTCCGTAGCAACATATCAAGTAGTTTTATGAGCGATAACATCCTGCTGTTAGCATGTGCGCTTTTTGTTTGATCATGAAATTGAAGTTAAAGTGAAGTATTGATTATTACTTCTCAAGATGGGATGTTAGATAGTATGTGTTTATATTAGAGCTGGGTGATGGACAAAAATTGTTTCACAATTTTTAAAAAATGATCTATATATCGCTAATTAGTATTAGTATAAATAGTATCAATATATTAAAATCTCTAACTATCGTTTTTGTTTCAAATTTGAAACTTCAAACTGTAATTACGAAGCATTTAAAAGAAAAAACGCCAAGTTAAATTTTGGATCTTTTAGTGGGTCGCCTTAGTGTTGTCCTGCATCTCATAATCGCTAATTTTGGCCGTCTTAGTGCCCTTTTTGCGTTCATGCTTCGTTTTAGCGTCTATTCATAACATGCTAAAACACATTTCCTACTCTTCTTCTCTCAAGCGCTGATCTGGAACTAGCGTTCATCTCCCGACAGCGCCCCCATTCTCCGTGGTGGTCAGCTGGTGTAATTACAGTTTAAAATTATCATTTTTTTTGGACGTTTTCTAATATTATCGTTGACAAAAATTATCTCACGATAATTATTGTTATTGTTTTCTCACTCAGCTCTAATTCATATCATAAGAAGTATTTTTATATGTAGCTATTTACCATAAGGTACTCAAGTGTGTATGATTGGAACACTCTGGTAAACTGTGTAGTTTCTTATCTTAACTAATATTGTGAACTAATTATTTGTTTCTTTTTGTTCCTTTTTCAGCTTAAAATTCACAATGTCTGTCAGTAGCCACGAAAACCGAAAATCTCGCTCCAGCTCGGGCTCCATGAACATCCAACTGTACCACAAGACGTCGCATGCCGACAGCCTTCTGACCCAACTAAACCTCCTCCGCAAGCGTAAAGTCTTCACAGACGTCATCCTAAAAGCCGGCAACCGGTCCTTTCCCTGCCACCGGGCCGTCTTGGCCTCCTGTAGCCGATACTTTGAGGCCATGTTCAGCGGCGGACTCAAGGAAAGCCGCGACCGTGATGTCAACTTCCACGATTCTCTTCATCCGGAGGTGCTGGAGCTACTACTCGACTACGCTTACTCGGCTAGTATCATCATCAATGAGGAAAATGCCGAGTCCCTATTAGAAGCGGGGGATATGCTTCAATTCCATGACATTAGGGATGCAGCTTCAGAGTTTCTAGAGAAGAACCTCCATCAGTCTAACTGTCTCGGAATGATGCTGCTATCCGACGCCCATCAATGCCAGAGATTGTATGAGTTGTCATGGCGCATGTGTCTGGCAAACTTTGCCACCCTCTACAAAACGGAAGACTTCCTGAACCTTCCAAGGGACAAAGTAAGAGAGTTGATCCTCAGCGAAGAGCTGGAGGTTGAAGACGAAAGCTTAGTGTACGAAGCCGTGATTGACTGGGTTAAGGCAGATATGGAGCAGAGACATAACGAACTACCGGAGCTGTTGCGTTGCGTTCGTCTGGCGCTTCTACCCGAGACTTATCTACTCAACAACGTGGCTTCGGAAGAACTGGTCATGTGTCATAAGGTGGGCCGAGAAATCGTGGAAGATGCAGTGCGTTGTAAGATGAGGATTCTCCAAAACGATGGTATCGTGACGGGATTCTGCGCTAGGCCCAGAAAAGTTAGCCAGGCTTTGCTGCTACTCGGAGGACAAACTTTCATGTGTGATAAAGTCTACATGATTGACAACAAGACCAAAGAGATCACTCCAAAAACGGATATTCCGAGTCCCAGGAAGGAATGTAGCGCCTGTGCTATCGGTTGTAAGGTAAGCATATCGTAAAAGTGCGTTATCCGTTTTTAAGTAGAGATGGGTGATAAAATGATAATGATAATTATTGTGAAATAAATTGTGGGAACAATAATATTTAAAAAAATTGATTAAAAAAAATTGATCATTTTATACTGCAATTGCAACATCTGACCATCACAGAGAATGGGGGCGCTGTTGCAAGATGAAGGCTAGTTTTAGACCAATGATCAGGAAAAGAAGAGGATGATGAGGAAATGTGTTTTTAGAAGCTAATGGAGTATGAGTGCAAAAAGACAATAATACGACTAAGATGAGGGATGAGATGCAGGACAACATCAAGTCGACCCACTAAAAGATCCAAATCAATTCTCCCTAGTGTTTTTTATGTATTTATTTATATATATTTTTTTAAGTGCCTCGTAAATACCTGTGCGCAAAAAAGCAACCTTTTTGAAAATGTATCTAACCCACTGTCCTAATTTGAGGACAGCCCTAAAAAGACTATCACTTAAAAAACAAAATCTCATCCTTGTGTTACAGGTTTACGTTACCGGAGGGCGCGGTTCTGAAAACGGAGCCTCTAAAGACGTCTGGACCTACGACACCTTGCATGACGAGTGGTCCAAAGCGGCGCCCATGTTAGTCGCCAGATTCGGACATGGTTCTGCTGAGCTGGATCACATGCTTTACGTGGTGGGAGGACATACTTCACTTGCAGGATCCTTTCCAGCTTCGCCATCTGTATCGCTCAAACAGGTAGAACAGTACGACCCGCAGACTAATAAATGGGCGCTGGTTGCTCCTCTCAGAGACGGTGTTAGCAACGCCGCTGTCGTTGGCGCTAAAAACAAACTCTTCGCCTTTGGTGGAACCAGCGTCAACAGAGACAAATATCCCAAGGTTCAATGTTTCGACCCCTGCCAGAATCGGTGGTCCGTTCCGGCGGTTTGCCCTCAGCTTTGGCGTTACACCGCGGCAGCCGTTGTGGGGAACCATGTCGTCGTAATCGGGGGCGACACAGAATTCTCAGCAAGCTCCGCCTACCGGTTCAACAGCGAGACGTATCAGTGGTCAAAGTTTGGAGATGTGACCGCTAAACGGATCAGTTGTCATGCGGTGGCGTCGGGGAACAGACTCTATGTGGTTGGAGGCTACTTTGGGGCTCAACGGTGTAAGACTCTGGACTGTTATGATCCATCGTCGGACTCTTGGGACAGTGTGACCAGTGTTCCCTACTCGCTCATTCCTACAGCGTTTGTCAGTACTTGGAAGTATCTGTCGGCTTAGAAGCGCCTGGATGCATTCGACTTCATAAGGTGAGTACCCTATTTGTAACTCAAATTGTTTTTTTCTGAATCAAGGGTACGGCTTATATGCGCATAATTTAGACTTGACATGCACAAAACCGCAAGATGACAAAAGCAAAACGCTATAACGTAAGACAATGCGGTTGATATGTGTTTTATTTCAGAATATAGAAAAGATAAACAGATAAAACGCTAAATAAAATTTATTTTAATGTCTAAGAATGAAATTCAAGGGGAAAAAAATCGCAAAAAAAACGCATAAAACGTGAAAAAACTCAATGATTCGTGCCTGCAATTGCTAGCTCAGGGTGCCGCCATCTTACCTGGGGATGAAATATTTCCAGGTTGTACTGCTCACATGACTCCCTTTTTGAATTTGTCTATGTCCAAACAACACCCTTTTGGAATGTACAATCCATCAGAAAATTCAGTATCTCAGAAATATCAAGTGCGATGATTTTTCTCAAGATTTTCCCTATTAAAACCTTGAATATGGAGGTGAAAATTGTCAATCAGGGGGCGGCTTATATGAGAGAAATAGTCAAAATCAACGATTTTAAGGGTGCGACTGAGGCGAAGACAATACGCTAATTCTTTCCCTACGACACCTCACTCAGGTAAATCTCAGTTTGAGCTAGACTAGGCCAGTTTCCAAACATGTCCTGTTGCCAGGGTTGCTACCGGTTACAGTTACACATTATCTAGCTGCTGTGGTGAGCGAGTGTTGGATAAACACGCTGGTCCGCAGAGCTGGAGGAATGTCAGCGGCGTTGCTAATTACAGAGCCCAGCGCTGCGATACAGGGACTCTGTCATTGGATCAGGCCCGTGCTTGTAGTGCTAGGGAGATGAATAAGTCGGCGAATATGTTTGGTTGGGAAGGAGGACTAGATATTTTGTGGGTTTCAGGAATTGAACAGTGCGGAGTAACGGTAGGGGTGTTTGAGTTAATAGGAATAACGACAATTTATCTCTTGTAGTACTGTATTTTCATGACTATAAGGCGCACATTATTATATGGCGCACCCACAATGAAGGCGCACTGTCTATTTTGGAGAAAATTTAAGACTTTTAAGTGCGCCTTATAGTGGTGAAAATACGGTAATTGCTATTGACTTCCAGGTATGAAGCACTCACTACTTTACAGTCACCTCTAGAGCCAGCCATTGTTGATGTTTTTGATTTTTTTGTATACAATCTTGCAGTGGGGGAGGAGCTATATGATGGAAGATGTCGTAAACTAAGATGGCATCTGCATATTTAAAAGTATTGTTTCAGTTCAGGCGTTTGTGTTTTTTTTAATATCCGACAGTGGTGGTTTTTCGTTTTTGGTTTTCTGTTTTTTTCCATATATAAGGCGCACTGGATTATAAGGCGCACTGTCTATTTTGGAGAAAATTTAAGACTTTTAAGTGCGCCTTATAGTCGTGAAAATACGGTAAGTAGTATTGAGTTTTGGGTAGTCCTGGAGTTCTAATTCAAGTAATGTTTAATTCACCAGGGTCACGTAAAGCAGCAAATTTTGGCTAGATGTTGTTTTTATTGTTCGTTTTAGTTGAAAGTTAAGTACCACATGTTTTATTATAACGAGAACCGTCATATAGGAACATTTTATTACCATTTCAACCCTAAAGCTCATACTTTTTTCCCCTTTTAAAAAAAATCCAATGAAAGCTTGTGTGTACAAAAAAATATAGCTTTGATCCTCCTCTGTAGATTGTGTAAATAACAATTCCGTCTATGCGCCGTCCTTCCTATTGCCATGTTATTTTCACTTTGACAGATCGTTTTCAGGGACTTGACAACAACCACATTTTTTTTTGGGTAAACAACAGTGTAACTTCCATATGGGTGTGTTGCACCATGCCAAGACGATGACGTCTAGTTTTTTACAGAACTGACTCCAATGTGGAGGATTGGGGGTTGGGTTTGGAGTGGGGGGGCCTAGCATGACTGCTACTAGGGGACCACTGTCTCTGTGGCACGCATTATGGTTTTTGGGGGCACGGATGGCGACACACAGGCTGGCTGAGGAAAGATCAAAGCGCCGCATCCCTTTGCAGTTACCGTGGCGACAGCCCCACAGCTTTTACATTTAATTACAGTTGAGTGGGGGGAGGGGCAGATATGTGAAATGGCCACTTGTTGAAATGGGAGGAGAGTTTTAGCAATGGGTGTGTGGAATTGTTGTCTTTCTGTATATACAGTCATACCTCTACTTATGAATGTTTTTTTGTATTATTTTCAACTTACGAAAGGTTTTTATGCAAATTAATGCCTCGAGATACTATTTTTTTGTGTTTCTCACATCTTATTTACAAAATTGGAGCATTCTGACTAATTTAAAAGGGTTTAGTTGGTAGTTGTGTGAGGACTGAAACGGATTAGAGGATTTACATATAAAGTTCACCTACTTACGAAATTTTCTAGTTATGAATAAAAGTCTTGGAACCAATTTATTTTGTAAGTAGAGGTACGGCTGTATTGTTACAATCATTTTTTTCAGATGTACTGGCATTATTTTGCGTATAATAATTGAATTTGGTCTTTTTTTCTAAAATTGAGTCTTGAAAGAGGACGTCGTCTTATATTCAAGCCGATACGAACATATTTTCTTATGAAAAAAGTTCTGGAACTAATTCATTTTGTAAGTAGAGGTACGACTGTATTGTTACAATCATTTGTTTCAGATGTACTGGCATTATTTTGTATATAATAATTGAATTTAGTCTTTTTTTTAAACTTGAGTCTTGATAAAAGAGGTCGTCTTATATTCAGGGCCAATACGATGCATATTTTCTTATGGAAAAAGTTCTGGAACCAATTCATTTTGTGAGTAGAGAGGTATGACTGTTTACGTATTGGAGTTGCATGTGCGGCACAAGTCAAACCAGAAGCCAAGCTGTATTTTGACCGCTTTGGAGACTAATGCCTGCCTAAAAATACTTAGCTCCAGAGGCTGTCAACGTTCAGCTGGGGTCAGAGAGGAATGAATAATTGTGTGGCTGTAACTCGTGCATGCGTTTCATTTCATGTTTTTATGGCAAGGTCGAAAACCTCCACTCAGCTGTTTAAGTACTGTATTTGCGCTTTCATGTAGTGCCAAGAGACAAATTGTAGACATTTATTTAAGCACACAGTTGAAAAGGTAAATTTAGGTACATTACACACAGCAATTAATAACTGAAAACGAATTTAGAGTGTATAAAGTTATGTTTTTGACGAAGTAACATTTCAAAACAAGCTTTGGGGTGAGTTTTTTATGTAAAGGCTGAAACTGGCAATGGGAAAAAAACAAAAGGACATTCTTAAGAGGACAATGGGAACATGACTCATAGCAAAAACAACCACGAAGGACCATGTTGTTACTTTTCAGTGTGTAATTCGTACTACAATGTCGATACATTTCAGAATAGCTGAGCCAAATAGTCATTTTTCGGTAAAATTTTAACTCTGCAAGGAAATAAATACAAAAAAACAACCAGTAAATCAACTATTACTCAGGTTTTGTTTTAGCTAATATAAGTCAACACTGATTTAACCAATTGACGAAAAAAGTACTTTTCAAAATAATGGAACGGTTTAACAACGTGCAAAATGTTTTTTTAGAACTTCATGTGACGTTTTGAAATATTTCTTCACAATAAGTTCAAATGGCGAGCCAAAAACATTTTTTTTTCAAAAATTTGTAACTTGAAACATTCATACTTGGAGGGATTCGTAAGTAGAGGTAACTTAAAATTTCCATTTTTTTCTTGTGAATTACTAAAAAAAACATTGCCTGATTCTGATTTTTGATTAAAAATGCGTAATTAGTAGTTTGATTAAAAACTGGCGTAGTAAAAAGCGGATAATTGGAATTATTTGACATCTCTGTTGAACGAACCATACTTTGATCATTATTATTGGCTTCTAACAACTTAATTCAATTTGACAACAACCTCCCAAAAAAACGTTATCGACCCATTAACCTTCACTCCCATCTCCCCCAAATTATAAACATAAGTCTGACTTTAACGTCTCCAACGAAAACCCACGCCATGGACAACACCTGGCGAGGCCACGGGTCGCTAAGGAGGGGGTTGTCGGCGAGCTAACGCCGTCCCGGGACATCTGCCGTAAATTGGAAAGGTCTTGGGATCACGGAGGCGGAGCCAGGGGCCCCCCATTTCACTCAATACTAATGTTTTATTAATGCCTGACCGCCGGGACCACCGAGCGCCCCCTTAGCCAATTGCATCGGCGTACAACAAACGCAGTTAGCAGCACGTGTGCGCACACTCTTGGCGTCCAATCCCTTGAGTAATCAATCTGCTCATTTGCATAACTCTAATGGCCTTTTTATTGGAGCTTTTTTTCTGAGTGAAACGTAAAAGAAAGGGAGAGCCGAGAAGGTGCTTCAAATGACTGAATACATCGCCCACGCTAATTTGATTAGGCCCTCAAAAAGAGACGAGCCATCATATAGTTACAGGGGCCTCTTGGAGGGGGCCAGCTGGCATGAGACAAAGTATGCCCGCACTTGCTAATTAATCGCCAATTGCATGGAATTTGCGCTTCTGAAGTGGCACCAAAGTGGCACGGTTTGGGTTATAGGGACACTCTTTGTTACAGGCTTTTATCGTAAGGATGCCTAATTATCCTCTGCAGCTGTAGCAAGACGTTTTTTTAGATAACAGACAATGCTAGCGACGTGGAAAGGTTTCAAATATAGCGGAATGCTAACTGGATGTTAGTAAACATGGCTAAAAAAGACAAGAAACTATATACATATTCAAACTTTATGTAGACTTTCGCTACCGTGACTGTGTGAAACACTACACAAGGCGCTGCCAGTTAAAACCCTTTATGGTGTGTGTCAAAGTGGCGGCCCGGGGGCCAAATCTGGCCCGCCGCATCATTTTTTGTGGCCCGGGAAAGTAAATTATGAATGGCGACTTTCTGTTTTAGGATCAAATTCAAATGAAGAGTATAGATGTATATTAAATTTCCTGATTATGCCCCTTTTTAAATAAATAAGTGTAATTTTTAAAATATTTTTTTCAGTGTTTTTAGTTCAAAAATCATCTTGTAAAATCTAAAAAAAATATATAAAAAAGATAAAATAAACATTGTTTTAGATCTATGAAAAAACTGAATATTCAGGGATTTTAATCCAGTTCTTTTAATCCATTTCTAAAAAAATATTACATAAAAATACACAAAAAAATGTTTGTTTGCCAGCCGATGTAATCGCGTGCCCTACCTATCAAGGATTCAAACTACACCTCAAAAAGACAAAACGTTACATACCCGTACACAATTAAATGCATTCTTGAGGAGTGTTGGCAATTCCACATACTTCAAAAACAAGTTTCTACAGGCAATGTTTTTTTGTGTGTGTTTCTAGATTAGACTTGAACTACTTCCCCCCTAATAAGCCTAAGAAGTTAGATAATGCTTTTAATTCTAATTAGCTTTCCATTTAGCAGGGTTCACCTCAGCGTGTACTTGGAGAGATTGGCGAGGTCATTCAGAGAATCGTAAACACTTTGACAGGGGGAAAGAAAAATTAGCGTATGCTAGCACATAGCATAGCTAAGTCGTTTAGTTTGAGTTTTTCCCTCGTGTAATGTTTCTACAAGCACTGGGCGAAGCGTTGCATTTTTTTTATTGTATTTTCTACTTCACGTTAAGTAGCCGTCCATTATTCTAGGGTGAGGACATTTGTGTGCATCATTTTCAGAATATTTTGAAGGGAATACAAATGCAAACAACTCTCGATAGGTTGCATCTGAAAGTCAGGGTGGAGGCGTGGCTAATAGAGCCCAAAATGTATCAAAAATTTAAACAAAATTAGATAGTTTAGTGTAAGATTAGATTAAATGTATTTTTGAGTGTCTGCATCGTAATCCAAGTTCATTTAAATTTGTTTATGTTACAAGCGCGTTGCCGTGCAAAAAAGTTTCACTCTTAATTTAAATCCGTCTAATTTTAGTACTACTAAACTACTAGTTATTTGTTACTTTGTTAATAGATGGCGAATTTGAATAAATACAAATGTTTCCAATCGAATATCCAGTTTTTTTTTTTTAGAGGGTTGGAACAAATTAATTTGTTTTTAGTTAATTTCTATAGGAAACGCTCATTTGAGTTACATGTAAATTGACATACAAGCTTAGTCCTGGAACGCTTTAAGCTCATATCTCGAGGTACCACTGTATATGTAAATACGTAAAAAAAACTTTCAGAAGAGAACTACACAGTCACCTCTAGAGCCAGCCACGTATAGTGTATCGACTTAATAAAAAATTGAGCTATTAAGTTGTCACTCAATAAAGTAAAAACAGGCTTGTTCTTGTCTCCACATTGTTGGGGACGGAAAAATTTCAGACAGCTGCATAGTAATGAAAGTTAAGTTTAAAAAAGCCATGGCTCTTGTTATTAAAAAGTAATGATGGCCGTCACTCAGTGAAGTACTAAGCGCTGAGAAGTAGCTTTGTCATCATCTCCACTTCACAAAGATTAAACATGCCGTGAAATCCATAGAGAGATGCGGGGGTGCCGTGGTTTTGCAATTTTTCAAGTCTTTTTCACAGTAAATATTTTGGTATCAGTATGCTACTAGAATGTTTACTGCAGTTTACTTCCATTTCCTACTTCAAACATAGGAATGTTATTTGCTTAGTCAGTTGAAAGTAGGTCAGAAGTCGACCAATCAGGTTGTTTACCTTTTTTTGCCAAAAAGCTGAGGTTTGACTTTAGCTGAAAAAAAAATGGGAGCAGCTTTGAAAATTGTCAATAAGCGATTACTTTAATTTCACGACTATAAGGCGCACTTAAAAGTCTTAAATTTTCTCCAAAATAGACAGTGCGCCTTATAATCCAGTGCGTCTTATATATGGAAAAAACAGAAAACCAAAAACAAAAACCCACAGCTGTCGGATATTCAAAAAAACACTAATGCCTGAATTGAAAAAAAAACTTAAATATGCCATCTTAGTTTACAAAATCTTCCATCATATAGCTCCTCCCCCACTGCAAGATTTTATACCCAAAAAAATCCAAAACATCAACAATGGCTGGCTCTAGAGGTGACTGTGTAGTAGTGAGTGGTTCATACCTGGAAGTCAATAGCAATTACCCTATTTTTACGACTATAAGGTGCACTTAAAAGTCTTAAATTTTCTCCAAAATAGACAGTGCGCCTTATAATACAGTGCGCCTTATATATGGAAAAAATGTCATTCATTGAGGGTGTGCCTTATAATGCAGTGTGCCTTATAGTCGTGAAAATACGGTAACTTTCGCTTGGACTTGTTTCGTAATTCGGACAAACCGAGCGTGGTTAAACGAGTCGAGATGAGAGGGAGTGAGCACTCATCCGCCGACAAACGATGATAATTAGGGGTAAACATGCCGTTCCTCCAAATATCCAGTGGAACATTCCTTCTTAACTGCAGGGCCCCGGAACTATCTGCGGTGGCAGCTGGAGATCAGAACTGCCAAAACATTTAACAAGAGTTGTGAAAATGGTGCTCAAGTGTAGTAGGAATGTTAGGACAGATCCAGAAGGATCCTTTTATGTAGAAGACGCACTTGCTTTTTGGTTAGGATATCATGGCCGCCTTCAAGATCAAAAGATTTGCAGATATATATTTTTTTACTCAATTATGATCTAGATGAGAGATGGACAGACTGGTCTTGGCTGGCTGTGGGTGAAGGTTTTGTTTTTAATTAAGAAAATGACCATGTATAGTAAGGCTTTTTTCTTTAAAAATTGACAGTATTGGGAGGCTTTTTCCCTCCTAAAAAATAACATTAGTATAGTAAGGCTTTTTTTTCTTTAAAAAAACGACATAGTATAGTAAAGCATTTTTCTTTAAAAAACGACGGTGTAGTAAGACTTCTCGCAAAAAAACGACATAGTATACTAAGGCTTTTTCCCACGCAAAAACGACATAGTATAGTAAGGCATTTTTTTCGCGAAAAAACGACACAGAATAGTAAGGCTTTTTTATTGAAAAAAAACGACAGAGTATAGTAAGGCTTTTTTTCTTAAAAAACGACATAGTATAGTAAGGCTTTTTTTCTTAAAAAAACGACATAGTATAGTTAGGCTTTTTTTCTTAAAAAAACGACTTAGTTTAGTATGGCTTTTTTTTCTTAAAATAACGACATAGTTTAGTAAGGCTTTTTTTCTTAAAAAACGACATAGTATAGTAAGGCTTTTTTTCTTTAAAAACGACATAGTATAGTAAGGCTTTTTTCTTAAAAAAACGACATCATAGTATAGTAAGGCTTTTTTCTTAAAAAACGACATAGTATAGTAAGGCTTTTTTTCTTAAAAAACGACATAGTATAGTAAGGCTTTTTTTCTTAAAAAAAACGACATAGTATAGTAAGGCTTTTTTTCTTAAAAAACGACATAGTATAGTAAGGCTTTTTTTTGCTAAAAAAACGACATAGTATAGTAAGGCTTTTTTTCTTAAAAAACGACATAGTATAGTAAGGCTTTTTTTCTTAAAAAACGACATAGTATAGTAAGGCTTTTTTTTCTTAAAAAAAACGACATAGTATAGTAAGGCTTTTTTTTTGCTAAAAAAATGACATAGTATAGTAAGTCTTTTTTCTTAAAAAACGACATAGTATAGTAAGGCTTTTTTTCTTAAAAAACGACATAGTATAGTAAGGCTTTTTTCTTTAAAAAACGACATCATAGTATAGTAAGGCTTTTTTCTTAAAAAAACGACGTAGTATAGTAAGGCTTTTTTTCTTAAAAAACGACATAGTATAGTAAGGCGTTTTTTCTTAAAAAACGACATAGTATAGTAAGGCTTTTTTTCTTAAAAAACGACATAGTATAGTAAGGCTTTTTTCTTAAAAAAACGACATCATAGTATAGAAAGGCTTTTTTTCTTAAAAAACGACATAGTTTAGTAAGGCTTTTTTTCTTAAAAAACGACATAGTAGAATAAGGCTTTTTTTCTTAAAAACGACATAGTATAGTAAGGCGTTTTTTCTTTAAAAAACGACATAGTATAGTAAGGCTTTTTTTTCTTAAAAAACGACATAGTATAGAAAGGCTTTTTTTCTTTAAAAACGACATAGTATAGTAAGGCTTTTTTCGTCAAAAAAACGACATAGCATAGTAAGGCTTTTTATCGATAAAAAACGACATAGTATAGTAAGGCTTTTTTGGTCAAAAAACGACATAGTATAATAAGGCTTTTTTTCTTAAAAAACAACATAGCATAGTAAGGCTTTTTTCTTAAAAAACGACATAGTATAGTAAGGCTTTTTCATAGAAAAAAGGACCATGTATAGTAAGGCTTTTTTATTGAAAAAAAATGACATAGTATAGTAAGGCTTTTTCATAGAAAAAAGGACCATGTATAGTAAAGCTTTTTTATTGAAAAAAAAATGACATAGTATAGTAAGTCTTTTTTCTTAAAAAACGACATAGTATAGTAAGGCTTTTTTTCTTAAAAAACGACATAGTATAGTAAGGCTTTTTTCGTTAAAAAACGACATAGTATAGTTCAAGATAAGTATGCCCAATTGGTGTAGAGGTTAAGTCACTGGACTTCCGTGTGGGAGATCTGGGTTCAAATCCCGGTTGGGACACGTTTTATCTTAGTTGTTTCTGTGGACTTGTACTCTAGAAACTCAAATGATTACAAAGCAAAGTGTAGCTGCTTGGTGGCGCAGAGGTTAGTTCACTGGACTCCCGTCTGGGAGACCTGGGTTCGATTCTCGCTGTCATCGTCTGACTGATCACGACACCATATAGTCTGGAAAAAAGAATAAGAAGAAGAAAAAATAAAAACCTTTTTAATTTATATTAAACATTTAGTCATATTTTAGGCTTTTTTTCTTAAAAAACGACATAATATAGTAAGGCTTTTTTTCTAAAAAAACGACATAGTATAGTAAGGCTTTTTTATCTAAAAAAATGACATAGTATAGTAAGGCTTTTTTTCTTAAAAAAACACATAGTATAGTAAGGCTTTTTTAATTAAAAAACGACATAGTATAGTAAGGCTTTTTTTTCTTAAAAAACGACATAGTATAGTAAGGCTTTTTTTCTTAAAAAACGACATAGTATAGTAAGGCTTTTTTTCTAAAAAAAACGACATAGTATAGTAAGGCCTTTTTTCTGAAAAAAAACGACATAGTATAGTAAGGCTTTTTTTCTTAAAAAACAACATAGTTTAGTAAGGCTTTTTTTCTTAAAAAATGACATAGTATAGTAAGGCTTTTTTTCTTAAAAAACGACATAGTATAGTAAGGCTTTTTTCCAAAAAAACGACATAGTATAGTAAGGCTTTTTTTTCTAAAAAAAACGACATAGTATAGTAAGGCTTTTTGCTTAAAAAAAACGACATAGTTTAGTAAGGCTTTTTTTTTCTTAAAAAACGACATAGTATGGTAAGGCTTTTTTTCCAAAAAAACGACATAGTATAGTAAGGCTTTTTTTTCTAAAAAAAAACGACATAGTATAGTAAGGCTTTTTGCTTAAAAAAACGACATAGTTGAGTAAGGCTTTTTTTTTTCTTAAAAAACGACATAGTATAGTAAGGCTTTTTGCTTAAAAAACGACATAGTATAGTAAGGCTTTTTTTCTTAAAAAAACGACATAGTATAGTAAGGCTTTTTTTCTTAAAAAACGACATGGTATAGTAAGGCTTTTTGCTTAAAAACGACATAGTATAGTAAGGCTTTTTTTTCTTAAAAAACGACATAGTATAGTAAGGCTTTTTTTTTCTAAAAAAAAACGACATAGTATAGTAAGGCTTTTTTTCTTAAAAAAACGACATAGTATAGTAAGGCTTTTTGCTTAAAAAACGACATCATAGTATAGTAAGGCTTTTTTCTTAAAAAACGACATAGTTTAGTAAGCCTTTTTTCTTAAAAAACGACATAGTTTAGTAAGGCTTTTTTTTCTAAAAAAACGACATAGTATAGTAAGGCTTTTTTTCTTAAAAAACGACATAGTATAGTAAGGCTTTTTTTCTTAAAAAACGACATAGTATAGTAAGGCTTTTTTTCTTAAAAAAACGACATAGTATAGTAAGGCTTTTTTTCTAAAAAAAAAAACGACATAGTATAGTAAGGCTTTTTTTCTAAAAAAACAACATAGTATAGTAAGGCTTTTTTTCTTTAAAAACGACATAGTATAGTAAGGCCTTTTTTCTGAAAAAAACGACATAGTATAGTAAGGCTTTTTTTCTTAAAAAACGACACAGTATAGTAAAGCTTTTTTTCTTAAAAAAACGACATAGTATAGTAAGGCTTTTTTTCTTAAAAAACAACATAGTTTAGTAAGGCTTTTTTTCTTAAAAAATGACATAGTATAGTAAGGCTTTTTTTCTTAAAAAACGACATAGTATAGTAAGGCTTTTTTCCAAAAAAACGACATAGTATAGTAAGGCTTTTTTTTCTAAAAAAAACGACATAGTATAGTAAGGCTTTTTGCTTAAAAAAAACGACATAGTTTAGTAAGGCTTTTTTTCCCTTAAAAAACGACATAGTATAGTAAGGCTTTTTTTCTTAAAAAAACGACAGTATAGTAAGGCTTGTTTGCTTAAAAAAACGACATAGTATATTAAGGCTTTTTTTTCTTAAAAACGACATAGTATAGTAAGGCTTTTTTTCCTAAAAAAACGACATCGTATAGTAAGGCTTTTTTTTCTAAAAAAACGACATCGTATAGTAAGGCTTTTTTTTCTAAAAAAACGACATAGTATAGTAAGGCTTTTTTTCTAAAAAAAAAACCGATGTAGTATAGTAAGGCTTTTTTTCTAAAAAAAACCGACATAGTATAGTAAGGCTTTTTTTCCTTAAAAAACGACATAGTATAGTAAGGATTTTTTTCTTAAAAAAACGACATAGTATAGTAAGGATTTTTTTCTTAAAAAACGACATAGTATAGTAAGGCTTTTTTTCTAAAAAAACGACATATATAGTAAGGCTTTTTTTTCTAAAAAAACGACATTGTATAGTAAAGCTTTTTTTCTTAAAAAACGACATAGTATAGTAAGGCTTTTTTTCTTAAAAAACGACATAGTATAGTAAGGCTTTTTTTCTTAAAAAACGACATAGTATAGTAAGGCTTTTTTTTTCTAAAAAAAACGACATAGTATAGTAAGGCTTTTTTTTCTAAAAAAAAATGACATAGTATAGTAAGGCTTTTTTTCCTAAAAAAACGACATAGTATAGTAAGGCTTTTTATCTTTAAAAAATGACAGTATAGTAAGGCATTTTTTTCTTTAAAAAACGACATAGTATAGTAAGGCTTTTTTCCCCTAAATAACGACATAGTATAGTGAGGTTTTTTTTCTCTAAAAAACGACATAGTATTTAGTAAGGCATTTTATCTTTAAAAATGACATAGTATAGTATGGCGTTTTTTCTTTAAAAAATGACATAGTATAGTAAGGCTATTTTTCTTTAAAAAACGACATAGTATAGTAAATAGCTATTTACACAGAAGCGTAGTGTATTTATCAGCTATCTACACGACCGGCTTAATCTTACATTCCGCAGGGGATGGCGGGTCAGCGGCGCCACTAGTGCTACGCCTCACGAGGCCACGCTAAGCTGTATAAAATGTCTGTTTGACAAGCTGACAGGAGACCCGGAGTCCTCGGCAACATACTTGTGTGGTCGTCACCGGAGCGGAACATTAATCTTTTCTATTCACCTTCTCTCCACAGCAACCAGGATGAAGGGCGCAAGAGTTCCTCGCCAAACGTTCAGCGTTCCCACCCCTCCGTAACGTCAACACAGGCCTGGCTGGGTTCCTGGAAAGGCTACAAGAAGTGAAAGAACGTTTTGGTATAGCTTCTTTCCACCGGATGTGTTTACCCAAGGACGCCTTGTGTAACTTTCTCACGTCGCGGTTGCCGTGCGCCGTTTTGAATGAAAGACGGTGAGCACAAAGCGCCGTGATTTGATGTAACCCTCCGTCGACATCGACAAAAATTTTGACTGAAGTTCTTTGAACATTTTTGCCAAAAAGGAGAGTCCGATTTTCTTCCTCGTTACACTGGGCTTTCACTCAGGTGGAACGAATTGAACTGCTGACTGATTACATTTTTCCCTTATTTTATGTTTTTTTTTTAATCATTTCAAAATGACCGCGCAGAATAACTTTTTTGGACAAGTTTTTGGTAAAAAAAAATGTAAAAAAAAAAATTTGGACACGTTTTTGGTATAAAAAATGTAAAAAAAAAAATTTGGACACGTTTTTGGTAAAAAAAAATGTAAAAAAAATATTTGGGACAAGTTTTTGGTAAAAAAAAAAAGTAAAACAAATTTAGACACGTTTTTGGTAAAAAAAAATGTAAAAAAAATTTAGGACACGTTTTTGGTAAAAAAAAAAATGTAAAAAAAAATTTGGTAAAATTTTTTTTTTTTTACCCATTTTGGCTCTAATCTGGATCGTCTCGGTTACTGGAATCACATGCTAACGTCATCGCCGATTGCTACTATTGTCATGCTTTATTTGATATGAATATAGCGTATTAGCAAGCAATGTACCCAGACAGTCTATAGAATTTTGAACTTAGTGCATACTGACTGGGCATCCTTGTCCAATTGGGAGAAAATTTTTAGACTTCTAAGTATGCCTTACTCGAGTAAAAATGATCCCTGTTGAATTCATACATTATTTTTTTAAATTACTTAATAAGGGGAATG
This sequence comes from Stigmatopora nigra, assembly GCF_051989575.1. NCBI lineage: Eukaryota > Metazoa > Chordata > Actinopteri > Syngnathiformes > Syngnathidae > Stigmatopora > Stigmatopora nigra. The sequence continues at coordinate 2,916,490 of NC_135512.1, read as the reverse complement.
AATTACAATCATTAATAAGGGGAACAATTGGCTGAAATGGAAGCAACTTGATTGGAAAATGGAGCTAACAAAACGTGTCCAAACCAGAAAGACTAAAAGTGTGTGATTTTTTGTGTATACTTACAACTCTTCCTGTCTCTATTTTGAGAACGTTGGACTTGGGCTTCCCTCAATTTTGGCCAACTTAAATTTAGATCTTCATCCTGAAATGAAAATACAAGTTGGCAAAGGGTGAAGATGTTACTTATTTTTATGTGTGTGTGTGTGTGTGTGTGTGTCTCAGGGTTATGTAAATATATATATATGTATTTTTTTTCTCATTTTTTCTTACCGCATGAAGAGGGATTGACTTGGTTTACTCCGGAATGATGACCTCTTGGTTTTATGTCTTTAAATGTTCTTTAAATGTTATTTTTTGTGTGAATGTACAAGTTGATTGACAAAGGTTTTTAAATTTTTTTTTGATAACATCTGCAGTGATTTTTTCCATCTGAAAATACCAGTGTGTTACTTACAAGTCAGATTTGAATCATTTAAAACTGCCAAAACCTGAATATTAATAAGAAAAAAACAAGTTTAGGACTATTTAAAAATATGTCCTAAGTTATTTATGGCTACTGTAACATTTGAGATTCTTAAATAGATGGAAAAGTTTGTATATTTTCTTAATTGAACGTTTTTTTTATTTGCACAGTTTGTACGAACGCTCTTTGTGGTCTTAACTTCATTTACGTTTTTTTTTTTAATGAAGCTTAATTTGACATTGTTACTTTTCTTCCTATTAATGTCAATAAAGAGATACTTTTTAAAAAGATGCATATTAGCTAAGTGTTTTTTGTGGATTTTATATGTGAATCACAAAATATAACGATTAAAACTCATTATAAATCACTTTAAATTAATTAATTTATTAAACCATGATGATCATGTCTTGAATGGACAATTTGTTTTTTTAATGTTTTGTCCTTCAAAACCACTAAAGTTGATTTTAACTCATTAAAACGTAGGTTAAGACCTTTTGAGATTTTACATCCATTTTCAAGGTCTCTTAAATTTATAGTCGTATTTTTGTTTTTTTCATAAACGCTGAATTTATGACTTAAAAAATGATGACCAAATTGAGAGTACGGCTTATATGTGCATAAATTAGACTTGAAATGCACAAAGCGGCCTATACGGAAATTAATCTCTAAATAGAGAAAAGATAAACAGATAAAATGCTTAATTCAATTAGTTTTGATGTCTGTGATAGAAAAAAAAATCTTTCAAAAAACGTTAAAAAAAACTCACCTACTTGCGCTTGTTATTGTTCGCTCAGGGTGCCGTCATCTTACCTTTAAATGGAGACATAACACAAGACATTAATTTTGACGTCTATGAATGAAATTCAAGAAAACATATAAATCATATCTTGCATAAAAATGTGAAAAAACTCACCTACTTGTGGCTGAAATTGCTCGCTCAGGGTGCCGTCATCTTACCTAAGGATGACAAACTTGACTGCTACGGTTTTCCCTTCAAAGTAACACGTTTGTATTTAATTTTGTATTTAGAACATTTGGATATAATTGTGAATGGATTAAAAGAACTGGATTAAAATCCCTGAATATTCAGTTTTTTATAGATCTAAAACAATGTTTATTTTAGCTTTTAATATATATTTTTAGATTTTACTAAATTATTTTTGAACTAAAAACAGAAAAAATGATTAAAAAATTACAATTATTGATTTAAAAAGGTGGAAACTCAGGAAATTTAATATATAGCTTTCCTCTTCATTTTAATTTACTAGTAATATAAATAACTTAGATATAGTTTTTATAAATGGATTAAATGAACTGGATTAAAAGCCCTGAATATTCCGTTTTTTTATAGATCTAAAACATTGTTTATTTGAGCTTTTTTATATATATTTTTAGATTTTACTAAATTATTTTTGAACTAAAAAAAGAAAAAATTATTAAAAAATGACAATTATTAATTTAAAAAGGTGGAAACTCAGGAAATGTAATATATATCTTTTCTCGTCATTTTAATTTACTAGTAATATAAATAACTTAGATATAGTTTTTATAAACGGATTAAATGAACTGGATTAAAAGCCCTGAATATTCAGTTTTTTATAGATCTAAAACATTGTTTATTTTAGCTTTTTAAATATATTTTTACATTTTACAAAATGATTTTTGAACTAAAAACACTGAAAAATTGATTAAAAAATTACTTATTGATTTAAAAGGGGGAAAATCAATAAATCTAATATACATCTATACTCTTAATTTTAATTTGATCCTAAAACAGAAAGTCGGCACTCATGATTTACTTTCCCGGGCCACACAAAATGATGTGGCGGACCAAATTTGCCCCCCGAGCCGCCACTTTGACACCCGGTGCTTTAAGACAATGCGGAAGATGAAACATGCCAATTTGAAAAGAAAATTGGATGGGTAGGTTGGGTAGGAGGGGGGGTATAGTTGGCAGTCTAGGGGGTGTTGGTCAATGGCTCTTATTGTAATGCAAAGCGGGCGATTTCAAACACAACTCTTCGACAACGCCATTAACCAGCGTGAATAAATCGTCTTTTGAACGTTGGGCGCTCACAAAAGAACATCAGAGACCGCCAAAACAAAAAAAAAGATTAGGATGGGGAGAGGGTATGAGTTTGGGGGGGGGGGGGGGGGGGGCACTAACTGCCATAACAATCTGTCTATATTGCAAGCCTGGGAGGGGAGGGGTGGATTTAGTGCATGTATGAGGTGGGAGGAGCCTAGTTTGGACTTCTTGTTAAAAGGATGCAGCGAAGTGGAACGGACTTTGCACACCCAAATTTTGCCGTGTGTCTGCTGGCTCGAGACCACCCGCTGCCCCCCCGCGCCAGTCCGGCGTGGACACAAAGACGCCTCCCCTCGATGAGGCCGCATGCAACATCCCCAGGGGGGAGGGGGGGGGTTTGGTGTAACGCTTCTGCTGGATGGATGGATCAATGTGGACCTTCTGGCCAAACTAGATTATTGGAGGTCTCCTAATATTTGGGGGTGGGGCTAGGTTGATTTAGTTGGAGAAAGAGGTCAACAAAGTAAGAAAATGACATTTGGCGTGAAAATAATAAATTCAAAATTGGGGGTGTGTAGTCGGATGGTGTTAAAGTGGTGGTCCGCGGGCCGAATTTGGACCGACGCATCATTTTGTGTGGTCCGGGAAAGTCAATCATGAGTGCTGACTTTCTGTTTTAGGATCAAATTCAAATGAAGTATAGATGTATATTAAATATCCTGATTTTGCTCCTTTTGAATCAATAATTGTCATTTTTTAATCAATTTTTCTGTGTTTTTAGTCCCAAAAATCATAATCTAAAAATATAATTTTTAAAAAGCTCAAATAAAGATTGTTTTAGATCGATTAAAAAATTGAATATTCAGGGCTTTTAATCCAGTTCTTTTAATCAATTTTTATAAAAAAAAGTATAGTTGTATATTAAATTTCCTCATTTTCTTCCTTTTAGATCAAAAATTGTCATTTTTTAATCATTTTTTTCTGTTTTTAGTTCAAAAATCCTTTTGTAAAATCAAAAAATATATTTAAAAAAAAGCTAAAATAAACATTGTTTTAGATCTATAAAAAAACTGAATACTCAGGGATGTTAATCAATTCATTAAAAAAAAATCTAAATATTATATCTAAAACTGTCCGGCCCACATAAAATTGAATTGACGTTAAATCTCATAACAGAAATTACCGTATTTTCAGTAGTTGGCATAATTGTGACCAACCAATACGCCAATACAACTAAAGTGAAAAGAAAAGTCCTATAAAATTTGATACCCCGAATAAAAGAGGCCTGCTAACAAGATTGCCAAATTTGCCTGCTTATAATCAAATCACTTCCATAAAATGAGGCTTGAAAATTGGTAGCGGCTGCTTAATTCTACGTTTAAACATGAGTTTCAAATCAAGCTAGGCCAATTCCGTGAATGTATATTGACATTGGTGCAATACATTTTTTTTTGTTTTGTCTAACTTTTAAATAGAAGTGGAGTGGATTATTAAAAGCATATGTCTTGGACACGTGTTGCCATGACCACAAGCACGAAAGCACCAATTCAACTGTACTCGCCTCAGTTTGGGGTGGTCGCTTTTTTTCTTTGCAGGAAGTTGCAAAAACCACGCCACATTGAACACATCAATTAGAACTAGACCTGACAATATACGACTATGTCACATGTGTCAAAGTGGTGGCCGAGGGGCCAAATTTGGCCCGCCGCATCATTTTGTGTGGCCCGGGAGTGCCGACTTTCTGTTTTAGGATGAAATTAAAATGAAAAGTATAGATGTATATAACATTTCCTGATTTCCCCCTTTTTATTCAATAATTGTCATTTTTTTGTCATTTTTTTGTGTTTTTAGTTCAAAAATCCTTTTGTAAACTATAAAATGATTTTTTAACTAAAAATACAAAAGAAAATGGATTAAAAAATTACAATTGGTGATTTAAAATGGGGAAAATCAGGAAATGTAATATACATCTATAATCTTCATTTGAATTTAATATATTTTTAGATTTTACAAAATGATTTTTGAACTAAAAACAGAAGAATTAATAAAAAATTATGAAATATGAAATGAAATATTGATTTAAAATGGGGAAAATCAGGAAATGTAATATACATCTATAATCTTCATTTGACTTTAATATATTTTTAGATTTTACAAAATTATTTTTAACTAAAAACACTGAAAAAATTGATTAAAAATGACAATTATTGATTTAAAAAGGGGGAAAATCAGGAAATTCAATATACATCTATACTCTTCATTTAAATTTGATCCTAAAACAGAAAGTCAGCACTCATCATTTACTTTCCCGGGCCACAAAAAATGATGCGGCGGGCCAAATTTGGCCCGCGGGCCGCCACTTTGACACCTGTGATGGTGTTCGTTTTCAAACTACACTAGAGAAACAAAAAAAACTGAAACTGACATAGCCGTGAGCGAATCGACTCCAAGTATCGCATTCCTCTAATATTTTCTACGACAACAACGAGGCAAAGAGGAAACCAATCAATAAAATCTCCAACTAATTGCAGACTAACGGGAAGGGATCGCCGTCGTCTTGGCGGTGACGCATTGCAAACAAATGAGCAGTAGAGTGAAATGCTTGAAGATACTTACGTGTTTGTCAGCCAAAGTACACGGATACGTATGTGTGTGTTTGTGCCATAAATCTATCCAGAAGAATGGAAGGGTCCATCCAGTTCTGGAAAAAAACAAAATACAAGATCAACCAACAATTTCCAAGTTCAAACCATGTTTTGGGAAAACAAGACGTATATTCGTAGCTACAGTAATCCCTCGAATATCGCGGTTTAGGTAGTAAAAGGTTCGTGGGCCGCTTTAATGTCAACTTGATTTCATGTGGACATTTTAGATATAATATTTAGATTTTTTTTTTTATAAATGGATTAAAAGAACTGGATTAAAACCCCTGAATATTCCGTTTTTTATAGATCTAAAACAATGTTTATTTTAGCTTTTTTTAAATATATTTTTTGATTTTACGAAATGATTTTTGAACTAAAAATACAGAAAAAAATGATTAAAATATTACAATTATTGATTTAAAATGGGAAAAATCAGGAAATTTTTAATATACATTTATACTCTTCATTTTAATTTGATCCTAAAACACAGTCTTTAGATTTTACGAAATGATTTTTGAACTAAAAATACAGAAAAAATGATTTAAAAATTACAATTATTGATTTAAAAGGGGAAAAAAATCAGGAAATTTGATATACATCTATACTTTTCATTTTAATTTTTTAATTTTTCAGGATTTTCACTTTTTTATGGACTTTAATTTTATTTTTTTAATTCTTCAGCGAAATTGCAAAGTAGTGAATTTGCGATAATCGAGGGATTACTGTACTGTCAAAAAAAATCTGTTAGCTAATTGTATTGGAAAATAAAATGGGAATCCAAATTCATAATTTCTATTGCGTCATCTCTAAATTCAAAACATGACCGTTCGCTATTTTTTTTTATTGGAAAACAAACTCAAAATCGTAAAACCAAATGAACTAAATTCCTAGCTACTGTTGCACTGCACAATATTATTTTTTACAACGCATTTAAACATCTTAAATAGATTTTTGCGGATAGTTTTATACACCAGTGTAACGTTTCAAATTCAACATCTGGATATGGGTTGGCCTCCAAATGTTTGGGGAACTCCAAAAGATTTATCCACAACAAAATCCAGCTGTATTACCTTAAAGTACATATTTAATGAGCTAGCTCAAAATCCCAACTAAACATATTCAACGCCAAAATCCATGAACACATTTTGGGCCAAAAAAACTAGCAATTTTCCTTAAAAAAACCTTTCAAAATGTCCCTTTTCCACCCAAAAATCAATTCTTAGCATACATTTCCAAAAACAAGTCTTTTCACAACAATCAACTCCTCCTTTTTACGACTTTTACTGATAAAACCGCCATTTCCCAACACAATAACACCATTACCCTTCAATTGAAACCATGGAAGGGGGTGCCGGAGCACTAACAATTTCCTAAAGTACTTCCCTACTACTTTTACTTCCCGATTCGAACCCCAACGAGTCAAATTTCCACGTTATTGTAACAAAAACCAGTTTCCCGAATGTTCCTTTTGATCAAAAACAAGTGGGAGGAGCCTATTTTGACAACACAAAAGCTTCAGTCCACAAAAAACAGCTGATACGCAACTAATGTTGGTTGGTGGCCATTCCTTACGAGCCTGACATACTTTGATTTATGAGCTTTGTTGAAAAGAATCCTTTTCTTTTCAACACAAAGCCCTTTGTTATGCTCACACTTTGCTAGCTTAATCGACACTTCCGTTCATTGTCATTAATAAAACATATAAATGTGTTGCCCAATGGGGGGGTGGAGGGCTAAAAAAACTCGGGTTAGATACATTGCCTGAGGTGAGACGCGTGCTATTTAGATTTTTAATGTTTATAAATGGATAGAAATAACTGGATTAAAATCCTTGACTATTCAGTTTGTTTATAAATCTAAAACAATGTTCATTTGAGCTTTTTTAAAATATATTTTTAGATATTACAAAAGGATTTTTGAACTAAAACACAGAAAAATAGATTAAAAATGACAATTTTTGATCTAAAAAGGGGGAAAATCAGGAAATGTAATATACATCTATACTTTTTTTATAAATGGATTAAAATCCCTGAATATTATTTTTTTTATAGATCTAAAACAATATTTATTTGAGCTTTTTTAAAAATATATATTTTTAGATTTTACAAAATGATTTTTGGGACTAAAAACACAAAAAAATCATTAAAAAAATGACAATTATTGATTAAAAAGGGGGAAATCAGGATATTTAATGTAGATCTATACTTTTTATAAATGGATTAAAAGCCCTGAATATTTTTTTATAGATCTAAAACAATCTTTATGAGCTTTTTAAAAAAAATATTTTCAGATTTTACAAAACTGATTTTTGGGACTAAAAACAAAAAAATCATTAAAAAATGACAATTATTGATTAAAAAGGGGGCAATCAGGATATTTAATGTACATCTATTCTCATTTTAATTTGATCCTAAAACACAAAGTCAGCACTCATGATTGACTTTCTCGGACCGCACAAAATGATGCAGCGGGCCAAATTCGGCCCGCGGACCGCCACTTGAACACATGTGGACTACACCCCCCCCAATTTTGAGTTAGATTAGATACATTGCCCCGAGGTGAAACGCGGTCTCTTGAAAAAACATGCATTTTAATACCCACGCGCAAACTGTCAATCAAATGAAGCCCAGTTCACCGCCTTGGCAGTTAATAAGACTTCAAAAGCCGCAAAATGACGCATTGGAGCCCCCCAAACGTCTCGTTTTTTCAAGATTACGCAGTATGTGGGTGTGTGGGTGTGTATATTTGCGTGTGTTGTTGCATCATGTCCAGCTGACCACCTCAGATGGGATGTGACATGCAGGATGAATAATACAATAGAGGGATACCCGGACGTGTCCCCAACCGGCATCTGGGTCTGTCCGAGAGGGGGAGAGGGGCGGGGCTTGGCGTGTGCCCCACCCCATCACCTCATTCGGTAACTAATCAAGCAGACACATAAATACACTTTAGGGCAATTTGATTTTTATGAGTCCAAACCCACTACTGGTGGATAAATAAATATAATTCTATATTAAAAACATGTCTTTTTAAATGGAATGCATTTTATGGAGTATAAGATGCACTTTTTAGGCTGGGACTACAATTTTTTTGTTCATTAGTCTAAGCAACGGCGTCAGATTCGGGTTAGTTCGCGGGTCACTTTAACGTTAACTTGATTTCAAGTGGGCTGGATCATTTTAGATATAATATTTAGATATTTTTTTAATAAATGGATTAAAAGAACTGGATTAAAAGCCCTGAATATTCCGTTTTTTATAGATTTAAAACCATGATTATTTTAGCTTTTTTTAAAATATATTTTTAGATTTTACAAAATGATTTTTGAACTAAAAACACAGAAAAATGGATTAAAAATGACAATTATTGATTTAAAAGGGGGAAAATCAGGAAATTTAATATACATCTATACTATTAATTTGAATTTGATCCTAAAACAGAAAGTCGGCACTCATGATTTACTTTCCTGAGCCACACAAAAGTATCCAGGGGACCAGATTTGGCCCCCGGGCCACAACTTTGACACCTGTGATCTACAGTTATCTAAAAAAAATATGTAATTATGTTTCATTAAAAAGATGCTTATTTTGTATATAGTGTTACTATTACATCAACACATTTGTTTCAATTTAAAAACTGCATACTTCCCAACAAACCAAATAGCGCCTTTAAGCACAATTCTCTAAACAAACAACCTAACAGCAACAAAAAACAAAACAACAAACTTTACACAACCTCCAAACAAAACCACCTTAGCAAAACAATCAACCAGAGATAAAACTTTCGCCAAAAACCAAATCAAAAACCCTTGCCTTTACCCAAACCCCAACCAAACCATGCCAAAAAAAGTCATTTTCAGGTTCCACTATCTTACATATTCATACAAAAAACGACTAATCCCAAAAACTGAAAATAAGCTTCACCCTTTCATATTTTAACATCAGTTTCTATGACAAAATACCAATTCTAATAGAGGTCCAAGACCTTTTAACGCAAGGCTTCTTCTGCTTTTGATATACTCCGCATAGCAAAAGATGGAAGACTGAGCCTCGCTTGGATCCAAACAATGAATGATTTATGCGCTGGGAAGCAGTCTAAGACTCGGGGTAGAGAGGTTTGTTGCTATTTCTGATCGAGACGCTGCTTCCGTTGTCCTGACGGACTAACTAAGAAAACGTAAAAATCTAAAGAAGTCAGGTAGGTGGGTGACAGACACAAAAGAAGACGAGAGGACAAGGAAATGGATGCATTTTGGAACAATAGAGTGGTGGAACAGGTTTTGACTAGAGCACCATTTTTTTGTTTACAATGGATTTGATGATATATGACTGTATTTTTCTATTTAATGCATTTTCTCAGCCTTGAAAGCTTTGGAAAATGACCAATAGATTTCAATGTGAGTCATTGTTTGGTTTCTTTTAAGCAGATGACTTCATTAAAAGGAGGAAAGACTTAATTTATGCGAGATTTACCGTGGGTGGGTGGATGCGGATATTTTTAAACAATGGAATGCTAAAGACTGCTGAAATAATGGGAAATAGATTCTTAAAGTTTTAGGGTTTTTTGGATCCTAATTTTAATGCCATTACGAAAATGACAATGTTAAACATGACATTGTGTTGTTGTTATTTTTGGCAACGGAGCGGAAATTTAGTGACACACCTTAAATTCTCTGGAAAGTGTTCACAATTGTTTGATGAGAATAGATAATTATCTGGTGGGAAAATGGTGACTCTGTTTACTAAGAGAATAGTACTAGGAACATGTTTTAATAAGGTCTATTGTCGGAATTTCCTTATAGTTTTGACTCATAAAGGATTAGCAATTAAGTACTTCACATTCGGCCTTCAAAAAGAGTAAAAAATGTTTTTGCAAATTGTCACAAAATGTTAAAATAGGTTTTTATTTTGATAAAAATTTGTTTTAGTCTAAGTTCTCTTCTGATGATACTGGACACATCTGCTAAAATTGTCTACTTTAAATTCAGTTAAAGAAGAGATTGTGCCATTCTACTGTTTTGATCAATACTGTTTGTAAATATCATATATCAAATTTCATATAATAAACAAATGCTTCTATTCTTTTGGTGATTTAGGCGATTATTTTTTTAGAGGGTGATTGCAATTCATTTTAACATCCTAAATAATTGCCATGTTTTTATTTTCTTTTTTTCATATATTTCATACAATATTGGAACGGACGTTTGGTCTCCCGGACGTTTGGTCTCCCAGACGTTTGGTCACCCAGACGTTTGGTCTCCCAGACGTTTGGTCACCCAGACGTTTGGTCACCCAGACGTTTGGTCACCCAGACGTTTGGTCACCCAGACGTTTGGTCACCCAGACGTTTGGTCACCCAGACGTTTGGTCACCCAGACGTTTGGTCACCCAGACGTTTGGCCATCCACACAAATATAATTTTGAGAGCTGGTTTCAACAATAGATATTAAAATATTAAACTCTTATGTATATAATTTTGAGAGCTGGTTTCAACAGTAGATATTAAAATAAAAAACTCTCATGTATATAATTTTGAGAGCTGGTTTCAACAGTAAACTCATGTTGTCAAACGTCCGGGCAACCAAACATCCCGGGCGATCAAACGTCCGGGCGACCAAACGTCCCGGGCGACCAAACGTCCCGGGCGACCAAACGTCCCGGGCGACCAAACGTCCCGGGCGACCAAACGTCCCGGGCGACCAAACGTCCCGGGCGACCAAACGTCCCGGGCGACCAAACGTCCCGGGCGACCAAACGTCCCGGGCGACCAAACGTCCCGGGCGACCAAACGTCCCGGGCGACCAAACGTCCCGGGCGACCAAACGTCCCGGGCGACCAAACGTCCGGGCTACCAATTGTCCAACTACCCCTGAGTGCCAACAAAGTCTCGGCCTCCCTTTCAAAATGGCAGTCCTATGACTTGGCCCAGACCGGCCCAGCATTGGCGGATAAAAAACAGAAGGATAGATTTCTGGGGGGAATAAAAATGCATACTGTACAGAATTGAACCCAAACCTGAAGGCTCAGTGGAAAGAGAGCTTTTAGCGTTTTCTTTGTCCTTGGGTTAGCTCCTTCCTACTCCCCTAATAAAGCAACAAGAGAGTCATTGAGCATTGCCAACTCGGCTCCTAAATCAGTGTGGGTTTTCGCTTTCAACCCCCCCCCCCCTCCCACCCCGACCCACCCACCTTCCGTCCTCCCGTATAGAGACAGACTACACAACTACCCATCTACTATGCCACAAAAGAAGGAAGTGGGCACACTCGCCATTTTATTGTCCATTGACTGCTCCATTTCAATGTTTATGGTTTTGGCGTCCTGTTGACGCCGGGTCTTTTACGTGGCATTCGCTAGTGACTTTTGAAGATGTCGGTCTTGCAAAAGGACAACAAATCTTCAACGAGGGCACCTTTAGGGGCGTAGATGACCAAATGTGAGCATCAACCTTCCCAAAAAAAGCCATTTCTCCAACAAGTATTTAAATATCTAGGAATTACAGTTGAATTTTAACCAGTCTTTAAACGACAAATAAATAAATTATCATTATTGTCATTAGAAACAATCTAACGCAAAATTAGAAAAATTCAATTTTGACACCAGATAACTTACTTCCTAACAAGTTGGCCATCTTGCAAAACAACACTAAAACCAATTGAAGCCTTTTATAAGCAAGCTCTGAACTTATTGAACCAAAAAGCGAAAAACACTCAATGTCAGATTTAAACAAAAAACTAAAATAAAACACAAATGCCTGAACTGGAACAATACTACTACTAAGTATACAGATGCAACCTTAGTTTATAAAATCTTCCAAGACAAAGCTCCTCCTCCACTGCAAGATTTTATACAAAAAAAACAACAAAAAAACAAGGGCTGGCTCTAGAGGTGAATGTGTAGTTCCCTTCTAAAATAGTGCATTCAGCCATAGCAATTTCATACCAAGACAAAGCACCTTCATACCAAGAAAAAGCTCCTCCTCCACTACAAGATTTTATACAAAAAAACCCAACAAAAAAAACAAGGGCTGGCTCTAGAGGTGAATGTGTAGTTTCCTTCAAAATTAAATGCTAAAATTAGCCAAAGCACCTTCATACCTGGAACTCAATACCAATTAACATACATGAACTCCCGTCTCTAAAACCTGCAGTACCGTATTTGTCCACCACAATATATTAGCTAATCATTTAAAAAGCCTAAAACTATGCTACATGGGCCTATTACGCGTCATCGTTTATTTTCAACCTACACAAGAGATTAAAGATAAAAATTAGCATTTAGCTAAAATCATACATATTTAGATATGTGCTCATTAATATGTACTATCCCTTATTTAAAAAAAATCCAACTAAAACTCAAGTTTGAGGGCAAAACTTTATACAAAAACGCTGCTTGTTTTTGGGGGGCTTCTCTTACCAAAGGCAAACTTACCCACATCTTCACTTTCTCACTTAGGGGAATATTTTCCGTGTACAATGCCAGGAGGCTATTTGACTTGGCACCCCTAGCGTGTTTGACTCCAGGTCCTAAAAAAAAATGAGTGCGCGCATCTGAGAGGTTCTTTGAAACAAAAAAAAATCCCACAGAGGACCTCCCACGCTGAAAAGCAGATGGAAAAAGCTTAAGACTGCGGACAGCTGGCTTAATCGTCCAACGCGGTGGTTGCTGTAATTGTTTCAGAACGTTGACATTCGTCAACACTTACTTACGAGAATGGATTGAAAACATACCCGAGTTTTTTATACTTCCAGAAATGTCAAAATCATTTTCATAAGAGTGTTTGGTGCTGTTACCGTGGATAAAACGCCAAGGTGTGGCAGTAAAAGATCCAATTTCAGTGCCATTGATGGTCATCTATCGTAAAAAAGCCAATGAGTCAAGTAATGCTATAACAATCAAATCGGGAGATACTGAGACATTTATATTGTGGTGGACAAAAACGGTACTGCAGTCAAGAGCGATATACACTAATCCATGTGTCAAAGTGGCGGCCCGGGGCTAAATATGGCCCAATGCATCATTTTGTGTGGCCAGGGAAAGTAAATGATGAGTGCCGACTTCCTGTTTTAGGATCAAATTAAAATGAAGAGTATAGATGTATATTAAATTTCCTGATTTTTCCCATTTTAAATCAATAATTGTCATTTTTTAATCAATTTTCTGTGTTTTTAGTTCAAAAATCATTTAGTAAAATCAAAAAATATAAATATAAAAAATCTAAAATAAACATTGTTTTAGATCTATAAAAAACTGAATATTTAGGGATTTAAATCCAGTTCTTTTAATCGATTCACCAATATATACAAATGTTTTAAATACAAAATTAAATACAAATGTGTTACTTTGAAGGGAAAATCTTAAGAGTATAGAGGTATATTACATTTCCAGATTTACCATCTTTTAAATCAATAATTGTCATTTTTTAATCATCTTTTCTGTGTTTTAGTTCAAAAATAATTTGGTAAAATCTAAAAATATATGGAAAAAAGGCTAAAATAAACATTGTTTTAGATCTATAAAAAATGAATATTCAGAGCTTTTAATCCAGTTCTTTTACTCCATTTCTAAAAAAAAATACTATATATAACCTGAAACCCTTGCACTAATCCCTCATTTGTCACATATAATCTAGTAAATACACTTACCAAGATGTGTATTGATCAAATATCACAGTTACAAACATATAAAAAGAATATCATATATTAACATCTATAAATAAATAAAATACTTAAAGTTCTGTACTTACAGGTTATTGGAGCTTTCGTCAAAGTCCTCTTCGCCAAATTTGAAAAACATTTTTCTTGTACAAATTTTGCTGTTGTTGTTGAAGCCCCAAAATGAAGAAGTATCGCAGTAATGAAGTACACAACCATTCCCTTTTGGATTGGTCGAGTTATCTCACCATTATTGCATAATAATCGGAAGAGACAGTAGCTAAAGTAAAGACAACAATATTAGCAAAGATCATATAAACATACATTTTCAACAGAGGAAATATGTAATATATAATTTGGTAGTACATTGACAGCATCCACAAAGACATTTATTGAATTTTACTTACCTTACATAGCTAAAATTATTTATTATCATTGTTAAATGAATAGCAAAGTTTGTTAACTTGGCCTACAAAGCTGTGACATCCATCCTAGACGAGATATAGAACGGAGCTCACCATTGGTTGATTGATAATGGCATTCTCCCATAAGGCTTTTTAAAGCTATAACTTTAAGAATATTTTTTTAAATAAAATGAAGTTGCATTCCAAACTGTACCCCCGGCGCCACTGACTAAAACAAGGGTGTCAGACTCGGGTTGGTCAACTTGATTTCATGTGGGCGGGACCATTTTTGATATAAAATTTAGATTTTTTTTTTTATAAATGAATTAAAAGAACTGGATTAAAAGGCCTGAATATTCAGTTTTTTTTATAGATCTAAAATAATGTTTATTTTAGATTTTTTTTTAAATATATTTTCAGATTTTCCAAAATAATTTTTGAACTAAAAGCAGAAAAAAATGATTAAAAAACGATTTAAAAAAATATATAAATGGATTAAAATCCCTGAATCTTCAATTTTGTATAGATCTAAACCAAAAGTATATTTTATCTATTTTTAAATATATAATTTAGATTTTCCCCCAAAAAATTTGAACAAAAAAAAACTAAACAAAAAATCATTAAAAAATGACAATTATTGATTTAAAAGGGGAAAAATCAGGAAATTTAATACACTTCTATACTTTTCATTTGAATTTGATCCTAAAACAGAAAGTCGGCTCTCATTATTTAATTTCCGGGCCACACAAAATGATGTAGCGTGCCACATTTGGCCCCAGAGCCGCCACTTTGACACACTAGAATCTCCTCCCTCACGTTTAGCAACAATAATAATCTTTAAACCTTCTTTTTATGATGTTCGGCTTCTTTTCTTCCCTCCACATAAAAGACGAACAAAGACCGGCATTTGAACTCACATGATAACATCCGGCAATACATTTTTTTCTTTTTAAATCCCATTAATATGTAACACTTATTGCTTCATGAAAAGAAAACCGGTTCTAAATGACAACACTGTACAAAAAAGTCCTTATCTACAGTTTGTGTTTGTTGTAAAAAAGACCGGTTTATATTATATAAGGTGTGTCGCTAGGAGACATTTTTGAGTTATCTTTGTGGCATCACCTTGAAGATTAGCGATAAAACGACAAACTAGGTTTAGAACAATAGATCTTTAGTATGTGTGGCAAATATTTGAGATAAAACATCCATCTGGAACATTCCGTCATAAACAACCTTGATTAATTAGTCAGGAATCCTTAACCCGGAGGTATAATAAAAAGAAATATGACACATCTGTCAAAAAGTACAGTTTATATTGTCCTAAAATGAAGGCGTGTACTATAAGTCTCCCCCAAGGCATTTCCTTTTAACTCACTGCAACATTTTTTTTAGCGTTCTTCTTAAGGGCTTGTGGGAATTCACACTTTGCATTTTTTTTTTTTTTTTTTGGTGAAGTCTTAGACTAACAATGGATTTCTTTTTAGATTAATGGGATTAAAAATGTAAGAGTTGGAGATAATGAGCGATTTTAAGCAATGTTTTATGGTTAAAGAAGTGTATGGGGTTATGCACACTGCAAAAAATGACAACCTAAATAAAATTGTGGCTCATTAAATGTTTCTTTAGAGTTGTATTTAAGGTTGTTTCAATTAAGGAGTGTTAATTATTCTAGGAATTTGTTTTTAGAAGTAAATTGGACATTTAAAAAACCTAAAAAAAGGATTTAGTGATGATTAATCGTGTAAATTAGCTTAAGATGAGATGCCTGATATTTTAAATAGTAGAAACTTGAACTATGAGACAAAATGTGGAAAAAAATCTAGAAAAATCAGGATTTTGTCGCTAAAATTAATTAAAAAAAAACAATTTTAGTAAATGGCAATGTTTTACGATCTTGTCATTCATTAAATAAAAAAATATGTACAAAATACGAGTGTTTACAAATGTAAATAGTATACAAACTGATAATTTTACATAATTGTAAATGTGTAATTGACATTAAAGTTTTTCTAGATAAAAAATAAAAACTAAGACT
Source organism: Stigmatopora nigra (assembly GCF_051989575.1). NCBI lineage: Eukaryota > Metazoa > Chordata > Actinopteri > Syngnathiformes > Syngnathidae > Stigmatopora > Stigmatopora nigra. Next base: position 2,900,200 of record NC_135512.1, on the reverse strand, counting down.
TACCCTAAATCAATTTAATCAGGATAAAATAACTTAAAATGACTTTGCAAATTATTAAAAAGACTATCTTTGGAAAATGAAGACATCTAGACGACCATTTTTTATACTGTTACCAATATTAATTCATTTGTTGACTTTACCACCATAGTCTTCTTGGGTAGTCAAATTGTATATTTTTCTTATTGCGTTTTTGGTAGAGAGGAATATATTAAATAATTCTTTTGTGGGTGTCAAAGTGCCTGAAAAACGCAAATACTGCTGAAAAAGCCAACTGAGACATTTTTTTGGAGGCCTTCAGGGAGGTTTTGTGTGCGTCTGTCTCTGCGGCGCATCAGTTTGTTTAACTTTGCGGCTCCCCAACGTGGAATCGCTCCCCGCTAACTGTGTGACACCAAATTCCTCGGAATTCCACGGCGGTTTGCCGGATAGCTTTGATGTAAAGAGGCGAGGCTGGCCCGAGGGTTGAAATCCTTCCGATTGTGGATTAAGTGGAGCCATTGAAAATATCATTTCAAGTTGGGCCAGATGCACTAAGCCAGTGGTTTTCTAACTTTTCCAAAAAATATATATAAATAAAATAAAAAATGTATATGTATGTATATGTGTGTATATGTGTATGTAGCATATGTATATGTAGCATATGTATATGTAGTATATGTATTATATGTATATGTAGTATATGTAGTATATGTAGTATATGTAGTATATGTAGTATATGTAGTATAAGTAGTATATGTAGTATAAGTAGTATATGTAGTATATGTAGTATATGTATATGTAGTATATGTAGTATATGTATATGTAGTATATGTATATGTAGTATATGTATATGTAGTATATGTATATGTAGTATATGTATATGTAGTATATGTATATGTAGTATATGTAGTATATGTAGTATATGTATATGTAGTATATGTACATATGTATATATAGTATATGTATATGTAGTATATGTAGTATATGTATTATTTGTATATGTATATGTAGTATATGTATATGTAGTATATGTATATGTAGTATATGTATATGAAGTATATGTAGTATATGTAGTATATGTATATGTAGTATATGTATTATATGTAGTATATGTAGTATATGTAGTATATGTAGTATATGTAGTATATGTAGTATATGTATATATAGTTTTGATTTTTAAACCAAAAACACAAGAAAAAATAGTTTAAAAAAATACAATTATTGATTTAAAAGAGGGAAAATCAGGAAATGTAATACAAATCTATACTCTTCATTTTAATTTGATCCAAAAACAGAAAGTCGGCACTCATTTACTTTCCCGGGCCACACAAAATGATGCGGCGGGCCAGATTCGGCCCCCAGGCCGCCACTTTGACACCTTTGCCACAATGTATTAGCTCCCAGTCAAAATGGATTAGTTAAAGGTTAAATGACGAAATCAGAGGTCATCTTATTTTTCCAGTCGTGTGACAATAATGTCGTCAGATTCTGGTATACTTTGAGTCATTCATTGACTTGGGAGGCTTTGTGCGAATATTTTTTTTTACATTTTTTTGGTAAAATGTTTAGCCGGAGGTCATCTAAGCGTAAAGACACGCAGACTGGACAGCATGAAATGGTCCTAACGGGCCGAAAGAGACGGCGAGGAATCTACAGCGTCCCTTCAGGGAGGAAACAGTCTGGAATAATAACAGTGGAGAGGAATCAAAAAGGAAAGCCACTAATGATAGCAGACAATGCAAGAAAGAAAGAAAAGAAAAATAAGTCACTACCGCAGTGTCTTTCCGGCAAAAACACTAAAAACAAGCACGCTAACAAACAAAAATACAGACATACTTAACAGACACAAACGCAAATATACGTCACCCCACAAACACACAGTAAAACCAACAAAGAAGAGTCACATTAACACAAGAGACACATATACACACACACAAAAACAACACACCCACACATGCATTTACACACAAGTCTATGTTATAGTTAGTGTGTGGTCAGATTATTTTCAGGTATTCCAAAGTAATGATGTACAATGGTTGCACTTACCGTATTTTTACGACTATAAGGCGCACTTAAAAGTCTTAAATTTTCTCCAAAATAGACAGTGCGCCTTATATATGGAAAAAACAGAAAACCAAAAAACCGCCAGTTTCGGATATTAAAAAAAACAAAAACGCCTGAACTGAAACAATACTGTTAAATATGCAGATCAGCCATCTTAGTTTACAAAATCTTCCATCATATAGCTCCTCCCCCACTGCAAGATTTTATACAAAACAATCCAAAACATCAACAATGGCTGGCTCTAGAGGTGACTGTGTAGTGAGTGAGTGCTTCATACCTGGAAGTCAATAGCAATTACCGTATTTGCACAACTATAAGGCGCACTTATAAGTCTTAAATTTTCTCCAAAATAGACAGTGCGCCTTTTAATACAGTGCGCCTTATATATGGAAAAAATGTCATTCAATGAGGGTGCGCCTAATGGTCGTGAAAATACGGTACTTAACTTAACTTAGATATTTTATATCTGTCAATTTATACATTACTCGTAATTTAGATGTTTTTTGATCATTTTAAATTGTGTAAGGATTTTTTTTTAAAGTATGTTTTTTTGGGTAAAACCGATCTGGAACGTTTCCCATTTTACACGGCAACGTGCTCGTAACATAACATAAATAAATTTAAATGAACTTGGATTACAATGCAGACACTCAAAAATAAATCCAATCTATCTTTACACTAAACTTAATTCTAATTTAGTTTGAAATTTTGATACCTTTCTATGCTCTATAAGCCCCGCCTCCACCCTGACTTTCAGATGCAACCTATTAAGGATTGTTTGCTTTTGTCTTCCCTTCAAAATATTCCGAAAATAATGCACACAAACGTCCTCACAATAGGATAACGCACTACCACTTGCCAACAAGAAGTAGTATATACTCCTCTAGTATTAGCGAACAAGCTCCACCATTCACACTGACTAACGAGAAAAATAAAAACACTGAAAAAAATGTATAGCTCCGCCCAGTGCTCATAGAGACATTACACGATTTGATGACATATATTAATAGGGGAAACAATAACAGCGCAATATTTCAGCACATTTTTTGTTTTAATACTAAAACTCCTCTAAGGCAGCAGTCTGTATCCACATGTTACTCTAACATTTTTTTTGCAGTGAGGAAATAAAAATGATACAAAAAGTGTTTTTTTTTATGGGCTAAAAATGCGATAAGACGGCCTGTTGGTAAAGATACAAAGTTATAATAAAAAATACGCCTTGTAGAAGAATTCATTTTGCCCGTCAAGTATGCTACTATCCAAAGTGACTAGTGTAAAAATTGGCTGAAAAAGTTCAATTATTCACATGTTAAGAGGTCCAACACAAAAAAATGACAAAAAAACTGAAATTGAGGATTTAAAGTGTACACAGCTACAAATTGACTTTTTTTCATCGCAAATGCAGAGCTGTCAAATGTCAAAAATCATATTTTGGAGAAAGTTTTAGAGATTTTGTGAGCCTTTTTACAGAAATAAAGGTCAATATTATTCTATTTTCTAAAATATTCCCTTTTTTCAATAGTTAATTCTTGAAAAAAAAATGAAAATACAAAACAGCAAGTCAACTATTAATCGCATTTTGGTTTTAGCTTTTTTAAACTTGCAAAACTTATTTAGAATATAATGTGTTTTTAAATGAATTGTTATGGTAGGTTAAAATGGCCAGCCAAAAACACCCAAAAAAATTCAAAATCTTAATTTTTTTTCATGCCTAAAAAAAAAACGCAACAAAAACACAATTTTTAATTTTTTTTGGTAGTTTTGATGCAAAATGCCGATTTAAACGTTAAAAAACTACGTATGATTTGTAGTATTTGGCAGCTCTGCAAATGTCAAACTTACTTTTTTGTACTTTGTACCCACATTTAAGCAAAATCCATGCTAACATGTTAGAATTGATCTGTGGATGTAAAACGTGTCAAATGATTAACAAATTCTTCAAAAAAAGCAGCAGTTTTGTAGCAGTTCAAAAGAATTCTGAGCTCAAACGTGGACTGAAAAGTAAACATATGTTAAAAAGTACTCAAATATTTTCGAAATGATGCTATTTTCCAAACAGTGTGGCAATTGTTTCCATCATTTTGGAGTGATAAATTATTTTCCACATTGCCGTCTGTAAGAGTTCAGCAAAAACTTTGCTGCTTTGGTTTGTTTTTCCACTTCCAAATAGCACGTCAAATTGAGACTGTCAATCATAATTAAGGAAAATAACATTTGACAACGAGGGTGAGTTTTTCTTCTCGTTATTTACTTCTAAATATTTCAATCCAATTGAATGTTTTTTTTTAAGAATAAATCAAGCTTTTCAAGGACGGTGGTCAAACCATTCAAAATAAGGTATTTTTTAAGGTTATCTTTATTTTTTGTTTTTTTAAATTTCCAAAGCAAAATATTTACCGACTTCACTTGTTTTCACATGATTATTTTTTAACTAAATTAATCTGACCTCATTTATAATTATTTTCATTTTTAGTAAGGTTTTTTAATATTTTTTTTCAAAATTATTTTGCCATTACCATTTTTTTCTTCTAAAAAGTTGATTCATTTGAAATTGATTAACTGACTAAATGATTTAAGAGCCCTAATTTGTGTAAATGTTTTTTTTTAAACTTTCAAAAGTAATAAAATTCAAAAAAATTGTGCATAAAAACCAGGATTTTTTGAGTAATTCTTTGGTTGAGTGGGATACGCTAAATTTTGCTACATTCTCGTATTGGTACCCAACAAATAATAAAGAAATAAAAGTAAAATAGCAGGCAGCATGGCTGATTTTAAATGCTACATAAACACATTTTAAAGAAATTTGGGGGAAAAAAAACAAAAAAAAAAACTGAGGAACATCTATTAACAATCTGAAAAAAAAGTGTTGCTAACTCATTCAATTGTAAATGCCATACTAGCACAAAAAACAACATATGTACACAAATCTAAACAATATTTACACCCGACTAATGCAATTCTGCTTAAGTTAAAAGGTTATAATTGGACGACAATCAATCGGCTTTTTGTAACCGCCCACTTTTCCAATTTGCCGTACCTTACGGGCCATAAATAAAAGCGCGTTTTGACACCGTATGTATTTTCTAGAAAAAAAAAACTGAAAAACCACCATCATGGACATGAGGGGGTGACTCCTTCGTGACTATTGAGCGAAAAAGGAAGACTGGAAGTGGAAACGAGTGAAGAATGTATTGAAAAACAGTTTGGAGATGACCTTCAGGTTCTGTCCCGCGACTACGAGTCTCGGCAAGAGACAATGACAGTACAGGAAAGTATTTTTCCTTAAGGCGGCGAGTCAAAAATATCAATCAGGGGGCCAGAGTAGTCGTATATGCTAGCTTTTTAAGGTAGTATGTCCATTCAAATGCCAAACATGTGGCTCACCGGCCAAACGTGGCTCCTTGGGGCGTCCAAACGATTCTCTCTAGCGCCTTCTATGGTGAGAGGTTGAAAAAAAATAAACGGGTTTGACTTTTATGAGATTTAGTTGGCATTAATATGGGTTGAGTTTGAAATCCCGCTGTAAAAAATGTCCCATAAAAAATCTCTTCTCTATTTTGTTCAACATTTTGATTGTGAACTAAACAGTTTGAAATTCCGCTATAAAAAATGTCCAAAAAAAAAATCTATTTTGTTCAACATTTTGACTGTGAACTAAACGGAGTTTGAAATTCCGCTATAAAAAATGCCCCAAAAAAATCTCTATTTTGTTCAACATTTTGAAAGCGGGGATGTCTCCACTTGAAGTTGATTGGCGGGCGAAAAAATCCAGCTGGGATACTTAAACAGCATCAAGACAATTAAAAACAGACTTGATGTAGAAGGGCAGGGAATAAAAAATGAAATGGCTGTGAGTCAAGGTGTGCTAACGAGTTCATTTGCGTGCCTGCACCTGATTGCGTAATAAAATGTTCCCTAAAAGCGTAATTAAAAACAAAAGGGAATGATCCAGCCTAAAGAGTTGGACATCTGTACAAACTATTAAAAATTAAGAACCATAAAGGCTCATTCAAGAGTCAGGAATGAGAGTTTTACAGTGTGCAAATGAACCATCAAACACTTTGCGGTTCATCCATTGAGGTTTCCTGCCGCAACGCGTGCTAAGTTGTTTTTTTTTCTCGCTTCAACACCTGGCGGTCTCGTCTTCAAAGATCTGGAGGTCAGCACGCTTGCGGTGCTTTTGTTTAAGTTTCAAAGCTAGCTAAAAAAGTGAAAAAGGAGACCACCATGTGTTGTGAGTCTTAGCGTACGTCAAGGTTTTTAGAAGAAAATGACATCTTCTTTGTTGAGGTCTTCCGTGTTGACGTCGTAGGGAGGAAGCGGCGTGCCGTGGCCCAGGCCGAAGCTTTGCAGCGGCATGTGAGTTGGGAATTGGAAGGGTGTGGTGGTCTGAGAGTGGGCGCAAGTTGGCGGAAGGGGTGCCATGGGGGGTTTCTGGATAGTTGCCGGGTGGTTGCCGCTATTAAGACCGCTTTGGGAATCGGGCCCGGAAGCGTCGGATGGATTTTGTTGGTGATCTGATGGTTTGAAGAATTAAGAGTCAACTTTCGTCGAACTCGGTCGAGGTGGAATGGATCTGTTGGCTATCGTTTTTTGGGGATGCCATTTTAAGGGCACGTAACAAAGGACTTTTAAATTGTCTGTTTACTGCCGTTGCCGGGTGGATTCTTGGCAGAGTGGCAACATGTCTTTGGCAAAAGGTCGCTTTGAGAACGCCCAAAATTGTGTTTTTTGATGACACTAAAGGCCCATATGCTGTATTTGTGATTTGATAAAAATAAAACCTTTCCCTTCATTTTTATTTACTTATTTTATAGTGGAACCAACCTGTAAAAGTGTTGGTTTGGCTCCAATAAACAAAAATCCACAGTAATCCCTCAAATACCACGGCTAATGTAGACCAAACATGGCCGCAAAATTGAAAAATCGCAAAGTAGGGTCATCCCAATTATAACTACCTTCATTTCTTCATTGCTGAGTCTTAGTAGCAAGAGTGGATTCCTGCTTAAGAGTTTCAGCATGGATTTTCACATTTTTATAAGCTTTAAAAAATCTATAAATATTTTTAAATAATTCCAAAAATTCAGAAATTAGTGAATTCGTGATAAGTGAAGTCGCGATAAACGAGGGAAGACTGCATTGGATAGTTTCATTGATCCTTATCATTGTGAGTAATAAAATATTCATAATATTGAGCCCAAAACTACACTTCTATCATTAAAATAGTTTATCAAAAAAACGTCTACATCACGACAGTTTATTATTATTATTTTTTACGAAACAGCGTTTTACCAAAAAAGGACATGTTAACCTTAAACGCATAAAAAAGCTTTTTTTGTTGAGCCTGGCGATAATATTTATTTTACTTTAATTCTTATCCTCTAGTACACAAAACATTAAAGAAAAACACAAATACCTTCCAAGTAACGCTTACTATTTTTAATCCTGAATTGGCTTTTGTTGCTTTTGCTTACTTTGATAAAAAAGGCACATTTTTAGTGGTTAAATCCCTTCCTATTTTTTTAATTATTCCTGTAACATCACATCTGATTGTCACAGTGAAATTAATCACTAAATTTAATATCCAACGAATGGATGTTTACATGTAAAAAAAAACGTCTAAAGAGGAACAAAAGACGGGTGTGGTCTTTAAACGCGGGAGTAAAACTCAAAGAGCCGCCATGTTTTTTTTCGTATGAGCGAGTGCGTGTGTTTGTACCTCCGTGATGATGGAACGAGGGAGGCAGGGGGGATACAGACAGCGGCGGTTGTTGTTGGTGGGGGCTGACCGAGCGCTTGGCTTTGAGGGCGTTGTCATCACGCGCCGACAGCTTCAGGGGGAGAATCTGCTTCATGTCCACTGAGGCTGTGGGAAAAGGAGAAGGAAGATTAAGCCTAGTTTTAATATGACATTGGATTCCGTCCCCCAAATTGGACGTCTCGGCGTCTCTCATTATTTGATAAAGCGCGAGGCCGAGCCGATTTGAAGGACGAACCCGTTTTTGACAAGCCACTTAAAAGATAACGTTGTTTGATAGTTTAGTTATCACTCACGAGGGCAGAGGAGAATGTCTTTGTTTTTTTGTGTGGGATGATAAAATTCATGAATTAAAATGACTGTCGTTGTATTTTGTCCTGTAGAACTAAAGTGAAATATAGTGAGCTGGGTATTTAGTTATTTTTAATTGAGGGCGTAGTAATGGACTCTCAATTCATTGATTCGGGTGCAGCTATTGAGGAGTTTTTTCTTGGTAGTATAAAAAATATATACACATACATACATATACATGTGTGAGTGGGTGTGTGTGTATGTTAGTAAACAAAAATGTTTGTTTTTAACTGTAGTTGCATTTCATACTCTTTTTTTTGACATTTACATATATGTGTGGGTGGGTGGGTGTGTATGTTAGTAAACAAAGATGTTTGTTTTTAACTGTAGTTGCATTTGATACTCTTTTTTTACATTTATATATATATATATATATGTGTGTGGATGGGTGGGTGTGTATATTAGTGAACAAAGATAACTTTTTTTTAACTGTAGTTGCATTTGATACTCTTTTTTTGACATTTATATACATGTGTGGTTGGGTGGGTGTGTATTTTAGTGAACAAATTTGTTTATTTTTAACTGTAGTGGCATTTGATAGTCTTTTTTTACATTTATATATGTGTGGATGGGTGGGTGTGTATATTAGTGAACAAAGATGTTTTTTTAACTGTAGTTGCATTTGCTAATCTTTTTTGACATTTTTTTTATTAGTGAATTGACTTTAAGTAAAATCTGATCACTATTTATTCATTTTTTTTAATTTTTTAATTAAAAAAAAAGTTTTTAAAGATTTTTAAACAATTTTGATTCTAAATCTAGCCTGACAATCTATTGTGATCTTGCAGGATTTGACACTTGGGTATACATCAATTCCAAAATGAACTATAACCTCCAGAGAACCCACAGGCAACAATAAGTCTGCAATTAATAAATATATGTAAATGTATCAATACACATTGTAATGAATCAACCCTGTTCTTCCGTACCTAGAATATACCTCCCAAATTTCAGCTTCATCTGTCCACTTGTAATAGAGGAATACCAATTTAAGACCACAAATAATACATCTAATTAGCCCTGGGACAAAGATAATTAAAAAAAATCAGCATACATATATATATATACATGGCAGAATATATCTCCAAAATGTCATTACCATCCAAAAAATAAGAGTACTTATTTCATTGAGTTTCCTCCCCAAGAAGAATTTGAAATGTTTCTGCTTGGTGTCAAAAAAAAAGTCACCAATTTATAAAAAATATCTTTTTAACTACTTTAACAGCGAGTAGAATACACCAAGGGGAACTTCCAGTAATACTGGGGAGGCCCATTTTGGACTAAAAGCAAATGTGACAACCTCTGTTTATATTCTCATTTCTAGCAACAGGCCTTCATTCCGGACTCTTCCAGTAAGACTTTGATGAATAGGCTGAGATCATCTTTTTAGCTGCCTTTCACACTAGAGCAGCTTCTCCATTTGTCAAAATCAGTTCACATTGGAAGAGAGAAGCCAGAAGCAATTTTCATCCGTGGAATACATGTTTATAAAATTCCAACACTATATATTGCTAAGAGAGAATTTTGCAGTGGATAATGTTAGCAAACTGTCACCATGTTGTTTTCAAAGTTTTTAAGCCAAACCTAGTGAAAAAAAATCCTACGTCTCCATACTTAGTCCTTCACGCCACATGATTTTAAAACTCCCTTCAAGATGAAATATTTCTTGGCGGTGGATTTCAAACAAATTTCCCCATAAAAATGTGACTTATTCCCCAGAGCGATTTTTTCCATCTATATTCCATATTGTTTGGCTACAATGACCTCAAATTTGCAAAATATGGTACAGTAGTACCTTGACATAAGAGTACCTCGACATAAGAGCAATTTGAGATAAGAGTAAAAGTTTGAGCAGATATTTACCTTGAGATACGAGACAAATTTTGATATACGAGCAGATAAGAGGCTACTCATAAGAACATCATGGCCACTTTCATTCTGGTCACAATTCTCTCGTCTAATGTCTCTATGAGCACTGGGCGGAGCTTTACATTTTTTTAGTGTTTTTATTTTGCCGTTAGTCAGTGCGAATAGCGGAGCTTGTTCGCTAATACGAGAGGAGTATATACTACTTCTTGTTGGCAAGTGGTCGTAAAGTTATCTTATTGTGAGGACATTTTTGTGCATTATTTTTGGAATATTTTGAAGGGAAGACAAAAGCAAACAACCCTTGATAGGTTGCATCTGAAAGTCAGGGTGGAGGCGGGGCTTATAGAGCCATGAAAGGTATCAAAATTTAAAACAAAATTAGAATTATGTTTAGTATAAATTTAAATTAAATGTATTTTTGAGTGTGTGTATTGTAATCCAAGTTCATTAAAAAATATGTTATGTTACGAGCACGCTGCCATGCTAAAAGTCAATTCTTCTTGAAAACTGCAATTATCTTCATTGAAAATGTTGATTTAAAAACAACTATATTAACTTTAGCACCATAACCCAAGTGTATCTCTGTTTTTATTCATTTATGTTTTTTATATTAATTGTTTGTTCACGTGAGTTTCTCTGACTAGTTTTATGACAAGATATTTTCTTCCCCAAAATAACCCCCATGTGTCACTAGCATTCTGGGAAACTAAAAAGTCCGTGAGAATGTTTATCCATCCTTCCAAAGTGCTTAGCTCACTTAAACAAGTTCCCATGGCAAATATCTTATCACAAGATGTCCTGTGGTTCACCTTGCTAGATGCTGATTGTGTCAAAAAATAGCGTTTGGCTTCTTACCAGTGCTATCTGTGCGTTGCGAGGCTTTTCCACTTTTCCCTCCTTTGCCTTTGCTGCTACTGCAGCTCAGGGCGGCTAGCTTAGTGGGGATCTGCTGTTGCACCCCCAATAATTTATGCTGCTGGTTGGTGGTGCTGAAGAGGTGTAATGGCACCTCGGTCTTCAACGGCAGGGTGGAGGAGTTACCGTCTCGACGTAACGTCACCTCGGGACGGTCGGGATAGTCAGCCGGCGCCACTGACATACTCCCACGCGCCAGGGGCTTGGGCGCCGTGGCTGTTTCGGGGAGGCCGGCATTGCTGCTGAGGCCAGAGGATAAGAGGAGCTCGCCATTTAGACTGCCTGACATAGGAGCCACCTGCAAGGGAGAGAAAGAGCAAGGGGTTCAGTACAGTTAACAAAATGGGGGAGGGGGGAATACTTTTTCCAACAGGGGTCCGTCTTTTCCAATAACTTTTGAATCCTATGACAGTGACGTAATGCATATGTGCACTTTACAGCAATACTAAAAGCTATAATTACTGTATTTTCTGGACTACTTGGCGTGTGATTTATACTCAAAAGTGACATTTATTGTGTTGTTTTTAAGGTTATATGTAAAAAGTTAAAAGATGACTACTTTGTTAGTTAGACATTATATTATTGTTGATTTTACATATGACTGTTTTTGGTTTTTGAACAGATAAAATATGACCTTAAAAATGGGACTTATACTCAAGTGTGACTTGGGGGTGGGAGGAGTTTATGCACGGCAACGTGCTCGTAACATAACATAAACACATTTAAATGGAATTGGATTACGATGCAGACATACTCAAAAATAAATTTAATCTAATCTTACACTAAACTTAATTCTAATTTTGTTTTAAATTTTGATACCTTTCTTCTTTTGGGTTGGCTTTATTTTGCGCCGCCTATTTGCCTTTCACTCTAAAAATACGCTACAAACATTTGTATGAAATTACAATACCGTATTTTCACGACTATAAGGCGCACTTAAAAGTCTTAAATTTTCTCCAAAATAGACAGTGCGCCTTATAATCCAGTGCACCTTATAGATAGAAAAAACAGAAAACCAAAAATGAAAAACCACCACTGTCGGATATTAAAAAAACACAAACGCCTGAACTGAAACAATACTGTTAAATATGCAGATGCCATCTTAGTTAACAAAATCATCCATCATATAGCTCCTCCCCCACTGCAAGATTTTATAGCAAAAAAAAATCCAAAACATCAACAATGGCTGGCTCTAGAGGTGACTGTGTAGTGAGTGAGTGCTTCATACCTGGAAGTCAATAGCAATTACTAATTACAAATAGTCAAATGAATAAATGATTATAATAGTATATGACAACAAATATAAAGTCTCAAAGCTTCACTGTACAGGATTCCATTACATCCATTTTCCAATTCATGTCAGGTCAGACATTTTACCCAATAGTTAGTGTAACCTTAGAAACAAGAATTTATAAACTGTCAAACAATGCAGAATCATTTTAACAGTTCCAAAAACAAAAAAATCTATCAGGCATATAGACAAGATCTCTCCAAACTTCCAACGTATCTGTGGTTAACTCTTGTGAGGAACCAAAGGCGCTTGAAAGTAGACACACGTGTATTACAAAGCGTCTGCATGGCTTATTGCCATTTGAGAAACAAAATCTGGCGCGCAGAAGTCATATTTATGTGCCACAGAAAGAATCAGAAACACATGGTGCTTTTTCTGCTGAGTACACGCTTCACTAAGTTTTCTGCTTGAGCTTTTGATGTGTTCTTAAGACACTGACGTACCAAGTATACATACACACCCATGCAAAATGAGGGAACATAATACCTTTAAAAGTCTCTATGTACATAGAGGCGTGTCTGCCTAAAGAGGTTGTTTAGACATGCTGTGGGACATTCAAATGTGTCAGGGAACAAACAGTATATTGTACGCTGAGGCATTAAGAGAGGGTGTAAGATGATCTGCACATGACAACTTTATCATGTAATCTATATTGATTAAAAAGGACCAAACAATAGAGATTTAGTACCTCACCCAACCAGAACCACAGCTAATATATTCCCAAATATACTTACTACCATATTTTCACGACTATAAGGCGCACTTAAGAGTCTTAAATTTTCTCCAAAATAGACAGTGCGCCTTATAATCCAGTGCGCCTTATATATGGGAAAAACTGAAAACCAAAAACGAAAAACCACCACTGTTGGATATTAAAAAAACACAAACGCCTGAACTGAAACAATACAGTTAAATATGCAAATGCCATTTTAGTTTTCAACATCTTCCTTCATATAGCTCCTCCCCCACTGCAAGATTTTATGCAAAAAAATCCAAAAAATCCACAATGGCTGGCTCTAGGGGTGACTGTGTAGTAGTGAGTGCTTCATACCTGGAAGTCAATAGCAATTACCGGATTTTCACGACTATAAGGCGCACTTAAAAAGTCTTGAATTTTCTCCAAAATAAACAGTGCGCCTTATATATAATGCGGTGCGTTTGGGCTAGTAAACTTGAGTTGACCATTTAATCCTTAGCTCCTTAAAAGACAGCACTGTCCCCCCTCAAAGTAGATTTTATTCAACATTCTCAAATGTAGAGCAAAATCCACCCCGTGAAAAGTGTTTTTTTTATAGAACTTTTTACCGAGCTTGAAATAAACGATTCCCTTTTATGGTTAAAACGTTGTAGCAGTAACTGGCATATTTTCCCTCTTAGAATACACTCAAAGTTTGAAATTTAGCCTTTGATGCTTCATTGCTGAATACAAAAACACTATTTTTCCCAGTTGTTTAGAACATCCATAGCATTCAAGTTATATTTAATGTTTGGATGAACTGCAGCCAAACCTTTACGATGCTAAAAAAAAAAAAAAACAGGATCCTCTTCAAAACCGTCTCCGTATGGAAGAAAGATTTCAACCCTTTGTTGTGGTTTATGTCTTTTTCTTTCCGATTTCCTTCTTTTTTCCCCCGATTCCATTAAGTTTTTGTTTGAAGAAGCTCCAGAACAAAAAAAATGAGAGGAAAACTAAGAGATTAAACGGATGGAAAATAAGAAGCAATTCCTGACAATCAACCAAAGAAGAAGCTCCCCTTTTTATAACTGTTAAACGCGTTAGCCACGTATTGTCTGTGGTTTCCCCATAAGGAAACAGAAAGCCATAAAGGTGATTGGTATAAAAAGATAAAGGCCAAACAAATGTCAGACTGCTTTAAACGGCCCATTTCATCCAGCTAAAAAGTCATCGCGCCAAAATGTCATACTACCTCGGGCAAAAATGTAAACCATGGTCTATTTGTACGATACGTAAAGGCCACATTATAAACAATGACGCAGAATACAGTATTCCCTCGGTTATCGCGGTTAATGGGGACCGGGACCCGTCCAAAATAGCTGCAATTCCGCAAAGTAGGCGTGCCCCTTCAAAAATACTTAAAGAAACGTATAACACGTGTACAAAAGCACCACCAAGCAAAAACATCATAGTAGTCCGGATGGAGGATCTTCTGCAGTTTTTTTGCACGTAAAAAAACATCGTTATTGGGAGTTGTGAACATTGTTTTTTGGGCCTATAAACAGCCATGACGTCATCAATGCGATTCCTGAACTCTCACCATGTTATTGACTATTTCTTTAGCCTTTTTTTGGATGCAATTACTAATTCTTATTGAATATTTTGTTTCCACCTCTTGTAAAACGATGTAATTTATAATTTTAACTTAATATCTTTAAATTCTTTATTATTTTTTTCCTGAAAAAAATTCGCCTAGCTCTGAGTCCGCGATAGCTGAAGCGTGAAGTAGCGAGGGAACACTGTAAATCCTGTGGAGATGAGGAACACTTGGTGAGTTTTTTTTTTTTTACAAGCTGTGGAGGGCAAAACCCAATAGACTGTGACTGTGTTTGGTCCCCAACACAAACAGCTGAGCATGATGGGAAGCCCCCAAGGCACAGAGAGGCCCTTCAGTAGGGAAAAGTCGGCAAAAGTCCCTTGTTCAACCCCTACTCCCTCCTATTTTTTGCCTCCGTCAGTCTTCCTCCATGAACACTAGCTCGTCTTAGTACATAGACCTTCCATTGTTCCTTCTACAAGGTGACTGGCATAGAGTAGCAGAGAAGGCAGATTTCCAAGGCAGGAAACTGTGCGGAGGCAGTAGAACATAAACAGCCCTGACTGACAGCATACAAACAATTAGCACTGGCGGTCTTCCAGTAGGGTTTTGCTAATGACAGGCTTGCGTTAGCTAATTATACAGAAGGGTTCTTCTCATCCTGAAAACCACTCGGATACTCCCAAATCATATGGAGCCCCGCGAGCGCCTTTGCTAACGCTAAACAATGGATTCTCTTGAAGAGGGTGACTGTGGGTAACCTGCGGGAGGTGATCGGGGGTAACACGATCACCTGAGAATGTTTCTGTGGGATAGGTGAATGGTGGTGGAGTGAATTTGAGAGTACCATTTAAGCTATGGCCACGTATTGATATATGGAAGACGAGTCTGTGACAAAGTATTCATTTGTTTAAAATCTAACATGTTCATTAGCACTAATGTGGTTGCAGTTAACGTATTTGCTCGCACATTAGCCGCATCTGCATATAAGTCGCACTCTAAAATTGCCTTAAAATGTTGAATTTTACAATTTCCCGAGTATAAGACGCCCCTCGATCTGTTACTTTAAGGGAAAATCTTAAGAAAAATCATCGGTACAATATTTTCTCGCATATTAGCCGCCTTCGTGTATAAGCCGCACCCTTAAAATTGACTTAAAATGTTGAATTTTACAATTTTACTCATAAAAAATGCCCGCAAAGTGTTACTTTAAGGGAAAATCTTAAGAAAAATCATCGGCTATCAGTGCTAATTCTGAGATTTTGCAGTTTTGTGCATGTCAAGTCTAATTTATGCGCATATAAGCCGTACCTTCAATTCAGTCGAGTGACATTTATGGCATATATGAGAAAATACGGTAATACGCTAAGAGTAATTTCCAATTTTTCTCTAATGAAGTTATTTTGTATACCTATACAAAACTCTAAACAAACCCAACTCTTGTTATACACCGTAAATAAATAATGAGAACCACTACTCCATCGGAAGGTATATCAATTTACTGAAAGAATTTTCTATGATATCTGATAGGCCTTTTTGTGACTGGGCTGTATATTAGTTTTGCCGATAAATGGATAAGATGGTACCTAGAGATTGTTATGGAAGAAATGCAACAGGTGTTAAGTGACTTCATAGTCACAGTTGACTGGTTGCCACTAAAGTATTTCCTCTTAACACAAACTCCTTTTGGCTTATGTTTGAATAACGTAGTCATCGGCATGTAGGTGAAGGTGCTAACATTACTCATGTTTTTTTTTCCAGCTAGGAGACGTACTCAGGTAACATAATACACCAGCCTGGAGACAAAGAGTGACTAAGGTTGACATAGAAAAACTGTAAGTAATGTCAAATCCACTTGGCGCAATAGCCCATAGACCATCATAAACTGGCAAGTAAAAATCGTTGGACTTTCTTTAATTGGCAATGACGTCTTGGAATTGGAAAACAAGCCTTATACGGAAAGTTTACGTGCTTAAAGTTGAGTGGACGACTGGCTTTCCAGGGTAGCTTACTGTATTTTCACGACTATAAGGCGCACCCTCAATGAATGACAATTTTTCCATATATAAGGCGCACTGTATTATAAAACGCACTGTAGTATAAGACGCACTGTAGTATAAGGCGCACTGAATTATAAGGCGCACTGTGTTATAAGGCGCACTGTGTTATAAGGCGCACTGTGTTATAAGGCGCACTGTGTTATAAGGCGCACTGTGTTATAAGGCGCACTGTGTTAAAAGGCGCACTGTGTTAAAAGGCGCACTGTGTTATAAGGCGCACTGCATTATAAGGTGCACGGTCTATTTTGGAGAAAATTTAAGACTTTTAAGTGCACCTTATAGTCGTGAAAATACGGCAAATTAATGTATTCAGTGGTTTTGCAGTTATAAAAAAGGTTGTCTAATAATATTCCATTTTTAAAAAGACAAGCAAATACTCTATGCAAACATACCCTCAGCTATGAAAGAATTTCTATAGTACTTATAGGCTGCCGTTAAAGGTTTTTAAGCTCATGCACTGCAATAACAGTATTGTGCAATCTACTCATGCTTTGGTATGAGCCAATAGAAAACTGTATCCTAGACCCTTCTAATCAAAAGGGGCCAACTACACAGATCCCATAAGATAAGACATGAAAGAAGTTCCTCTGAAGTTTTTCCACATGCTGCAACTTGCTTCATCCTCCCGCACCCTTACATATGTTCAACTTCAGCGATACACAAACACGCACAAAAGGCGTGCCGATTTTTTATTTGATTTTACGAGGCCTAATTATAGCGCAATGGTTAGTTGATGACTCCTAATGTTTTGGGGGAGGGTAGACATTAAATAGCTGCTGATATCTAACTGATCTAGATCCTGGAACACATCCTGAGGTTCTCAACCGATGAAAAGGTTGTTTAATGTGTTTTTGATGAAGCGGGGTAAGGGGGAGGCGTGTCGGGAATGAGGGAGAACACTTCCAAATTTCCCATTAAGCCAGCCAAAAAAGTCCCAGGACAGAGCCAACACTATAGAGCGCAACCCCTGATCTGTGTGTATACAAAACACACAAACAGGAGGAATCAAAACAAATAGTCTGCAGAGATGATGTTAGCTGGGGGGGGGCGCCAAATGCTGACATGGCCGTGCATCTTTCTGGTTTTGGGTTGTCGTCTTTACGATATAATCTCCCAAACAAACAAATGGCACTTTTGTGTGCCTGGCTGCTTCAGTCAAGAGTCGTGGCTAGTCATTACAAGAGAGTGCTGAGTCATCGCCGTTCCATCCAAGAAGGCTATCCGATTAGATCAAAATGTTTTGCGTTTTGGAAAGGAGGTTGTCCAGGTGCAACCTTTTATCAGTAATGGAATAAGAGTGTCATCCAAAGTAAAGAAACATCTAAATGTAATCACTTTAGGCAGCTGCTTGCCAGAGCTGTTAGCACGAGGAATGAAAACAAAGCCAATGGAATTACGGCATTCCATGAAATGTACAAAGTCTGATATTGTTCTGTAGAGAGCGAAAGCTGCATCGACGTGGGGGGAAACATGTAGATGATGGAAATAGATGTGAAGAAGAATGGAAAGAACTGCGCTAAGTAGGTAGAAGGAGTTTGAGGGTTCATTAGAGAACAATACAGCACTGTATATGCCTAACTGAGACAACCACTGGCAGTGCTGTGTTTTCCATTGTAGCAATGGAGATGTGTGTGGGTATGTTAATCTTCAGGTGTATGTAAGTAGACCGTATTTTCACGACTATAAGGCGCACTTAAAAGTCTTAAATTTCCTCCAAAATAGACAGTGCGCCTAATAATCCAGTGCGCCTTATATATGGAAAAAACAGAAAACCAAAAACGAAAAACCACCGCTGTCGGATATTAAAAAAAACACAAACGCCTAAACTGAAACAATACTGTTGAATATGCAGATGCCATCTTAGTTTACAAAATCTTCCATCATCTAGCTCCTCCCTCACTGCAAGATTTTATACAAAAAAAATCCAAAACATCAACAATGGCTGGCTCCAAAGGTGACTGTGTAGTGAGTGCTTCATACCTGGAAGTCAATAGCAATTACTGTATTTTCACCATTCTAAGGCGCACTTAAATGTCTTAAATTTTCTCCAAAATAGACAGTGCACCTTATAATACAGTGCGCCTTATAAATGGAAAAAATGTCATTCATAGAGGGTGCGCCTTATAGTCGTGAAAATACTTGAATATTTCAAGACATTTTTCCGGGTGACAAAAATGTTTCATTTTGACTACTAAAAGTGATATTTTGAGATTGGCAACAGTAACCAATTTTGACAATTGTCGACTAGTTATCAATTCCCATTGAAAATAAATAGAACAGCTAGCATCAAGAGTGGCAGCCAATGAAATAATAACCATGTGTGCCCTATCAAATGTTAACTGTTTGCTTTTAGTGTGTGACTGTTCAAACCTCAATAGTTTTCCTCTTGATCTTCTTCTGATGTTCCAGCCGTTCCTTCTCTTTTTCTACAGCTCGAGTGGACTCTCTGAGCCTCTCTAGGTCCTGTTGATACGTCTCCCTTTGTCTTTCCAGCTCCACCCTTTCCTCTGCCAGCCTCTCCTGTAACCATTTTTATCCCCATGGTTAAGCTCCAAGTCACACAACCATCACAACTATCAGGTAGGTCCATCCACTTGACTTACCTCCAACCTTCTACACTCGTCCTCCCTTTGCCGCAGTTTAGCCTCTGTGGCTTCAACTTGATGGCGGTGCTTCCCTCGCTCCTTCTCCCATCGTTGTTGTTCCTGTCGATGCTGAGACTGTAGTTTGTGGAAGCTGGCGAGTTCTTCTCTCTGCAGGGCCAATGTTCGCTGTTTCTCCTGCTCTAGAAGAACATTCCCTCGATGGCGCCCGGGCAAAGAGGCGCGTTCCGTCAACGAGATGCGCTGCAACTCAATGTGGCTATCCTGCCGCGATATAATGGCCTGACAATGGAAAACGGCAGGAAATTATGAATATGGACTCACAACATGTTCAATGAAGCATTAGGCAACTATTATGGAACTTGAAAGAATAGCCATATTGTGGTTTGTAGCGTTATAATATCAATTCCATTTCACTACACCCGGGGTGTCAAACATACGGCCCGCGGGCCGGATCCGGCCCGTCTGGTGGTTTGGTACGGCCTGGGGAAGAAAGCTGCGTTGTATAAAAAAAAAATGAATTTTCTTTAAAAATTGTAGTTCTAGTATTATCCGCTAGGGGCGCAGTGTTTTGAACGTGCAGACGACATGAATTGACATTTATTTATGTTCTTATCTGATTCTCTTGTTCATAATATATTGTTCATAATGTAAAAGGAAAATTATTTTAATAAATATTTTGATAATTTACTCATTATTTGCACTAATTATTAGTATTAGTGACTAATACAAAGGAAAAAAGTGGGCTTATTGTTAGTTCTATGTCATTTTGCAATGCACATATTCTGGATGAGGATGTTAGCAAACTGAAACCTTAAAATAAGAAAACAAGAGATTCTGGTTGTTACCTGCAGACTGTAGAGCCTTTGAGAAAGCATTAGCACTTTGTCAAAGAACTGGAATGATAAAGAGAAAGAGTGTCATGAAAATGGTATGTACAAGCCAAATAAAACAATCCAAGGCAGGCTATTTTATAAACACGTAACCCTGTATCTAAACAAGAAACCAATGAACGAAGAAGGAGCACAAACCTCCGCCTCAGGGAAAGGGTTGGACCAGATCCGGTTCCATCTCATCGGAGTGCAGCAGCTTTCTTCAACCTGGACAAAATCAGCCAGATGGAAACCATTAAGTTCATCCCATTGTTTGTAAGCATTAAGAACTGCAACTTAAGTTCTTTTAAAACTTACAAAAAAGCCCAATAAATGATTATACAACTTTTTTATAAAATCAGTCATTAGCAAAGACTATTTACATTCACCCCAAATGTTGATTATGATCCAAATGATGTCAACCAAGGGGTGGAGAACCGTTTTTGGCTAAGAAAACATTGTAAATCCACCAAAAGAATTACAGTGTGTGTTTACAATATGCCTATGACAGAATTTCTAGCTTTGTTTTGTTCTTTTAAGTAATAAATCATCCCAAGATCAGTCTATGTGACTTTAGCTTGGACAGCATGTGATTTTTTTTGTGCGTCAGACGTACTGTCTGCTCCAGAGTTTGGCTGCCGCAAAGTTCTTTGAGCTGAGGGTCAGAACTGGCCCGCTGGCTTCGTTCTCTGTTTCTGGACTCGCCAGTAAAGTTCTTCTTCATATTGCCATCTGGCAAAACAACACACAACCACAGAAACAAACAATGAGATGAAAAATATCACAGAAAGACAACAGATGCATAACAACAAAGACAACAAACAAATACGTGTCATACTTGGATTGTCAATATCTTGATGTTTTAAATCTGTCATAAATCATTTTAAACAACCTAACTGTTTATTTCTATGGGATAGAATTCCATGTATCAACTTCTAGTGAGTTAGTTATTTCACAAAATGCAAATTACTGTATTTTCACGACTATAAGGCGCACCGCATTATAAGGCGCCCCCTCAATGAATGACATTTTTTCCATATATAAGGCCCACTGTATTATAAGGCGCACTTTCTATTTTGGAGAAAATTTAAGACTTTTAAGTGCGCCTGATAGTCTTGAAAATACAGTAATTGCTATTGACTTCCAGGTATGAAGCACTCACTCACTACACAGTCACCTCTAGAGCCAGCAATTTTTGATGTTTTGGAATTTTTTTTGCATAAAATCTTGCAGTGGGGGAGGACCTATATGATGGGAGATGTTGTAAACTAAGATGCCATCTGCATATTTAACAGTATTGTTTCAGTTCAGGCGTTTGTGGTTTTTTAATATCCGACAATGGTGGTTTTTGGTTTTCTGTTTTTCCATATATAAGGCGCAATGGACTATACGGCGCACTGTCTATTTTGGAGAAAATTTAAGACATTTAAGTGCGCCTTATAGTCGTGAAAATACGGTAGTTCAAAACTTTTCCTCGGGACATAAAGTGTACTGGACTCACTCTTAGTGAGGATTGTAGGGCTGCTGTCATAACCCCCAAAAGTTTCTGCTCTTTTGGGCAGGATTCCAAAATAATTCTCTTCATCTTGCTGTGATGACAGAACTTCATCCCTTACTCCACACTGAAGCAAATTCTGAAGGTTTTCCACTGAATGGACAAAAGGACAAAGCTATGGTTCACTTGTTGCCGCAACAACATCATCAGAGTAAAATCCATGTGCATATCGGCGACTCAATTCCAGCAAAAGTGCCCTTACCCTCAGTAATGGCTCCTTTGAGCAAGGCTTCCCCCTGCTGGAGATCTGAAGCATCGCCTCTTAAAAGTAGTTTGGAACGGGTAGACGTGTCCTCCAGACCTGCCACAGACTCGGCCATGTCTGCGAAAAGTTGCAGCTTCTCAGATAGTGCCTGGACAATCACGGTATCCTTCTGGCTTAGACGTTCTATAGGGAGGAAAAGTGAAAATTGTCCATGACAAGTACAAGTAAAAGTGGTATAAACACGAGAACTGGGTAGCCATTTAAAAAAATCTGCAGCAAATAACTCGAAATTTCTGTCAATACCTTGAAATTCCTTTAACCTGCAAGCTCGAGTTTCTTCCTCCTCACTGAAAAGCCTCTCTTCTGTATGAGGACAGCTAATAGGAACAGGACAGAAGGCATTTAGTTAGTTAGTTAGTTTTCCAAGAAGAATGTTCTCCATCTGTAGCGTTCTCCATCTTTTGGTTACCTCTCGACGGCTTGCCGTATCTGCGTCATCCAAGTGTTTCTTTCCTCCTTGGAGTTGGTGTGGATCTCGTACATTTCGGGTTCATTAGAAGAGGCGCATATGAGAAACATGGCTCTTTCAGCATGAGCCACTTCCCTCACAATCAATTTCTGAAGAGAGATGACTGACGGCTTGTTGTCCTAGAAGCAATAAATATACTGTATAAATAATATGTACTACACAAACATTATTCATACTAGAAATGAAGTCAAACAAATGTGGGCCGGACCATTATAAATAAAAAAAAAGAAAAATCTATATATTATTTTTAAATAAATTGATTAAAAGAACTGGATTAAAATCCCTGAATATTCATTTTTTATAGATCTAAAACAATGTTTATTTTAGCTTTTTTTAAATATATTTTTAGATTTTACAAAATGATTTTTGCACTAAAAACAGAAAGAAATGATTAAAAAATTACAATGATTGATTTAAAAGGGGGAAAATCAGGAAATTTAATATACATCCATACTCATTTTAATTTGATCCTAAAACAGAAAGTCAGCACTCATGACTTACTTTCCCGGGCCGCACAAAATGATCTGTCGGACCAGATTTGGCCCCCGAGCCACCACTTTGACACCTGTGCTTTAAGGTATGTTTGTTCCAAAAAAATCAAATTCATTACTAACCACTGCTGCAAATACATATCTCTGATCCTTCTCCTGTAACAGCAGTAACACATCAGACAGAAGAACTGCAAGAATATCTGTAAGAACACAACAATTAATTACTTGAAAAAAAATCATTTATTTCCTCATGCCACAAGTCCTACCTTTAAGTCTGCCGGAAGCAGCTTTCCAGTTAACAGTGCCCTCATGCAGAAGTCGTCTTCGACCCTGCGCCAGGTCTTCTCGCCTAAACACACGTCCATCTTTGATTTTCCCCAGCGCTTTGGGCTCCATCTTGTTATGGACGTCCCGCAACCGACATGTCTTCTCGTGCAGGTTAACCAACGAATCCACTTGAACGATCCTATCTTTGATTAAGCCAAGTGCGCGGTTCAGCTCAGTATGTTCGTCACTACCCACTAAAAGAGTGAAAAGGGCAAAGATAAGTATCATATCTTCTATAACACTATTTTTTTCCCCAAAAAAACACTCAAATAAAAACAATACGACCTTCCGTGCTGTTGAGAATGCGTTCGACGAGTGCTGGGTACTTTGTAATGCGTTGTGTCACTAAGAGAATACACTCGGGTACACCCAATCGTCGTACAATAGACAGGTTGTTTATTTTCTGAGAGGAGAAAAGTTAATATTCAAACTGTATCGTACGAGAAAAATAATTTAGAATAAATATTTTAGGGAGGTTGAGGTGTCTTACTCGTATGATGCTGTGGAATCTTTTGTTTGTTTGCATCTGTTCTTTATAGTAGCTGACAGCTTCTGTGTGATGACTGCAAAAATCGCCATAGCTGTCCTTCATTTTCTCACCTAAATCACCTGAAAACTGCACAAATGAAGAAAAAAAACAAAATGTTATTTTTTTTTATATCTTAAATAAGGTTTCAGCCTGGCTTGCTTGTTCCACTCTTTGATACAAATTGGGCTTATTTATAAGGCGCACTTAAGTCTTATATTTTCTCCAAAATAGACAGTGATTTTAGACCAAAAAAACCAAAACATTAACAATGGCTGGCTCTAGAGGTGACTGTGTAGTGAGTGCTTCATACCTGGAAGTCAATAGCAATTACCATATTTTCACGACTATAAGGCGCACTTAAAAGTCTTACATTTTCTCCAAAATAGACAGTGCGCCTTATATATGGAAAAAATGTCATTCATTGAGGGTGCGCCCTCTAATGCGGTGTGCCTTATAGTCGTGAAAATATGGTACATTTATTTTGTTAGGGAGTAAAATCAACACTCCAGGTTAGTTTTTATTATTTTTTTTCCATCGAAAAAGATAATTCAGACAAGTTAGCAAAAAACAAAAACAATCGCCTGTTACTGTTAACTTGTATTCCATTTGTAATATTTTGTTTCCTCTCCATTGTGTTGTCTGATGTTGAAATGGAACATTTTATACATTTTATTTCATAGCGCTAAGTAAGCAAAATCTGCTCAAAATAAAGTGCCTATTACACTGTGACATGATTTTAATTGATCTTAATTTTTTAAATTGAACTCACCTGTGCAATTAACACATCTGCTATTCGATCAACTGTGTAGTTCCCATCATTGTTGGAAACAATGTTTTCTTGTCTACGTTCTTTAAGACGGGACAAGAAATGCATGTGGAGTTCCAGAAGGTTTTCCAAACGAGGAAAAAGACATTCCAGTCTGCTCGAATCCATCTGGAGGTTCTCTTTCAACTCTCGGATGTAAACGTGAAGCATAATCTTCAGTGTCCTTACGTGGTGCATTTCCGTCTGCATGAGCTCTGTTACACAAAACAAAAAAATACCCTAAAAACCCATTTTTCCTTTAGTTTTGAACGCCATTCTTTTTATGACACGCGCCAATAAAAATCTTACACGACACTTGTTGTTGTTGGCCAAAACATTACAATGAAGAATATCTGTTTACAAAATTAGTTCCTGACTAAAGGGAGTTCTAAGTTAAGAGTAAATCCAGAAGTCTAATGTCTTTTGTTTTGTTTAAAAAGGCAGCGTTAAACAAAGCGCATCCATACTAAGGTACTAACCATATATGACATCCTGTCTCTTCGTGGCCTCTTTAGAGAGTTTTTTAACAAACGGCTGGTCCACTGCCAAACTCCAGGACTCTGCTTCCAGGTCCTGAGCGTCACATTCCAGATCGGCTCGCACGGCGACATAATGAGCATCTGAGAAAAGGAACAAACAAAATTATATAAATTTGCATGCATTTCTGATAAAAAATAATAAGTTGCATCTTTCATCAACAGAAAACTGAGCTATCCTAGTGTGAATAGGACGTAAGGGTGTCTCAATAACAATAAAAAAACAAGGATAAGCCTTAAATTAACTTTTTAATCCAGAATGTTTTCGACCAAGTATTCAGTCTATCACTCAATAGCAATTGCACTTACTCAGGGAACCTTTGTATTCTTTTTTCTCAAATGACCAAGTGCACTTTACCTTCTACTACGATAGACTCAGTGGTAGAGGGAACAAGAGAAATGGTGTCTTCATTGCAACGCTTGAAGCGAAGCGCGTCGGGTTCATCCATCTCCCCGGGGAGGGATCTGAGATTGAAAAAATAATAATAATCCAAGGTTAAATAAACACAGAGTAAACATAAAGAGCAACACAATACACTACATGTTCAAAATTTAAAAAAAAATCTATCCCTCCTTGATTAAGTCTTCAAAATCATGACATCGGACAGTCATCAGATAAAATTTGAATATGTATTCATGTATTTATTTTATTTATTAACATACTTATTACCTATCTATGTCTACCATGTAATTTGCTGTGTCTGTATTCTCACCCTCTTGCTACTATGACAACGAAATTTCCCAAATACGGGATAAATAAAGTTATCCAATACAATCCAAAATGCTAACATTTTATCTGCTGACTTTAATCCAACTTTTTCCTCCTGCTTTCCACAAAAAAATGTTTTTCAATTTAAAAAAACACTTATGTCAGTAGGCTAAATGTACAGCTGTACATTTAGCCTACTGACATAAGTGGTTTTTACCTAGCTAGGTAGAGAAAGTGTGTTAAAGTTTAAGTATCACACATGGACAAATAAATAGGGACACCAAGTTTTGGTACTGACCCTGAGCTGCTGTGATGGTGAGGGCCGTGGCCGAGGTAAAAAACCGAAGCTCCCGATGATGGGGTGATGATGCTCGTTGTAAATTGGTTACTTGGTGGTCTCCAAGGAATGGCGGTCATGCCGGGAGGGCCCGAAAAAGTTGCGTTGCCATTTGATGTCTGAGCTGAGGTTGTGCTTGACTGTTCCTGCACTCGGTGAACTCGGTCTTTCAGGGCTGAGGACGTAATAAAAACAGACTTAGGTCAAAAAATTGACCAAAAAATTGACCAATTTTTTTTATTGAGTGATAAAAATAATTTGAATAATAGTTACCAAGATTAGGGGATCCAGACAAGCCTGCCTTTGATAAACAATCTCTCTGTGTATGAATAGAAAGAGAACATTAATATTTCTCAAGGCCATTCATTTCTCCAAACACACATCCGATAACAAAAATGATTCATGTTGGTAATTTTTTTTGGGACAAAAGGAGGTGGGATATAATATTGCTGTTGACTATCAAAGAATTTAAGTGAGAAAATTTTAATTTTTTAATCCAAGGATTACTAGTCTGGGTTGATGAATTAAACCCAAAACAATAAATATATTTTTTATGGGCTATTTACCTTGTTCTTTACACTTGTGCACTCCCCCAGCAGAGATTTGCAGCTTCTGTGAACATTGACGGCACAATCTAAGGGAGAAAAAAATATATATATACATATATATATATAAAATCAATTGTCAATATAATTGAAAAAATACAAAACACAATTCTGTCCCTTGCTGAGCATTATGGGGGTTATTAAAATCCTGGTCCAGATTGATATATACTCAATAGTTATTTCAATACAGTATTTAGCCTAAATATTTTAAATGTAAACGTCCAAGTAGTGAATTGGTTTCAATGTCATGTTCCAATTCATTTCTAATGAAGCCTCATAATATAACATGACCTATAATTTTGCATATACTATTGAAGACATGAAATAGTAGACAAGGCAAACAAATAAACTGAAGAAGAAAGATGACACAGCCCCACTTGCAACAGTAAAAATGGAAACAAACACTATCCATGATGAATCTGCTCATTATCCATCATGGAGGTCACAGACAATACTTTGTTTAAATGTGGATGCATTGCTGTGTAAAAGGCAACATTCCTGTCAACAATACAATGTAAAACTAGCAACTTCCACTGTACACTATATAGAATATTTCCTTTCAGTGTACCAGAATAATGGCAGGCAAACATACAGCGATGAGTCCCTTGTGTAGGTTGAAGATAAACAATGCATACCTGTCAACCTCGAACCATTTGTGATCTTACCAAATTTTGTTTTCGCCCTTACATATATGTATAAATACATGGAAAATCTTACCACTTTACTTTTTTGTAAAAAATCACGAACAACAAGTGAAAATGAAAGTAAACATAAACAAGGGAACAGGAAACGGAAATCACATGGTGAAAGTGTTACAAAACGAAATGTTTATCATGATCTTTTTTTTTTAGCCAATCAGAGGCGCCGGTACATATATCACTTGGCAGACATGCGTTTCCGGGAAGAAACAATGGCGGATGGTGAAAAATGGCTAGAAAGTGCCTTAATTTATTTTTTTTTCTCAAAATCACCGTTTAGCGTACCATTTTCATGTGTACAGCGTACCAATATAAAAATGGGCTTTCAGTTGTACCAATTACGGCGAGAACGTACCAGTTGACAGGTATGACAATGACACGTACTAGACACAGTTTTAGACAGCATTGTGAACACAATTTTGTTGACCAAGAGGTTCAGAGATGGGAATTCACCTTATGTTAATTGGTATTTAGTTCCAGGAATGTGGGCATGGACATTAGAAGGTCCTTTGAAGAGAACTACACAGTCACATC
Organism: Stigmatopora nigra; assembly: GCF_051989575.1. Taxonomy (NCBI): domain Eukaryota; kingdom Metazoa; phylum Chordata; class Actinopteri; order Syngnathiformes; family Syngnathidae; genus Stigmatopora; species Stigmatopora nigra. The sequence goes on along the minus strand of NC_135512.1, from coordinate 2,872,305 downwards.
TAGAGCCAGCCTTTGTTGATATGTTGGAAACACATCAACGGACTTGTTAAAGACTTGGTGATCCTAATAAACTATAATCAGATGTTTTTTTTTCCACCTGTATTGGAGAATCACAACTATTTTTTAAAATGAATCAGAGTAGCCAGATCTCGTGGTAATTCTTTATCTTACTATAAACTCAAAGCACGCGACAAGGCTTTCAGCAAACCAGAACAGCCTTGCATTCAAAGGTCAAACCCACTGAGTCACAGGCAATCATGGCCAGTGTGAAAAAAACAGGGGGTTAAAAGATAAGAAATCCTTGACAGGTAAGCAATTCTACGGCAATTAAACAAAACATGAATTTCAGAGTCATCTGTGAAGACTCCAAACGTAAGCTAAATCCATTGAGGAAACAGAGGAGATGATACGTGAACTACAATGACAAGAATTCTGCTTGGTATAGGTAAAAGATTAGCTAAAGATAAGCAAGGACAGAGTGTTTTTCTTCTGTTTGCTGATATTACAGCTCTTATCAGTTCTTAGACCACCTCAAAGTCTGGCAATTGCAAACTGGGAGATGCCCTATGCTATGAAATAGATCTTTGCAAAAAAAAATAGTCATTTTCTTTAGAATGTATGAAAAAAAGTCATAAATGAGTGATAAAAGTCACAAGGAAACAGACTGAAAGGCAAATCAGCGATGCATGCAATAAAATCTGCGCTAAACAAAGTGTTATGGCTATGGAGTGGTCTGTTCTGGTCTGATGGACCTGCCAAGGAGAATCAAAACCACGTGACCTCCCTCGGTGAGACCGGTCGGTAAAGACAGCCAAGAATGGTCACCCTTATTTCATTCCAGTGGGCCACTAGAGGAGCAAAAGGCAATCACCTGCTCAGTTTGAGGAATGAGAAGAATTCTGACACCAGAAAACACATTTTGTGGTCCTGTAATCCCAAATAATAATTCTAAAACCACTTTTTTTGGTTTGTATGTGTCTGAGTTAATCACTTAGTATGACAATATAAGGAAGCAAGGGAGGGTGATGAGATGAGATTTAGAAGTTAATAGATAACTTTAAATGAGTCAGAGTAAAGACAATTTTACTGTTATCCTTGAATTCAGGCATTCACAAAAAAAGCTACTTTAACATAACAGATGTGGAAAACAATATAGTTGACTAAAATAGTCCAAAAATTTTATGTATTAATTGCAATGACTTATTTTTGGTTATATATCAGTACTAGCAACGTAAAATGACTAACATACAGAAAAGATGCTCTTCCATCATAGATCAGAATTGATTAAAAACACAGTTTTGGGATAAATGTAGGGTCTTCCTATAAATGATTAAATTTAAAAAATTGGAAACCACAATTCGTAGTTTTTTGGCCAAATTAAAAATCCTTCTGAAATGTATTACTAGAAACTTCGACCAAGCTAATAATCACCATCACCTGTTGAGCCTCAAGTCTCCGCAGCTAACAAAACAGGCAAAGTAACACCAAAAAAGACATCCAGAACAACCATCACAAAACCAAAACCACTACAATATCCGCGTGATTATTAAACCACATTAAAGCACTCAATCACTATTTAAAGAAACCTCCATTTGCTTTGCAAGTAGAAACTGATTGCACTCATGCTAAGTCGCTAGCATCAAACAGCTAGTTGTTAGCTTGCCAAAGCAGTCAAGAAACCAACAAAACTACAATCGCATCAAGTAAATCAATACACGTTGCTTGATCCATTTAATGTAAAGCACAATCAGAATTTATCTCAAGTAATTACCCCAAGTGATGATCTACCAACTATAGTGCTTCCTTGTAATAAAAGTCCATTGAAGGAAACAAGGGGAAAGATCCACCTGATCCCGCTGTGAGAACCGCGTCTTACCGTTAATAATACCGAGACTCCGGTCCGGTTCGATCGGATGCGCTCGAAATAAGAAGATCGGGTCGATGGAAGTATTTGGCATTAAGGATCTATCAGCTTGCTTGTTTTTTTATATTTGTTTTTGTTTTGCTCCACTTTAGTTAGCCGCTCTCCCCAGTGGGAACAATCTGTGGCATACAAACAGGCGCATTCCACAGGCTCAATCCCCACACCGCTACTTGGCTCCAATTAAAGGGACACTACACTTAACGGAGGTGAATGAATAGTACCCATTTCTTTGAATTATTTCCATCTCAACATGTTTACCACTCATTCCATTAACATATATAATAATGCAATATACGAAACTTCAATAAAATTATGTACATTTAAGAAAAGTCACCTATTAACCCTTTCATGGACAGTAGTCACTATAGTGGGCATTCATTTACTCATTCACTGCCAGCTCAGGTCAAAGATCTCATTTTTTCAACCATTTCATCCTCATTAGGGTCGCGGGGGGTGCTGGAGCCTATCCCAGCTGACTCCGGGCCACAGGTGGGGGACATTCACTGCCAGCTCAGGTCAAAGAGTGTTGTGAAAATGGGAAATCTTATTTTATCAAATTTTTCGAACCATTTCATCCTCATTAGGGTCGCGGGGGGTGCTGGAGCCTATCTCAGCTGACTCAAGGCCAGAAGCGAAGGACACCCTGAATTGAAATTTGCAGGGCAAACCTAGACAATTCATACCTAGGGGCAGTTTTGATTGTCCAATCAATTGATCAATATATAAAATGCAGTTGTTTTAGTAGTAGTTCCGCGTTATGTTGCGGAAAATACGGTAAAAAAAATATACATCTATACTTTTCATTTTAATTTAATCCTAAAACAAAAAGTCCGCACTCATGATTTACTTTCCCGGGCCACCCAAAATGATGCGGCGGACCATATTTAGCCCCCGAGCCGCCACTTTGACACAGTGAATGTCATTAATTTATGACCACTACTTGCCAAATTTTGTGAAAGTGCTACAAACGAAACTTTAACTTACCTAGAAAGAGAATCTGACTATTTGTGTTGCTTTACGTTGCTAATAACAACTGAAGAAAACAGACTTAGGTCATAGTTCTACAGTTCTCATCAAAACATACACACCCTCTATTAGCTTCTTTCAGTCAATATTACTGGTCTTATCACCAGATAGAATGAGAACAGCCATCAACCTCACAGTGTTGAAATGTCCTTTACAGGCTTAGTGGTTGCACCCATACTAACACAAGCGTACTTCAGTTCACAAAGCCAATACATGCTGTAGGTTTGACATAAACAAACGTCAGAAAACGGAGCTGATGGATGAGATGACCCGCCCAAATAGAGGGAAAGCCTTGCGCAATACAAAGTGGGGAAACAAAATGCAGATGCGAATTTGCAGAAGATATTCTTGGAAGCGCTTCTCAAATATGGGAGGAAAGACATGAAACAGTAACACTGTTCTCTTCCCAGGAAATTAAATCAAGACATAGCGAGAATGACAGGAGATGAATGAGTAGGAATTAATGCCAAAATAATATGACACAATGTTTGACTTTTTGTAGTATTGACCTCTCAAATGTTTAGTCTTGATGGAGACAGTATCTGTATTCATTTTAGATTGCGATATGTATTGTACTGTAATTGCAAGATATGATATGGTGTCCTATTACAACTCATATACCAATAGTATACCGTATTTTCCGGACTATAAACCCCTTTTTTTATATTTTGGATGGGGCTGCGATTTACGTCTTTTATTTTTTACAGTGTGTTATGTTGTTCCTAGACTATAGTTATATTAAAAAAAAACTGTTCATGTGTTACTTTAACGGGTGCTTCTTTTGTCTATGGTTCTTTATTTTACTATTACTTTAATGTATAATGTAGTAATATATGTCTATGTCTACATGTCTACATGTCTACATGTCTATATGTCTATATGTCTATATGTCTATATGTCTATATGTCTATATGCCTATATGTCTATATATCTATATATCTATGTCTATGTCTATATGTCTATATATCTATGTCTATATGTCTATATATCTATGTCTATATGTCTGTCTATGTGTCTGTGTCTATATGTCTATGTGTCTATGTCTATATGTCTATATGTCTATATGTCTATATGTCTATATGTCTATATGTCTATATGTCTATATGTCTATATGTCTATATGTCTATATGTCTCTGTCTATATGTCTCTGTCTATATGTCTCTATGTCACTGTGTCTCTATGTCTCTATGTCTATATGTCTGTCTTTTTTAAATACAGTAATTGTTTTAAATCACAATTGAGTGCAATTTTACACTTGTTAGGACTTGGGATAATATTATTTAACTGGAGTATATGTATGTTTTTGTGTTTGCAAATGTATAGATTAATTGTTTTAAGGCATATTATTTAATCAATCAATATCGTTAATGTGATAGCAAATAACTTGTTGTTGGGTTGCTGATACTATTTTGTTGAGATCACATTTGTCGACAAAAAGTGACCATTTCTGTCAGTGCAAAAAAGTGACTCTCTAGATATGAATTTTTAAATCCTAACCTCGCAGTACAAGTCTTCTGGTACTAAATATTGTGGCCCTAGTAGTGTGTTTCTTGTTTCTTCACTCAAGCGTTTATGCAAGCGAAAAAGCGTGCTTCTAAAAAGCGCTACGTTTGCATGAGAGTGGAGCACCTGTGCGTGCAAAAGGCAAAAAAAAAAAAGCGTGCCGTGTTACTCACTCATGCACTGAAGGCTGTGTTTTTTCTGCAGCGTCTTGCCACAAAGTGAGCAGGTGGCACAGCTGGAAAAAGTGCCGAGTGCTAAAAGATGCCCGTTGCTGGAGCTGCAATCTCTCTCCGTGGACTCCCTTTCCTTCTCCTTCTCCTTACCCCTCTGTTGCTCTTTCTCCCGGTTCTTACCCTGCTGGGATGGACAAGAAAGATTGGTTAGCGTCATTAAATGCGTGTCATAGGTAGGACGTGCAAGAGGGTTTATTTTGTAAGGAGATTAGTACACTAAGATGCGTGGCGCAATCGGAGTTAGGTCATGAAAATACAATACAATATAAATGAATATTGGTAAGTAAGTATTTTTTAGATGTATATATTCTATTTCCAGAGCCCACTTTTTTATCGATTGATTTCCGGACTATTTTAGATATAATATTTAGATTTTTTTTTATAAATGGATAAAATGAACTGGATTAAAGGCCCTGGATATTCAGTTTAAAAAAAAAATCTAAAACAATGTTTATTTTAGCTTTTTTAAATATATTTTTAGATTTTACAAAATTATTTTTGAACTAAAAACAAAAAAAAATCGATTAAAAATTGACAATTATTGATTTTCCCACTTTTAAATCAATAATTGTCAATTTTTAATTGATTTTTTTTGGTTTTTAGTTAAAAAATATAGAGTATAGATTCTATACTCTTCACTTTAATTTGATCCTAATACAAAAAATTGGCACACGATTTACTTTCTCAGGCCACACAAAATGATGCGGCGGGCCAGATTTGGCCCCCGGGCCTCCACTTTGAAACCTGTAGATAAAATCAATACGGACTTATTGTTGCCTATAGGTTCCAAGCTGTCCAATAGAAGGCCTGTACACTTCTGACGGAATTTTCCTTTAGTTTTTTTTTACAAATAATCCTCAATAAAAAATCTGTGAAGTGTCACGCACTCAATATTAATGCAGATGTATTATTAGTATTAATTGCACTGAATTGAAAAAAAAATTGTTATTTCAGGAGTGAAAAAAAATCAATTATTCTCATTGAACTATGACATTAAAAAGATAACACAGTAAATTTTGAAAATGAAACGTAATTTTTCAGGATATGTATTTTTTAGTACTGCCACTTTAAATAATTAAACAGACCTCAAGGGGAAATTGACTAATCTCTATATGTGACAATAACAAAGACTTTACTATAGCTGACCTTATCTTTATTGAAGGAACCTGTCATCCTGTTCCTTAACGAGCTGAGGGTCCTCTTCACCTTGGTGCCTTTTTCTACCTTCTCACTTCGATCATCGTCTTCCTCATTCCTGGTGGAACAAAAGGAAATGTACATTGACCTTACAATAGATGCAAAAAATATGAATCAAAAACAGTGTTTGTAGAAGAAGGTACAAAATCTGAAGTATAATTAAGCAACATGAAGGAAGAAACTTACTCATTTGACAGGAACTCAAACCAAGTGACATTTTCGGAGTCTTTGTCGTTGCCTTTTATTTGTTTTGCACTGCGGAATACAATAATAAAAGTAGTTAAAACTCTGTTAAAACTCTGTTTAAGGTTAATAACTAAGAATGTGTACAAACTGGAATTTGCATATGTGAGTAGTATATGCACACACTGTGATTGTTTAAATTTAATATACAAATATTAGATTCCTAATGTGCAGAAAACAGGGTAATAACTAAATTCTAGTGAAGATATTAATGTGATAGTGATGGGGTGACGCTAACTTCAGTGCACTTGAATTTAGTAAATATGACTTTGACTGCTAGTTGAGAAAATATAGTACCAGATTTTCTGGACTATAATGCACACATTTTTCATGGCTTGGCTGAACATGGGACTAATACTCAAGTGTGACTTTATTAACGTCAACTTGAGTTCACATAGGCAAATTTAGATATAATATTTAGATTTTTAAAAAAAATAAATGGATTAAAATAAATGGATTAAAAGCCTTAACTACTCCATTTTTATATAGATCTAAAACTGTTTATTTTAGCTTTTTTCATACATATTTTTAGATTTTACAAAATTATTTTTGAACTAAAAACAAAAAATGGATTAAAAAAAAAGATAATTATTGATCTAAAGGGAGAAAATCAGGAAATGTATACATCAATACTGTTCATGTATACATCTATACTCTTCATTTTAATTTGATCCTAAAACAGAAATTCGGCACTCATTATTTACTTTCCCGGGCCGCACAAAATGATGCAGCGGACCAGATTTGGCCCCCGTGCCGCAACTTTGACACCTGCACTTTAACATATGCTTGTTCCAAGATTCTGATAAAAAATCCCAAAAATACAAATTAAAATCCATTACAACATATATACTTTCCCCTTCATCCGGGTGCAAATTATAGTCCAGAAAATACTGTACATGTACATTTACAGTTATCCCAACCTGAAGCAATACAAACTTGTGATAAAAACACACATACAAATGCATAAAGTGCTTGAGCGTGTTCAAAATCTACTGCCTGCCATTTTTTTTCAGGAGCAACAGCTTGTTTACTTACCCGTGGTACAACTTTAGCTCCTGTAGAACTTTCTGTACCATCACCCTAAGACAAACAAGACACTGAGGCTAAGTTTCTATGCTAAGCAATTGACACGTGCATTTGCACAAGGCCAGACACACTTCAAAAAAACCACACAAACATACAATTACACACACCATCTAAGGGGATAGAGGAAGAAAGGACAGTAGTGGGAGGAAGGGGGTTGCAGACATATGACAAGTAGCAGAGATGTCAATGGGGAATGGGGGAAGCCCCTGTGTGATGTTGTGATTGGATGAGAACATAACAGGCTACAGATGCAGTACACAGTGTGCAAACTAGTACAAAAAAAGTGCATAGGCCAGTACTTTTTGTACTTTTTGATCTGTGATGTCTTTATTTGTGTACTGGAGAAGTTTTGTGGAGCAATTGGACAATGTAGACTAGTGTTTTGATTAATAAGAAGCCATTTTCCGATGGTTATTAGTTAATTCATTCACACGCAGCCAATCAGCAGTTCCCTCACATTCCCTTTAAATGTGGCACAATGGATGTCCTTTACTTGCCCGAAGAATAAATTGGTTTGTAAATCGGATTAAAGAAAATTAGACGAGTTTTATGATGATAAAAAATACATAAGACACAACGGGCAAGTGGTTAGCACTTCTGCCTCGCAGTTCTGAGATCAAGGGATCAATTCCAGGTATCCAATCTTTCTATGAGGAGTTTGTGTGTTCTACCCGTGCTTGTGTGGGTTTTATACAGACACTCGCGTCCTCCCACATTTAAAAAGAAAGATCTAAATTGCTATTAGTTGTAATTAATACATAAAAAAAGAATATTAATGATTTAATTAGAAAATCCCTGAACTAGTTTCCAGCCAATTGCACAACTTGGGAATTATGTGATTTTTTTGAATTTCAGAGTTACATATATAATTGTATTTATATATTTTAAAGTAATTTATACATCCACCCATTTCCCTATTATACACTAATCGTGCTGCCAAATGACTGCTTGGACACACCCAACATTAACTGTAATCGTTTTCGGGCTCCTAATGCGGATACTATTGAAAATTGATGGATGAAGTGTATGGGAGACAGTGATAAGCTCCCTAACTTGAAAGTATTTTTTTCTGACAGTGCACTTTATCAAAGTTTACCCTGTGGGATCAAACCAGAAGAGTTTTTTTTCTTCTTCTCTTTCAAGATTTCAAGCATTAAGCCTGAACAGATGTCGTCATGTACCACAATGTTCTCTAACCTCACTCATGAAGGTTTAAGCACAGCTTTAGTGATGGCAGTGTTGACTTACATGTGACTTTGTCCCTCAGTGGAGTGCAGGTGTTCCTCAGGGTCAAACTCCTCCGCTACAGGAGAGAGAAAAAACTGAATTTTAGTAGGAATGAACTCGGAATTTATCGGAAATTGGCCCCAATCATAGGATTTTCTGAGGTTTGAAATCACGGAAAAAATATTTTCTGTCAAATACCGCATTTTCCTCGCTATTTGTCACTGGACTGAATCGAAGGTACGGCTTATATGCGCATAAATTAGACTTGACATGCACAAAACTGCAAGGTTCTAGCAGACAATCCTTTCAATTCATTAAGTATTTCAGAAATAATAAAAAATAGATTTTAACAATTTTTAAGGCAATTTTTAAGGGTCCGGCTTATACATGGAGGCGGCTTACATGCGAGAAAAAAAAGGTACCGTATTTTCACGACTATAAAGCGCACTTAAGTCTTACATTTTCTCCAAAATAGACAGTGCGCCTTATAATCCAGTGCGCCTTATATATGGAAAAAACTGAAAACCAAAAACCACCAGACAGATATTAAAAAAACAAAAACGTCTAAACTGAAACAATACTGTTAAATATGCAGATAGCAACTTAGTTTACAACATCTTCCATCATATAGCTCCTCCCCCACTGCAAGATTTTATACAAAAAAATCCAAAACATCAACAATGGCCGGCTCTAGAGGTGACTGTGAAGTAGTGTGTGCTTCATACCTGGAAGTCAATAGCAATTACCGTATTTTCACGACTATAAGGCGGACTTAAAAGTCTAAAATTTTCTCCAAAATAGACAGTGCGCCTTATAATACAGTGCGCCTTATATATGGAAAAAATGTCATTCATTGAGGGTGCACTTATAATCCGGTGCGCCTTATAGTCGTGAAAATATAGTAAGCCTTTTTTTGTCAACATGAATTATTTCCTGTGATAAATTCAAGAGAAGTAAAAGTAATTTTTCAACATTTTCAAAGCATTTAACCTAAAAGAATCCCACCTCCTGCTGCCATGGCAACTTGTTTAGATGTCCGTACGATCCGAGTGATGTGCGCTGCACGTGAACATTCATCCGTCGCCAAGATTTCCGAGCGGGAATACACTTGCTTGCCGGGAACGCCATCGGCCTGAAAAGTTAGCAAATATAAACAAGGGTTGGATTTTATTTACATGAAACAGAGATGCTTGAAAGGTTAGGGCCACATCTTTCTTTGGGACTATGACAGACATTATTTAGCCTATAATTCAAATGAAATGAAAACATTAAATTTGATTCATTTGTTCTTTACCGAAAAGTATGAGGTGGAATGATTAGCGTTCTATATCCAACTTGACAATGAAACAAAAGGTTTGGAAGTAAAGGGTATAAATGGTGTAAGTAATTATTCTTGAAGATGTATCTCAGTTTTAGACTGCGTACCTTAGTATCGGTGGTGGAGGAGAGTGTCTCATTGGGAACATCTGTCTCATCCATAGGACAATTTGGACAGGTCTTCTTCTGGGTGGACTGAAAGAGTGCCATGTGCCCTTCTTCATCCTCATCTTCATCACTGTCCAAGGCCATTGTGTCGAGACTGAGTCTGATAAAAAGAAAATGGAGTCAATACCATTCCCACATCTATCTAGCATGACTAATGTCTTGTACTATAAGGAAAAGTTTTTTTTGTCCTTCACGATATAACACATTTTGATGAAAATCGTCTCAAAATAAAATGAGAATTTCACGACTACTTTGGGTCTCCTTTTCATTATTATTAAAAGCCTTAATTTTGCCTTAAAATAATTGAATTTGACTATTTCTCGCGTATAAGCCGCCCCCTGATTCACAATTTTCACTTCCATATTCAGTTTTAATAGAGAAGAAATGTTACTTTGAAGTAAAAATCTTTTTTTGGTACAAATATGGCTTATATGCGAGAAAATACAATAACCAGATTGAAAAATCCTATTTAGACCCAATATAATTGTTAAAAAAAACAAAGAACCCGTTTTTTGACAAGAGCTAAGGTAATTACAGTTAAATTCAGATTGGATTGAATTAAAAATCATAAATAAGAAGTATGAAATAAGATAATGAGAGTGGTACCTCCTTCCCAAGCTGATGGGGGCAACCTGAACACCCCAACTATGTCTACGTGATGTAGACATGGATCTCACTAAATTAGGAAAACTGTCAACTTCCACATCTCCATTCAAAAGCACCGTCTTCCCGTTCTCCCGCAATTCCGCTGTTTCCATCGATCCCAACAGTCCTTCCAAATCAATAGTCAAACTAAGACCAACTCTTGAGCCCAGAGAGTCTTGGCTGTCAATCACACAGCCCGGCAAGAGCTTGGGACTCAGCTGGGTGACCACAAGGGGGCCGGCCACTTCCTCCATTGACACTGGCATGGCCAGGTTCCGGGAGCTGAGATCTGGACTGCTGGTTTTCAGAGGCCCATTGTGAAGCACCCCTAAATGTCTGAAGTAGTCGGAGTCTCCCAAGGAAGAGCTGAAGCCCAGCAAGTCCTCCGTGCTACTGCTGACTTCGACACCTCGCGCTTCACCCTCGACAGAAGACACATCCTGGAAAAGAAGGGACAAATTGACTATAGGTGAAAGGCAATGTTCCCTCTAATTTTTCGTTGGTCTGGGCAGAAAGACAACCTCCAAAATCAATGTTCCCTGTAATTTCTCATGTAAAACATGCTATAAAACACCAAAAACTTAAGAGTGGACAGAGCTACTGCCACTGGCTGTCTCATAAATGGCGCCATCATGGGGAAAGGGGTTAAAAAAAATGATTAAACATTTTATTTACTGCGCGCCATATGATTGCTGCTGCGCAGAGAAGATGAGAATAGTGCGCAATTTAGAGGGAACATTGTTGAAAGGTACTCTACACTTAGATTGGTCGCCAGTCAGACAGAACAGACGACCATTACTATTTTACAACCACACATCCATGGAGAATTGATCCCAGTTTCTTGGACCATCAGGCGAAAAAGTGGGGCACAATGGGAGGCTTTTCAGAAACAAGTTTTAGCTGCACAGTACCGAAGAAGGGAGTTAGTTTGTCTTCATTACTTTGCAATGCAAAGACCTGATTCATTGTCCACGGCATTAGGCAGACAATTTACATTTACAGTGAGGTAGAACTGCACTATATCTTGCTGACAGCTTTTTCTAACATTTTGCTTTCAGTTCCATGAGCGCACTTTGACATCACTAATAAACATCCATTCGTCATCTTCAATAGCCCTTGTTCTCATTAGGGTAGGGTGCTGGGTGAGAGATCCAGGGTGAAATGGAGGATAAGCCTCGACGATAATAGGGATACATTGAAATATGTTGTAATTAAATTACCATAGATTACCGCATTTTCCTTGCATCTACGCCATATTTGTCACTCGACTGAATCGAAGGTACGGCTTATATGCGCATAAATTAGACTTGAAATGCACAAAACTGCAAGGTGACTAGGAACGAAACACCATAATGTAAGATGACAATATGGTCATTTATATCAAAATAGAGAAAAGATAAACAGATAAAACGCTAAACAACATTTATTTTGACGTTTATGAATGAAATTTAACAAAAAAAAATAAACCGTACTTTGCATAAAACGTGAAAAAACTCACTTAAGCCAACCATTGCTCACTCAGGGCACCCCCATCTTAACTAGGGATGACAAACTAGACCACTTCCTGGTTGTACTGCTCACTTGACTTCCTTTTTGAATTTGTTTACGTACAAGGTGCAATCCAGAAGAGGATAATTTTGATTCATATAGTAATCATATAAATACCACATGTAATTACTTTTCTTAAGATTTTCCCTTCAAAGTAAAACATTTGTACTCCTATTAAAACCATGAATACGTAGGTGAAAATTTTGAATCAGGGGGCGGCTTATATGAGAGAAATTGTCAAATTCAACCGTTTTAAGGCAATTTTAAGGGTGCGGCTTATACGCAAAGGCGGCTAGTATGCAAGAAAATACGGTACCTGATCGCCATTGCTGTTCCCAAAAAAGACATCCTCAGTGATGGAAGGGGGTGATGGAGACGGTGAGGATATCGTCCCGACAGGATTCTGCACACTCAATTGTCTACCCGTTTGTTCAACCTGATTTCCAATGGGATGTTCGCTGTATGATTTACACTCCGAAGCTGAAAGGAATGGATGCTAATGTTAAAAAGCAGTCAGTCATGAGTTTTTCATCTCCCTTTAAAGTAGACCCTGGTGAGACCACTATGTGGAAGCAGAATAGAAAGGGGAACAATTTAGGGTGCCTACCTCTCTTGAAGGACCACCTCTTCATCCAGAGCTTGGAGAAGGAAGGCCAGGAATGGTTAAGCGGAGTGTCCGCCATGTGTGCGGCGTTCTGTGGACGTCAGCTGGAAGTTCTGCTGCGGAGGCTGTGGTAGAAATTGATGAGGAAAAGGAGGAGGAGCCAAGAAAAAGAGGAGGAGTGTCCATGAAGGGAGCAGAGCATGTCAGCGTTTGTTACTAACTCTCAATGGGTTATCTCAAAATAATAATACCCAGTGTAAGACATAAGTTACATACATATTTAGGCTTAAGGACAGTTAAGGACAGACACTCTAAACTTGCGGTAACACGACACGCGATCCCTTCTGTGTAATAACTTCAGGGTGAGGTAATATGAAAATATGTTGGGCGGTGATCTGCCTCCTACTGGCAGACTGAAGGTATGATGACAATTAGGCTTTTGTTGAGTCAATGATGATGACAAAGCCTAGATCCGATTATTATTATTATGTATTATTATTATTATAAAAAGTGAATGAGTGAACGGAGTCAAACTACAGAACTGAATATTACATATGGAGAAAATGTTTTTTTTTCCTCCAATAGTGCAAATATTGTATTCGAATGAGAAAACAGAAAAGCTCATTGTTATAATTAAGGTAATGTATTGAAGTACAAGCATGTTATATTTAAAAAAAAATACTTTAGACATTTAATGCAAGACTATGTTTATTTTAGTCATTTACACCCACTCTAAAGTGATTGGAAATCTGATTTAATGCTACAGTAGTGCGTCATGACATGTGGCTAGTACGTATATCCACCTTCACAGTTGAGCGTTATGATCCGAACAATACGTCATGCTATTCTTCTGCAATATTGGCAGTTTCAACCCACAGTTTAGAAAACCAAATTAAATGTAAAGGCTTCAAAATAACTTGGAATAAAAATGGAAAAAAAACATGTACCTTAAAGTTTGGAGGCATTTAGAAATGAAGCCCTAAAAAAGGAAGTAAAATTTACACTGATATTCTATGCTAGTAGATATTTTAATTCAAACAATAGCTTGTAGGATACATTTCTAATCAGGCAATTTAACGGTCACCAACTTTCTTGTGTAATAAAACAGGATGAGTGTCAAATTAAGTATACTTTAAATGAAGTGGAAAAAGTTTCAGCACTTTTCCATCGACAGAAACATTCTTCTGTAAAAAACTTTCCATATTTTTAACTAAGCTAACATTGTGGAAAAACACTTTGGCATAAAAAAATAATTTAAAAAAAACAAGTGAACTTACTTGTATTAAGAAGTGTGAGGATATTCAACTCAGCCTTTGTGACGGTGACAGTTGTCTGACAGATTGAGTAAGGGCAGTTTCCTCTTTGCATCGTTTTGTACAAAAAAAACAAAAAAAAAAACATTGCCTTCATCCAATGGTGAATTTCCCCATGTGACACACACACATTTACACACACTTCATGTCTTATGTGCAACCTACCGTTTGATGCATGCTTGCAAGTTGAGCAATGTGGTTATTGCGGCAATCTTTTGCGACGCTTCATACACGTACAATACATACAAAACAAGTGTACTACTTTCCAATGCCTTTTTTCATGTAGTTTATCTTAGTTTTCATGTTTGCCTGCACTTGAAGTCATTGGTTTAAAATATACTATATATTTTATTTTTAAGATAGGCCTGCAATTTGTACTGAACTGTGATAAAGTATTTTTTTTGCCTTTTTTTACCACCAACAAACTGTTATGTTGTTTTTACGGTGGTAGTTGTCGGAAAATTGTTAGCCTGTTGCTCTCTATTTTATTATTGGTACTTTAACATATACAAAATGGCCTCCCAAAATTGCAACTTATAATTCAGCAACTTATATGAAAAAAAAATATTGTGTATACTTTGGTTGGTGCAACTTACAGTTTAAAAATACTATACATAGTATATTAGCATTAGTATTAGCATAGTATTTAACACAATATATGTCAGTGATGAAGTTAGATATATTTTTTAAAAATAATTTAAATGAAGACTGGTTTATATGAATATGAAAAGGTTTAAAAGCTTAATTTGTGCAACGAAATTTAACAAATATGTATGATTCACCCAAAAATAATAAATTTAAAAGCTTTTGTTGTCGTTATACACAGCTGCGTCTAACGAAATATTTTCATTATACACACCTGTGTATGATGACAGTAAAGGTTTTTATTTTTGATGACCCTATGTACTGCATATATGTTAAGTAAAGAGCTAAAAAGAATAATGATTTTTTTTTCATGCAAGGTTTATGATTAAGTAATATAAACTTTTTTAGTTCAAATATTATAATTAATTAAGAATATGCAGCCTATTCCAAGCTGCTCCTGTTGGAAAAATGACCACGGATCAATTTTCTCCAATAATTTTATTCATAATTTTAATATAAACAGTTAATTGTCGAATAATTTACACACAGCAAGATTTGTATTTTCATATCATTGCAACATTTTCCGTACATGTCACTACTTGGCTCTCCTTTTGAAACCATAGAAAAAATAAATTGTCAAGCGTTTCATTTAGTCATGGCACATTTTCTGTCTTTTTTTGTTTTGTTTTTGATCCTGTACAATATGCATCGTGTCATTCTTTGCACGTGCGTGTTTATGTGTGTTTGTGTCGATGTATGCGTTACATGGATAGATAATGGCACATTTGGATCCAGTGTGAGGGATGAAGCCAACTCTCTGGGTTTGGACTATACAAACATACACACGCACCGACTGCCGCAGACTCACAACAGGAACGTATACACAACATTTCCCCCCTAAAAAATGAACAACAAAGAGGTAACCTGCACGACGACGACGACAGCATGGCGGCCATTAGAAGCGACTGTATGTGCACCGAGGAGACAACACGCTAACTTAAAATACCGCTCTATCAAACTGGAGCAGACCACTGGAAAGACGGCCATCTTTAAATGCGACCTCCCGGCTAGTTGTGTTTAATTCGTAGCCTTAAAAGCCCGCCACACGACGGCTTTACCACTTGGGGGAATTTATGGGGGGAAGCCGGTGAATCTTCATTATAGCTTATCTCATTACTCGCCGTTCTCCCCCTTCTATAATGTACAGTGGTCTCGTCCAGTTGTCACGTGATTTGCTTCGAGAAAAGGGAAGGGAGAACAAAATAAACATGCCTCAGGGATACATTTGGGACTGTTTGGGTGCATGCAAAAGTGTTGCTTTAAAGCAGTTTGGGTGCCACAAAGTGTGTATTTGCGTGTTTTTTTCCCCCCGCAGGCTATTTTCCTGTATGTATTGTAGTGGGTTGTGTCCTCGACAACAACAAAAATATCCTCTTGATTTAGAAAACAAAATGGAGATATATACACATTCATAACAATTTCCAAATGTACAAGAGTAGTAAACGTTTACAGTAAGAAAAAAAGTCATTGTTTACCCTCCCTACTTTAACTAAAAAATAAAAATAGAAATCAATCCCTCTAAAAGGTAATACTTTTTTTAAACAATAAAAATACATACAAACGCTTTGTTCTCAACCTATGTTGACATACAAGAAGCCTTGTAATTTGAATTCAGGTTTTTTTTTCAATGTGGACATTTTCAATGGGAATTAATGGGAAGACATTTTAAATGAATTATAAACTTATTTAAGTTTAACAGAAAAATAACCAAATTAAACTGATTTACACCCAAAAATATCACTACTGACATGAATTACCATCATTTTAGATATGCTGTTTGTGATGAACAGTTTAAATTTAAGTTTTCAACCAAAAAACAACAACAAAAAATATATCAACTATAATTAAATGTACCAATAGTCTGATTTTAACATACTATTTAAAAATACAATTTGTATATACAATCTAATGTAAAATTTTAGTCAGCCAATCAATAAAGCGTCATAAAACTCTATTAAAAGTTGAAAAAATAAACATTTTAAACAAATATACGCAAGCATTTCTCTGAAAAAGTCAATTCCCATTAATTCCTATTTCAATGTTTCTGCAGTTGACATTTTTGCAAAGAGGAGGCTTTTATTTCCTTCTCTTTAATTTTTTCTTCTCTTTTTAAACTCACAAAGTTAAATCAAGTGCTTTCATTTTCAGGGGGCAGTTAAAAAATAAAAAATGTCGCTATTTACATTTACCGGCGACTTAAATCATCTTATTTTTCCCAATATGGGGATGCGATTCAACAGATTTAGCAACAATGGGACATATTTTAAGGAATTTAGTGCGTGCCGACAAAAAAGGGGCAGATTAATGACATATATGGATATATTCTTTAAATTTTTCATTAAAAAAAGGTCACAAAAAGAAGCTATCCGCTGGTATACATCATTCCATTTTTTTCCATGCATAAAGCAAGCTTAGCAGAGCAAACGCAAAAGTTAAATTTCTTTCTTTTTTGGGCCTAAATCATTAAATTTTAAATTGATTTGATTCCACAATTTGATTTGTTGTTTGGGGATAAGAGAGTTTATGAAGTTTTATACTTTGCAATGCTCCATTCAGCCACGAGGGGGCAATCCAAGGGGTGGGGGTGTACACATGGACTCCATTTTTTTCAAAACTGATATAAAAA